>NW_012103765.1:23480-45642 GCF_000951045.1 Mandrillus leucophaeus | reverse complement strand
TGATAATCAGACAAAATGCAGAAAAAATAATGAAAATGAATAAACCAAACCTCTGAGAAATATGGAATTATGTAAAGAGACCAAGTCTATGAATCATCAGTATCCATGAAAGGGAGGGGCATAAAGCAAATAACTTGGAAAACATATTTCAGGATATTGTCCATGGAAACTTCCCCAACCTTGCTAGAGACACTAACAGCCAAATTTGGAAAATACAGAGAATTGCTGCAGAAGTCTACACAAGAAGATCATCCCTAAGACACACAATCAACAGATTTTTCCAAAATTTTTCCAAATAAAGAATACTAAAGGCAGCTAGAGAGAAGGGGCAGGTCACCTACAAAGGGAAACCCATCAGGCTGACAGTGAACCTCTCAGCAGAAACCCTACAAGCCAGAAGAGATTGGGGATCTATATTCAACATTTTTAAAGAAAAAAACTTTTCAACCCATAATTTCATATCCAGTCAAACTAAGCTTCCGAGGTGAAGGAGAAATAAGATCCATTTCAGCTAAGCAAATGTTGAGGGAGTTTGTTACCACAAGACCTGCCTTACAAGAGATCTTGAGTGGAGCATTAAATATAGAAAAGAAAGCCTGTTTATTAGTCAATACAAAAACACACTTAAACACACAGACCAGTGACACCATAAAGCAACCATAGAAACAGTAACTGGCATAATAACTAGCTAATAATATAATACCAGGATCAAATTCACACCTATCAATACTAAACTTAAATGTAAACAGGTTAAATCCCTCACGTAAAAGGCAGAGTGGCAAGCTGGATAAAAAGGCACGATCAAATGGTATGCTGTCTCTGAGATTCATTTCACGTGTAATGACACCCATAGGCTCAAAATAAATGGATAAAGGAATATATACAAAGCAAATGGAAATCAGCAAAAAAGCAGACGTTGTAATCTTAACTTCAAACAAAACAGACTTTAAGCCAACGGAGATTAAAAAAAAGACAAAGAAGGGCCTTATATATTGGTAAAGGATTCAATTCAACAAGAAGACCTAACTGTTCGAAATATATGTGCACCCAACACAGGAGCACCCAGATCCATAAAGCTAATTCTTAGAGACCTACAAAGAGACTTAGAAACTGATACAATAATAGTAGGAGACTTCAGCACTCCACTGAGAGTATCAGACACATCATCGAAGCAGAAAATTAACAAAGAAATAATTTAATATAGATAACTAGGAAAAGACTCTAAAATGCCACATATACCTATTTTTCTCTGGATCACATTCATTATTTCAGTCTCTCCTTCACCTATTTTTTTCTTCATTCAATAATTATGTCGTTATGCCTAATTAAATATCACGCAAAAAACAAAACAAAACAAAAACCTAAATTTGAGCAGTGGTTGCCATATAGCAGGCAAGGTGCCAAGTGCCTTGGCAAATATATCATCTCACTAAATCTTCACTGAGACTGCAAGTTATATTATCTGTGAGTCTCAGAATGTTGCCAGGATAAAGACAATCTAAATTAGTAAAGACAAATATCTTTTACTTATTTGATGGAAAGAGAAGTCAGGTGATCTTTTTTTCCTTTAGAAATAATTGGTTATCCCGGGGTATGATATCAGAGACCCAATGGTAATCAGCACCACCAGAAATTCAAGCACATAATGAAAGGTAGTAGCCTAGTCAACTTTAGAGAGACAAGGTATAACCTCTACTGTTGCTCCCACAGCTATTTTGCCCATAAACTAATTCAATAAGACTGGAAATGCTGAAAAGAGTGGCTCAGAGAAATCCATGACATCTTTAAATCCTTGTCTACAGAGTCAGGCTTTTAATAAGCATTTCATCTGGGCTATGCATAGTATCACAATCTCTGTCATAGCAAGATGTTTATCTACATATGTCTTCCTCAAATACTCAAATTGTCTTATGTCCCATTTTCTTTTTTGTTGTTGTTCCTTTCATTCCTTGACCATTTAGACAAAGTGTTAGATACTACCCTTGTATCACAGTAAATCCACATTATAGAACATCTCTTATACCCAGCAGAAAGGATGAGAAGTTATTTTTGAGATTCTAATGCCCCTTGGATCAGCTTGAGTCTGGTTTCAACACATTATTCAGTGACATCTCAGAAGTAGGTTCAGTTTTTTTTTTTTCCTACCTTGGTCAACTGGTAATAGAAAATTCATTGTAAGCTTACCAACATTCCAAGCTTCAGAAACTTTTTTAAACCTCCTTTTAAGGGATTGCAGTGCCTACATTACCAGTTTATGTCCAAAATCTTAGTTCCTGAAATAAATTTGCAGACATTTTGGAGAGCAAGGCAGGAGTATTGGCATAGTGGATTCATAATTCATCTTTCTACTAAATATGTTTTAATAGGCCACAATTTTATTTGGATTTTCATTAGCTTATCCTGTATAATGATAGAAGCTCTCCCACTTGAATGAATTAGTGCATTAAACAGGGACTCTGGTATATACACACAAATAACTTCCCATTCAATCTGAGCCAAAATGTATACCTCTTTCATCAGAAAACTCCCTAAAATCAATTCTACATACACATTCCCAGTTTTAATGAATTGTTACAGTCACTTTCTTGAGCAATCCTTTCTTGCTCAACTTATGGCTCCAACTGACCTATGTTCCTTTTGTTGGTTATATTATCCATTTAAGAGTGTTGGAAAAATAGGATCCAAGACCATTTATAAAAATAGTTGTGATAAAAAACAGGGAAATCAAGGTACCTCTGCCTAGGGCATTTCCTCAGGTGAGGAGGGTACATCTTCAACAGAAAATGAGCAATGAAGGAAGGGTCAATTTCTTCTAAAGGGAAGGCAATGGCAGAAGATAATTTTTTAGGTATCAGGGAAATCCAGATGTCCCCAGATAATACTATTTCAACATTCCAGGTTGTATTATTTTCTTATTTGTGTTATTTGCATGAATATCTCCTGACTCGAGGAGACCAGGCAAGGCTGAGAATACAGATGACTTGCAATTCAACAGTCTGCAGAAACACTTACAAATTTTGGTATTTGGCCATTTCAACTACCCAGTTGTAAGAAGGTTGCTGTTTTAATAAAATCACGCACGCTCCTTGAGTTTCAGTGTGCAGCTTGAGGAGAAAATTTAAATATTGGAGCAAGGTGATTATTTGTCTCTGAATTTCTCCAGTCATTCAATTATGACTACCCTACTATGTGGCCCTTTGCCTCCTCTTGCTCTTCACAATAATTTGTGGCAATAACCAAGAGCAAATTCTTCCATAGAATAATTTACTTGTTTTATCCTTACATCTCACAGACTCTGAAGTCCCATGCCAGATTATGAACAGTGTTTTCCTCCCTATTGCAAATGGATTTCTTTGAGGATCTATTGAATAGATGCAGTCCTCTAGATTGATGTTTTCTATTTGTTAGAATTCTTTAGATGCTGTCAAGATGGTCTTAGGATAGTTAACATAAGCAGAAGGGGAATTGTCGGAGATATATTTGGACACACCAGAACTAGAAATCAGACTTGGAAACTGGCAGTTATCAATGCAGTTCAGATGTTCTTGGAACAGATAGAGTCATGTAACAGGAACATCCTCTTGGGGATTTAGCTGCAAGAATAGAATGAGCTCTGAACATTTATTCATCTCTTCAGAATTCATATTTCAGGAAAAGAAGATTTAATTGTCTAACTTTGATTCCACATTTACTTCTTAGCTAGGCTAAGAGAGAACCTCATTACAATAAATTCTGTGGGGCAGAGTTAACATCAAAAGGATATCAGGGTAATTTTACAAAATGAAAATCTGTGATGGATGTGTGGGTTAAATTGCATTTAAATATTTGTATTTGGGGCCTCAATTTCCATACTTGGCATTATACAGGCCTAAATGTATCTATGAAACATACATATATTTGGACACTTGTACGAATCAACTGACTTATCTATCACAGGTATGAGAGTCCAGATACTCACCTTCGCAAAAAGAAAGATGCTGGTTTTATGATCCTCATTATAACATTCTAACAGCCTCTGAGGACAGAATCAATTTCACATTTGCTTCTTTATGTCCCACAATGCTTTGCCTATAGTAGAGGCTTCATAAATGTTTGATGAATTTAAACACACCAATAAAAGCTTCAGCTAGTGCTTGTGTATAGTTTCTTATTTAGAGTCTTTTTCCATCATATAGAAAATATCATTTTAGATTACTAGAAGTATATTTTTTTAAAAAGTATGACAATTGACTAAACATTCAGAATTTTCTATAACCAAATCAGAAAAGTATGATTTCATTTTGAAAAGCATGGGTCAAAATTTGTTTATATGACTCATTATTTAAATTTTTTCTCACGTTACTTATGGGCTCACTTTTATACCTATTAACCCTTTGTTTCCTGAAACCTCCAATACCTTGCAGAAAATACCATCTGTACGTACTTATACTGTCAGGAATTTTAACTGTTTTCCAAAAAGTGGATGATAATCATAAAGCAATCATTTCTATGAGACTTCCAAAAATATATACCCATATCATGAATTTTAAAAGTATTATATACTCTCCACTGCTTCCTGAAAACAGAGTAAACTAAAACTGTTTTCTTCAGGACAGACAAGTCAAGGAAGAGGTGTGTTTGGTAATCTGAGTAAGCTATAATGACATTTGTACTTGTTAACAATTAAAACTGGAAGATTGGGAAATTTATACCTTCCTTGTGATTGTTGAATGAATTTCAGAAATTTTGTTGGCCTAGTGATGAACCTTACTTTTTCAAGGACAGAAAAAGATCTAGATTCAAGGATTCAGTGTAGGAATGTGTGTGAAATTGAGGCTATTTCTGTTTGGGGCCTCCATAGAATAGAGTTCCATGCATAGATACTGACAGTCTTCCTTTGGTAAAGAATATCGCTAAAGAACACATATACCAAGAAGAAAGGCCTCCTTCAAAGTGAAAAATACTTAACTTGGAGCTAGTCTCTGGCCAAATTGGGATACATTTGCTTTTTAAAAATTTTAACTTGTCACATAGGATTACTTGAGATATATAGCAAGATTGTGATGGCCTTATGGCTCCAACTGATCTATGTTCATTCACTTATTTCACAAGAGGCCTATTTCTCTTCCATCATTACCCACCAATCTGCACATTGCTTCCTACATTCCAGCTACACTGGCCTGCTTTCCACTTGTTACATAAGAAGACACTATTTCAACCCCAGGACCCTTTTCCTTGCTAGTTCCTTTGCTTGAAATATTCATTTATAGATATCCATATGTCTGGTTCCATATATAATGTTATATAAATTCCACATCATCAACCAAAAGAGGTCTTCCCTGACCACATATTCTAATTTTAGCTTTATAGACAATATCCCATTATCTCATTGTATCTTATTCATACTAGTTTGTTTTGTTTTGTTTTGTTTTGTTTTGTTTTGAGACAGAGTCTCACTCTCACCCAGGCTGGAGTGCAGTGGCACCATCCAGCTCACTACAACCTCTACCTCCTGGTTTCTAGCAATCATCCCATCTCAACCTCCTGAGTAGCTGGGATTATAGGTGTGAGCCACCATGCCTGACTAATTTTTTTGTATTTTTAGTAGAGACAGGGTTTCGCCATGTTGGCCAGGATGCTCTCAAACTCCTGACCTCAAGTGATCCATCTGTCTGGGCCTCCCAAAGTTCTGAGATTACATATTTCTTAGTTTTATGTGAAATATGACCAGACAAGAATGGAAGCATGACTAACTATGTGCTTGTGTGTCCTCAGAATGTATAATATTACTTTTCATATTATACTATTCATAAAATCCAACTTGTATGGAATTTATTTGATATTTAAAACAACCCCCTCAAGTTATATAACTCACTTTCTTCTTTCTAGAGATGAGGAACTGAGTGACAGAGAAAGTATATCTTTCTTTGTGAACGTACATCTTTCACAAAACTATAAACTTTGTTAAGGCAATTAGGACCCAAAGTCAGTGGTCTTAAATGCTAAGTACATTTCTTGATGTGCAAAAATGTTTGTTGAAGAATAAATAACATAGAGTGGATGAAAGACAGAGTATTACCTACATTTGCAACTCTCTTCTAAATATACAAGGAAGCATAAATCTATATTTGATACATATGACTAACATGTAATTCTAACTCAACTCAAAACTATATAGTCGCTAAACCTTCCCAATCCAGCATGTTCAGTTTTGCATTTGTTTGGCTTAAAATTCTAAATTACAGATCAGATTCTGATTTACATTTACCTTAAATTTTAACTTGAAACCCAAATGCATGCATCTGCCCTGGGAATTCCAAGAGGGAGGTGGTGGCTACATGGGGCAGGCACAGCCAATGTATGTGCTCACTGCAATGAGTTGAAACCATTGGAAGGTCCTGGCTGAGAGAATCATACTTAATATTTAAATATTAAGATTTATTAATGTAAAGCACTTAATAGCTTAGCTACAAAAGCTATTTTTTCCCATGCAGTATGTGTGGAAAGTCAGCAGAAAAACATGTAAGTGGAAAAGCATGAAGCTGTTTGCAAAAATTGCAAATGTCTCTGTTGCCTGTGGTAAACATTAGTGATGCAAGGGATGCCTGTTGAAGAGACTAGGTTCTGCCTAGAAAGTTACAGGTGACTGTGGAAGTGAAACTCCTCCTTCTGGTCCTGGAAGAAGTCACTTACACTAAGAAGTTGTTGGGACTGAGGGGAGCTATGACTTCACCTGAAATACTTAACTGAAGATCAGCAGTCTGGTAACAAGGATTATGTATGTAAAACCCAGGCAGGTGAGTTTAACCAGAAAGCATGGATTAAGAGAATTAATGAATAAAAAGACAAAATGTCAGCTGCAAAGTGAGAGAACATTCATAGCAAATTAATGGTTTGACAATGTTCCAAGGAAAAAGGCAATGTTTTAAGATTAGTATAAAGAAAGCTTAAAAATGTGTAAGGAGTCTATTCTGAAGCAAGTGTGGAATATTTTCTCTGAAACTTCCAGTAATGGTGCTTCTGTGCCTTCATGTATGTGAAGGATTAAACTAAATGGGCTTTCAGAGATGATTTCCTTATTCTGCAAGGAAAGAAAATTGGTCAGCATGGGGTAAGGTAGGCAGTTACTCCAACAACTGCAAATGCCACAGGCAGAAATATCTGCCAAGGCTCAGTCCTCTAAAGCAAATGAAAGCACAAAAGAGCAAGCAGAGGTGAAGAGGAATACAAGAGAAAGAAAGGGAGAGAGGCAGATGAATGGAAGAAAATAAGAGAAATAAACTAAAATTAGAAAATTGCAAATAAAATTCAGTAAGTTAGTAGCCTGAAAAGTGCAAAAATTACAGGAGGTTGATTGTGAAACTGAAGACAAAGAAGCCCCCAAGAGCAAGGACTGATAAGGGAAAGCAAACAGGATGAGGAGCCGGGATAAGCCTGCCACAGGGGCCTGAGGAAGACACTAGTTGGGGAGAGGCAACAACAGCTGTCAGAAAATTGAGGCATTTTGAAGTTGAAACAGATACATACTAAGAAGAAAAATAGGAAATCCCAGGGCATTCTGAAGTTGGAGCAATGAAAAACCAGGAAGATTGTGTAAAAGTTACATCCAACTGGAAAATAACTTTTAAAGCAGCTTTGAAACAAGAATCAGACAATTAAATAGCAATCAAAGAGCTAAGAAAATGGTTTTAGCTCAGTATTATGTGGTGACAAATAAATAACACAAATCAGAGGAGAAATAAGAAAATTGACTGGGCAGGGTGGCTCATGCCTGTAATCCCAACACTTCAGGAAGCCGAGGCAGGAGGATCACTTGAGCCCAGGAGTTCAAGACCAGCCTGGGCAACATAGTGATACCCTGTCTCTACAAAAAATGAAAAAAATATATATATATCCGGTCATGGTGGTGTATGCCTGTGGTCTACTTGGGAGGCTGAGGTGGGGGGATTGCTTTAGCCTGGGAGGATGAGGCTGCTATAAGCCACGATGGAGCCACTGCACTCCAGCCAGGGCAACAGAACAAGATCCTGTCTCAAAAAAGATAAAGAAGAAAACTATTAAAAACCCAATCTTGAAGGTATGAAAGGGCAAAGTCAAGATTTTGAGCAAAAATTTATTTCAAAAATAAATTCATTCTCTTGTTTACTTCCACCTTTCACTGTTGTTTACAAAACAAGTAATGAATCATAGCAATTCATGAATATTGTAACTATTTATGGAAAATGTTTTCCATAGTTGTACTTTTAATTAAAAGTAAATATTTTTGCATAATTTTAATGAAAAACCTATTCTTTTCCAAACAGAAGCATATGCACACATGCACACACATACACACACAAACACATGCACATACATTGGGCTGCTTTTGATGTGGAGTCAACTTTTTGGTTTAAGTACCTGTCCATTTATCAGAAACCTCCATCAACTTAACTGCATAAACCACATCCCAAAATGAATACTATAGGATTTCACCATCACGTTCTTTAAAATAAAGAATGAAATTAAAGATGTTTCTAAAGTTATCTTAATGCAAATTATTTTTGTGCCATATTCCCAACCTTTTTCAGCTTTCCAGCCCTCACTTAACACAATTTTAGTGAGTTACCTTGCTTGTATTTGAAATAATTCAGCTTATTTTTATGAAAATAACTCTTTTAGGACAATCATAATTGGATTGTTGCAATATTTAATTAAACTATGTAAATATAATAATTGATATACCTGAAATGAATGGGCTGAAAAAGCAAAAATCAATTTCGAAGAGAATAATACTCAGCCTGTGGGAGCAAATATTTATAAGCTTCTTAGAGAGTAAACAACCAGCTGCATGTATTATCAAGCTTTGGGCAGCAGTTAGTAAGTTTCACAGCTGAATAGGAGTGTTAATTAATCCTGCAGAAAGCTAAGTGGGTTTTAAAAAGATAAGTTTCTTGGTCATAATGGTCAGTTGTAGGTATCTGACAATTGCCGATTATGTTGTTCGTAAATGTTTAGAGGTCACATATGAAGTAACTTCATCTGTTCTTGCCTCTTAGTTCTATTATACACAGTTGAAGAGCAAAACATTTTAAAGTGAAAAATAAAAATAGAAATACACAATTCACATCCCAAATTTGCCGCTTAAAAGCTACGTGATTTTGAGAAATTTCTTAACCTCTCTACATTTCAGATTCTCATCTGTAAAATGGAAATAAAAATGCAGAACTCAGGTTGTTGTTAAGGTAAATGAGAAAGTGTAAGCAATGAATTTAGCATAATGTCACATAAAAAGTAGGTTTAAAATAGGGTAACTCTAACTATACTCTCAATCTTCCCTATAATCCTTTCTTTTTCCAGAATAATTTTTGCCTCTGTATTTTTGAGATATCCATTGGATTTGCAAGGATCTAAGGTTTATTATTATTATTATTATTCATACTCTCTCTCCAGGGAATGTCTTTCTAGCAACATTTTCTTGATTTGTTAGCTTCTCTCTCTCTGTCCAACCACAACAAAGAGCTTGCTAGTCTAATTCTTCTCCATGTACTTTGTCAAACCATGTCATCTGCCTTCGGTTAATTAAGCAAATTAATCTGAAGTCTTTTCCAGATATATATGTCACTGAAGTGGGTTATCCAAAACCCCGTCAACATATAGAATTGAGGAGCAATCGGATACCTTCTTTGTTGTAGGAAAAATCAACAGCTTAGTAGAGTTCAAGCATAAGATATTATCTTTGAGATATTTAGCATGAGTAGTGCAAAAGCAGAATTGAGAGAGGGAGAGAAAGAAGGAAGTTTCTGTGCTCTTCAGATACAGTTGTTGAGCTATTACCATAGAAAAGAGATCTGATTGTCTTAAAGGCACTTGCTTGCAGGAAGCATCACATAAACAATACTATTTAAGTTCTAACTTTACACAGTCCTCTGCTTTAAAAGATGTATTAGACGTGCTGATCACATCCTATATGTGTAAAATATAGCCTTATTTCTGCAGCAATATCATGGCCAGAGATCTAGAATAATTTTAAGTACAGTAAATATAGTAGACAAATAACAAAGATGTCCTTCACTCTAGAAATAGTAAAACTAAAAGTGTTGTAATCCAGGTCTACAAAAGTCAGAAAAGAAGTAAAGAGTTTGGAATATTGAATATTTTTCCACATCCCAGAGCTCTCAAAATACAGCATTTTCACTATTAAAATATTGAAACAGGTTATCTCAAGGTAAATAAAACAATTCCACTGTACTTTGAAAGTAAATTTATGGAAAGTATTGTCTTGAGAAGTAATGAGTGTTACAAACTGAAAACATAAATTGCATTCTCATGTCTGTTAGTAGGACTACATGAGTAAATATTTTTTAATGTGTTCTCTCCTCCTCCCCATCACACTTTCCCTCTCTTCTTCCATTGTCTCTGACTCTCTCGTACATTATATTTCTGTACTCAATAACTTGTGATAAAAGTCAATCATTAAAATTTTTATTGAATCATAAATAACCTGGGACTTGAATGTAGAAAAACATAATAGTAATCCTCAATAGAGAAAAAAAAAACTTTGATGGAAAGGTGGAAAGACTGAAAAACTATTCAAATTTTGATATGCTCTCTCAATATGGAGGAACATCATGCTATAATTAAGAGACTTAAGTCAGTAGTGATACTTATTAGATGTATGATTTTATCAACCTTATTTTACTTATCTTTGAAATGGCAAAAAGTCTTACACTTCTTCTGTGTGAAAGAAAATGACGTAAGATCAGCTCTGCCACATGTTTATTACAATGCGTGGTACAGAGAAAACCTTTCATAAATGGTAAGTGATGTGTGTGTATTTGAGTTTGTGTGTGTGTGTGCTTGTGTGTCTATGAAAAGCAAAATTAAGCTGAGTGCATGCTTGATAAGCCAACTGATTTGGGGTTTTCATAAATGACAGCGACTACATACTTTACCATAATTAGTAATCTCAAAACTGTTTATCATTTGTTCAGGTGGAAGTCACTGGACAATTACAGAACACTCGGTGAAACACCACAAAATATCTGTGTATGAAATAGATAAGAGCTAATTTTTTTTTCTAAATCAAATACCTCTGGGCATTATATACTAGCATAAAAAGTAATAATAGCAAGACTCCAAGAGCTAAACAATATTTATGATACGGAACAGTACATTTCCAATAATTCTCAGTTTTATTACACTTCTAGAGTTTTTCCTGAAACAGAAGGTGGATATCTTTCCTGTAATATTCATGGTTTCAGTTAAAAGTGCAGAGTCCTTTGTGACACTTTGTGGACAATAAAACAAACCAAAAAAAAGTGTAATTAATGTCTTGGAAAGCTTACAGTCTCTTTAAGAAGTAAGAGGTTAAGCCCTAGCAACAATCATAAAAAGATTCAGAAGAACAGATAATTAATCAGTATAAATTACTTAATAAATGTGACATGCCACTGATAAACTGCTATCTTGTCTGTTGTTTTTTTAATGTGTTAATTCATCCTGGTAAGTATGCTAGATTTGAATCAGATTTACTTTCCTCGCAGGTAACAGGACCAAAGCTGATGTATTGGCTGAATTGAATGACTGACCAAGGGTCAACACTATAATTTGTTCTAATTATACCCATTGAATCCAGAATACATATTTTACATAATTCTCAAGCATTATTGACAAGACATTGAGTAAACACATGGGAAAAAAACCCTTGTTTATTTGCAATGACTATCATGTTATGGTAAAAGGAACTCATGTTTATTAATTAGAAGTGCAAGGCAAAATCACTAGGAGCACTTTCTCAAACGCTTAAACACCAAGGAGCCTGATTCAGTAACCCCACGTGAAAAACACTGCTATTAAGAATACATAATCAGTACATAATCTGTAAGGTCAAGGGTTCCACAAAAATGTGTTCTGCAGAAAAATAATGTAACCTTCTCTCTCATTCTGAAATTCTAAGAAGCAGTGTAGCATAAGGTAAAGAAAATAATATTTGAGACAGAAAACCTGGGTTTTAATACCTGCTCTGCATCTGGAGACTACTGGCTTCCTTGACCTTCAAATAACAATAATTTTTAGCTTATAGGTTTCTCCTGAATATCTAATAAATTTATATGTATTAAATTACACATGGTAAACCACAGCATATATATAAACAATACTAGTCTTTAAATTGATATTTAATTTTTCAGTGGTTTCAGCACAGAATATGTATGGATAAGCGGTGAGAAGGGAGATCAGACTTTAATTCAGAACCTTTGACTTATTCGAACTTGTGTCCAAAAGAGTGATTTATTTTATCTTAGTAAATAGTATCTATTCTCTCACACACACTCACAAGAAATAAATGTAATTTGAAAGAAAAAAATGGGAGAGAACACACGCACTAACTAGGTACGATCTACATATATTTTCTATCTTATTCTATTCTATCACCTTATTCTTAAAATAAACATTGTTATCCAACAAAATGATTCCATGAGCTATCACTAGACTGACTCCTACAGTTTACAAAGCATGGCTCTGTGAGGTATTTACATGGACAGGAGACAGGGAAATATTGGGTAGAAGAGGATGGTTCCTTAGCAAAGGCCCACCCTCAAACCTGGAAACCCGCAGTCCTACATGAGAACAGGCATTCCTGTTTTCATGTCCAAATTTGCCTATTGGCTTGCCATGCTGCCTATCCTACACCCATATAAACCCCAACCCCAGGCTCCACAAGTAGACAAGGGAACAAACAGAAGAGCAGAACAACAGAACGGAGCAGCAGAGGGAAGAGAAGGAGTGTTTGTGTGCCGAGAGGAGTTCAGCTGAGGAAGGTGAGAGAGGAGATTGGCCACCACATGTCCAAATACCAGAAGAAAATCATCTTTCCCCTCCATGCCCCTTCCAGCTCCCCATCCATCCCACTGAGAGCCACCTCCATCACTCAATAAAACCCTTGCATTCATCCTTCAAATCTGTGTGTGACCTGATTCTTCCTGGATGCCAGACAAGGACCTGGGTACCAAGAGAGCACTGAGCTGTTTAACACTTAAGCCATCCACGGATGGCAAGGCTAAAAGAGTGCACTGTCACACACACCCACTAGGGCTTCAGGAGTCTCAGACTCCCACCCCTGGACACTGCCAAGGAGCCGGAGCCCAGGGGCACTCACCCCAGCTCCTGCACCTGCCCATCTGCATGTTGTCATTCCTGTAAGGGGTTTGAATGTGCCTGGCAGAACAGAAGAGCCACACACATGTCCTCTGAAGGGGGGTAAGGGAACTCTCCCGTTTCAGTATGATTTGATGGACAGTGCATTGAAAATGGCTTTGAAAACCAGTTCTTCATAGATTAACTTTTAGGCCTCTATGCATGGGCTATGACATTGTTTTCCTTGGTAAAGAGATTACAGAGGAACTCATCAATACCTCTTCAATAAGATAATTCTTGTAAGTCATTTACATAGTCAGCATCAAGTCTTGGGAGTAAGTATATCTCAATTGGCCTGTCTGAACAAAATAGAAAAGAAGAGGCAGAATGTTTAAGGTCTAGGGTGTTTTCGAATGAATCTTCACTTTGAGAAGATCCTGATCAGCTAAGAAACAGCTCAGGAGAGAGTGTAATGAGATCATGAAAAAAGTGCCAAGGAATAATGTGAAGGTAGTTATGACTTAATAAAACTGGACTTGAATTCAGAAAATCAGCGTTCTTGCCAAGTTCCTGCCATGAACCACTAAGGTGTGGGCTCCTCTTATTTTCCAGGTGCTCAGAACTGTATTATATTATGGTTTCCTGGAGTTTTCAAATGGTGAAGGACCTTAGAAATCATAATCTCTGACAGTGTGCCCATTGAAAAATGTGGAAGACCACGTGGTACTGCTTGCTATTTGTTTTATCTCTTTTTGCTTCAAATCATAGTATAAATATTGCCTTATATTAGAAATTCTCTTTCTCCCTGAGTCATTTTTTTTCCCTCCATTATCAACTGCTTTTGATTAAGTGTAGACAATGGAAAGAAATATTGACTTTGGAGGCCAAAATACCTCAGTGAACACCTTGAATTAATTGGTGCTGCTTCCATCAACTTTAGCAAGTTACTTAACTTTCTTAATCTTTGTGTCTTCTATAAGTAAAATGGGAAGAATAACTTCTCATAGGACCTATGTAACTATTAATAAGAAAATAAGTTTTAATTTCATAGTATTTCCTAGTATTATAGTGGGCTCACTATAAAGATCCTTTCCCTTGTTTATTAATTTATATATTATGATGAAGTATCTAAACACTTACAGAATTTCCAACTTTATAAATATCGTTAAGAAGAAAAACCTGTATCTAGGATATGTAAACCAAAACGTATCTGAGACAGGTCTCAATCAATTTAATAGTTTACTTTACCAAGGTTAAGGACATGCCTGGGAGAAAGAAATACACAGAATTACAGAAACAGTCTATGGTCTGTGCCTTTCTCCAAAGACGACTTTGAAGGCTTTAATATTTAAACAGGAAAAGTGAGCTGGACGGGAAAGATGGAGGGTATGGCAATCCACATGTTGCAAGACGAAAGGAGTAGGTAGGGGAATAATTAATTATGTTTTCATCTGGTGCTTAGTAAATCAGCACTTTACATAAGATGAGTGAACACAGAGTAGCTATCTGCATAGATATTTTACCTTTTGTCTGTAGCTATCTCCTTAGGAACAAAAGGAAAGGCAGTTTCTTGCGTGACTCAGCTTCCAGCTTAGTTTTTTTGCTTTTGGCCTAGTGAATTGGGGACTGAAGTTTTCATTTTCCTTTCACAGATAAAAGTGCAGATACTCAATTTTCCAACTTGACCTTCTTAAAGAGCAGATGTGTATATAGCCGAACAATCAATTATGGAGAAGTAGGGGAAATGGAGAATCATTTTGGGAGTGGCCGTAATAGCAGCAATCCAATCCTGTCTCCACAGCACCAAAGGCCCAAGGGCCGGTATTTGAGATCTAACGATTAAGAGGAAGTCGTAAGTGAAACAGTGACACCACTCTGCATGATGTTGGAGAAATGCAATATTTTAATTTTCGTGAAAAAACAGAGAAATTCAAATGAGGTCTATTATTCAGTCATTTATTTTAAAAGCTATTTGTCCCCTATAATTTGGGAACTTATTTTACTGAATTAAATATATTTATGTGGAGTCCTGTTAAGAAAACAAATTCGAGGAAGGGGATCCAGGTATGGGAGTTCCCCAAGTGGCGAGAACAATGAACAATTGTTCTGAGAGACAGCTTATTACAAACAATCTGAGGACACAACGACCTACACAGGCACAATAACCTCATTCTGTTGTGGCCCCAGCAGTACAACCTCTTTCCACACGTAGGCCCCTCTATCATGACCCTATAAAATTTCTCTCCAGTCCCTGCCTCTTTGCAGAAAGTCCTATCTCTGCTGTGCTGCCCGCTGCATCCTTACAATGTGTTTTCAAATCTTCTCTAATACATTTGCCTTTCTTTATGACCGTCTTACTAAATACCTTTGCGGTCCCCAACACCAGTGCTAGCTAGTTGTTATCCACCTCATGTTGTTGGCTCGCATGGGGGCTCTGGTTTTTTTTTTTCTTTCTTTTTTTTTTTGAGACGGAGTCTCGCTGTGTC
Source organism: Mandrillus leucophaeus (assembly GCF_000951045.1). Classification (NCBI taxonomy): domain Eukaryota; kingdom Metazoa; phylum Chordata; class Mammalia; order Primates; family Cercopithecidae; genus Mandrillus; species Mandrillus leucophaeus. Next base: position 30,064 of record NW_012103765.1, on the reverse strand, counting down.
GCCCAGGCTGGAGTGCAGTGGCCGGATCTCAGCTCACTGCAAGCTCCGCCTCCCGGGTTTACGCCATTCTCCTGCCTCAGCCTCCCGAGTAGCTGGAACTACAGGCGCCCGCCACCTCGCCGGCTAGTTTTTTGTATTTTTTAGTAGAGATGGGGTTTCACCGTGTTAGCCAGGATGGTCTCGATCTCCTGACCTCGTGATCCGCCCGTCTCGGCCTCCCAAAGTGCTAGGATTACAGGCTTGAGCCACTGCGCCCGGCCAGGGGGCTCTGTTTTTAAGGGCAACCCTCCCTCCCCTCTCTCTTTCCCAGATTGGGACCCTCGGTGGGCTGTGTCTAAGCACGAACACAACTGAAGGTCTCTGGCCATGGCTGCACTCTGCTGAGACTCAAAGTGTCTATGTTGAAGCGTTTGACTGCTGCTGCCCAATCAGGTGAGAGTTCAGAGTTTGCTTTCCCTTTCAGTCTTTCAGTGGATGAACTCTAGTATCCCTGTAGTGATTGACAGCAACTGGCCAGGGCCGGTCCCTGGTGTAGCCTGAAGGCCATGAGGTGAACAAGTTTGGCTGCCTTGCATGGAAGGGACAAAGGCCCGCTCCCATCCTTTCTGGTCGAAGGTCCCCAATCCCTCCTGGTGTCTCAATTGGCACACACGCTTTAGGGAATTCAGACCCCCTCTTTCTCACTCTAAAATATCCCGTGAAGACAGCGAGGGCTCCTGCAGACATTCTCAAATCAGGTGATCTCAAGCAGCCTCAGCGGGGAGTCTCCCCATTCCCATCTCCTCGCCTGGGCTGGCACTGGGCTGAGTTCTCCCTTTACTCATTTTCTTCATAACTGGGCTGGTCACCCAGCATCAGGGCCCTGCACTGAGGGTTCTTTCTGATATTTGGGTCACCCTGTTAGAAAGTGCACCCGAGTCCCTCTGCGGACATGAGTGGAACTGTAGTCCTCAGAGGGATGCCCTGAGGGAATGTGCGGTTGGTGTCCTCAGCAGACATTGGCCCCCTGTGGCTTTTCATTTTCCAGTCACATCATGGGACAAACCTGTCCTATTTCTTCAGACTCCCCTCTGGGTTGCATCCTGAAACATTGAGACAAATGTAACCCACAGACTCTCAAAAAGAAACATCTAATTTTTTGTGTGTAACATAGAATGGCCCCTATACAGAAAATCCTCAAATTAGCCTCTTCACCCTTTTATAGCCAAGACAAAAATATGGAGGATCAGGGCTAAGGAGAAAGAAAAACTCAGGGACAAGAAGCAGACTCAACTATTGGCTAATTTACAAGCCTCCGGCCCCATCTAATTTGCCCCAAGACACTCCTCCAGGTAACTGCCATTAGTGCAAAAGGCCAGGCCACTGAAAGGCAAACCATGCCACTAAAATAAGAGGGAAAAAGCTCCACATGGCTTACCTCCTCTGTCACAGGCTCCACCACTGGAAGCAGCGCTGCCCCGAGGGCTGAAAGTCCCCCGGGACAGAATCTCAGCCCTTGATGGCAATAAGCTGAAGAGTACTCACTGCTCCAGCTGGCTTCCAAATCAAATATCATAGCTAACAAACCAAAGCCAAAGGCAATTCTGGAGGCAAGTAAAATTATACATGTTCCTTTTGAGTTCAGAAGCTGCCTATTATGAAGATGTCTCCTCTACCCCTTTGTGGAAATATCTTTTGCTTATATGATAAAAACCTGGAAAACGATTCTCTGGACTGCAACAGGCTTTTAGATCGAGTCACTGTTGGAACTGAGAACATTAAAATAAATAGATTAAATTAAAAGAAGGGTGCATAATAATAACTTGGCTAGTTAGAAAATTCTCTTTAGCAGTTAAAAAATTTTTTGCAAGCTTGAAAATGCTCTAAACTCTGACTAGAAATAAGCAACAACAATCACTTTGTGCTGTAGGTCAGTTGCTAAGGACTTGGACTGTCACAATGACATCTGGGTTCAATTTCTGGCTTTGAAAATGAGTCCTTTGTGGTTTAACAGTTGTGGTACTTTTGCCATGTATTAATTATTTTCTTCTCCAGGAATAGCTTCAGATTTCCTGTCCTGAAATTTTCTTTTCTCTGAGTTACCTCTGGGGCAATTCTAGATCTTGTAAATTGCTTACCACCTCTTTGGAGACACCTTGTGTGTTCGTGTTTAAGTTATTCCCTTAGTTAAGGCTTATTCATTTCACATAGGAGATTACTATTAGTAAAATATTTAAAAGCCATAAATATGGGTCATTTGTACTGATTAAAATCTGGTAGTAGGCTGGGCACAGTGGCTCATGACTCTAATCCCAGCACTTTAGGAGGCTGAGGCAGGTGGATCACGAGGTCAGGAGATCAAGACCATCCTGGCTAACACAGCAAAACCCATCTCTACTAAAAATACAAAAAATTAGCCGGGTGTGGTAGTGGGCACCTGTAGTCCCAGCTACTCCGGAGGCTGAGGCAGGAGAATGGCATGAACCCGGGAGGTGGAGCTTGCAGTGAGCTGAGATTGCGCCACTGCACTCCAACCTGGGCGAGAGACCGAGACTGCATCTCAAAAAAAAAAAAAAAAAATCTGGTAGTAAAAGATTTTAAATGAATTTTTCTTTTGAGAACTCTGTAGTGAGAATTCAACTTAATTAAAGCTGGTATTTGGATTGTATGGGTACAGATATTGTTTTTAAAGCCCCTTCTCTCCCTTTAGAAATTTCTTAGTTGGTAGAATTTTGTCTAGATTCTCTCTGTCTTTCTGTGCATTTGTATGTGTTGTGTGTATGATATTTTTATAAAAGAGCTCTAATTAATTGGCTTCAAGAAAAATAAGCACTTAAACATATTGCCAGAAAAACAGAAATTTTAATGCCTTTTAGGTCATATGACTCTATTTAATAGTCTTAAAAATTAAGACAGTTTGAAGCTTATTGGTGAAGTAAAATAAAAATGGCTTCAGAGGTCACACATTTGAACTGAATTAGACAAGTCAGATACTGTTTTCCTGATGCTTTAAGGCCATAACTTGCTTCTATTACTTTTAATAGTTGTTTGACTTGTCTGTGTTACAGTCATTAGATTATATAGGTAAAGACCTGGGGACATGTGGAGTTAGCCTGGTCCCCTGGTTGGGCTGGGAAGAATTGGACATTATCTGTAGCTCATCTTACACATGATTAAAATTACTCACCACATTTTTCACCAAAAATAAACATTGCTGAGTTAACGTTGTAACGTATCCTTGAGACTACTGTAGAAACAGTTTACATACAAGGTGTAGAAGGAAAGTAGAATGTGTTTTTGCAAGCAGTTATAGAAGGTAGGAGATTTTTTTTTTAAAGGGAATGTAATCTTATCTAACTCAGAGGGTTTTAAGGATTGGCCTAACCTAAAAGAGTAATGGGACAAAACTAAAAGCTTAAGCAAGTTGAAAAGGGTTTGTGAAGCGTTAATCTCATAAAAAGTTCTGAGTATGAGCAAGTTGGCTAAGATTTAAAGGGGATTATTGAGTTTTCTGTAGGATGAACATTGAAATAAAAGCACACTAATGCAAGGCCAGAATCTAGGCTTATGTGTCTAAAGAACAGGGTTTTTTTTTTTTTTTTTTTTAGAGAATTAGTCCCCTGTTTAACAGAAAACTGTAAAGGGTCTTAAGAGGTTTATGGAAATTTTACCTTATGGTGAAGCTAATAAAGATTGGACAGACTGAGTTAAATTTTAATAACAGGATGGAGGGGTCAAGATAGCTGATTAGAAGCAGCTGGGGTCATGGGCTCTCACAGAGCGAAGTAAAAATTGCGAGTGAATTCAGCACCTTCAACGGAAATATCCAGGTTCTCGCCGTGGGACGGACTAGGTGGACAACTCGACCCATGAAGAATGAAGAAAAGCAGGGTGGGTTGATGGCCAACCAGGGATCCGCATGGAGCCAAAGGAACGCCCACCACAAGCCAAGGGAAGCGGCGACTGATTGTGTGACCCGCTACGTGGGATACTACGCTTCTCCGACAGATCTTTGCAACCTGCGTATCAGGAGATCCCCTCCCGAGCCCATGCCACCGGGGCCCTGAGGCCAATACACAGAGCTGTGTGGAATCTTGGCAGCACAACTGCAAAGGCACACCCAGAGACCCAGGAGTTTTACATACTCCAGCCCAGGGAACCCTGGCAAGGCAGGAGATCCATTTGTACTTTTCCCTAGGAAGGGGTTTGAATCTGGGAAGCCAGGCAGCCTCATTCTGCAGGCCCCATTTCTGGCATCTCACAAGTTAAGACCCACTCACTTGGAATTCCAGCCAGCCAGCTGCAAAAGGCTGGAGACTGCCTGCGACAGGACCGCGTTCTGGGAGGTAGGGCAGCTGCCATCTCTGCGGTTCAGTGGACTCAGCTGTTCTAGCCTGCTTGCTCTGGAGAATCCAGGCAGTCCAGACAAAGTGGAGTCTCCCACAACACAGCACAGCTGCTGTACAAGATTGTGACTAGACTGCTTCTTTAATTGGGACCCTAATCCATTCCTCTTCACTAGATGGGGCCTTCCTGTGGAATTTCAGCCACTCCAGTTAGGGTTATATGAACAGAACTACTATCTCTCCCTGGGTTGAAGCCCCCAGCCGGGAGGAGCAGATGCCATTTCTGCAGTTCATTCGACTCGGCCATTCTAGCCTGTTGGCTCTGGAGAGTCTGGGCATTTGGGAGGAGGAGGGGTTCCCTCAATGCAGAACAACTTCTCTACCAAAAAGCAGCTAGACTACTTCTTTCAGTGGCTCTCTGATCCCATTCCTCCTGACTGGGTGAGACCTCCAACAGGTGTCTACAGACACCTGCCAGAGGACGTTTGGGCTGGTCACAGGTCACTACCCCCTTGGGATGGAGCTTCCAGAGGAAGAAGCAGGCTTCTATCTTTGCTGTTTTACAGTCTTCACCGTTGATACCACCAATCATGGAAAAACCCAAGGCAAGTAAGGTCTGGAGTGGACCCCCAGCAAACTGCAGCCACCCTACAGAAGAGTGGCCTGACTGTTAAAAGAAAAACAAACCAAAACATCAACAAAAGGCCCCACAAAAACACTATTTAAAGGTTAGCAGCCTCAAAGATTAAAGGTAAATAAGCCCACAAAGATGAGAAAGAATCAATGCAAAAATGCTGAAAACTCAAAAGGCCAGAGTGCCTCTTCTCTTCCATATGACTGCATCACCTCTCCAGCAAAGGCACAGAACTGGGCTGAGGCTGAAATGGCTAAATTTATAGGACTATACTTGAGTAGCTGGGTGATAACAAACTTCGCTGAGCTAAAGGGTCATGTTGTAACCCAATGCAAAGAAGCTAAGAATTACGATATAACAATACAGAAGCTGATAGCCAGAATAGACACTTTAGAGAGAAACAAAATTGACTTGATGGAGCTAAAAAACACAATACAAGAACTTCACAATGCAGTCACAAGTATCAGTAGCACAGTATGCCAAGCAAAGGAAAGAATCTCACAGCTTGAAGACTATCATTCTGAAATAAGACAGGCGGACAAGAATAGAGGGAGAAAAAGAAGTGATGAATAAAACCTCTAAGAAATATGAGATTATGTAAAAAGAGCAAACCTATGATTGACTGGGGTACTTGAAAGTGACAGGGAAAATGGAACGAAGTTGGAAAACATACTTCAGGATATGAGTCAGGAGAACTTCCCCAACTTAACAAGACAGGCCAACATTCAAATTCAGAAAAATTTGAGAAAAATTCAGAGAAACCCAGTAAGACTTTCTGTGAGCAGATCAACCCAAAATAGCATAAGAATCAGATTCTCCAAGGATGAAATGAAGGGAAAACTTTTGAGAGTAGCCAGGGAGAAAAGCCAGGTCACCCACAAAAAGAAGCCCATCAGGCTAACAGCAGACATCTCAGTGGAAACCCTATGATCCAGACGAGATTGGGGGCCAATATTCAACATACTTAAAGAAAAGAATTTCAACCTATAATTTCATATCCAGCCAAACCAAGCTTCATAAGCAAAGGAGAAATATGATCCATTTGAGACAAGCAAATGCTGAGGGATTCATCACCCCTTTTCCCCAAATTTGGTGCTTCTTTGCAAGAGCTCCTGAAGGAAGCACTAAATATGGAAAGAAAAAAAGTTACCAGTCACTGCAAACAGACACTGCAGTATACAGAACTGTGAAGCAACCACATAAACAAATCTGCAAGATACCAGCTAGTATCATGATGATGGGATCAAATTCACACATAACAATACTAACCTTAAATGCAAATGGGCTAAATGCCCCAATTAAAATACACAAAATAGCAAGCTGGATAAAGAACCAAGACCCATTGGTATACTGTCTTTAAGAGACCCATATCACATGCAAAGACTCACATAGGCACGAAAAAAAAAAAAAAAGGAGGAAAATTTACCAAGCAAATGAAAAACAGAAAAAAAAAGGAGGAAAATTTACCAAACAAATGGAAAACAGAAAAAAACAGAAAACTGTAGCAATTATAGTTTCTGACAAAACCGACTTTAAACCAACAAAGATCAAAAAAATACAATGAAAGGCCTTACATCATGATAAAGGTTTCAATTTGACAAGAAGAACTTAATATCTTAAATATT
>NW_012103765.1:0-23430 GCF_000951045.1 Mandrillus leucophaeus | reverse complement strand
TATATAAATTAAATACTAATTTTTATAATATTATTAATATAATATATACCAATACAAGAGCACACAGATTCATAAAGCAAGTTCTTAGAGGACTATAAAGAGACTTAGACTCCCACACAAGAGTAGTGGATAGTGGGAGACTGTAACACTCTACTGACAATATTAGACAGATCATTGAGACAGAAAATTAACAACGATATTCAGGATGTGAACTCAGTTGGGATCCAACAGACCTGATAGACATATACAGAACTTTTCACTCAATAAATTTAAAAAGTATGCATTCTACTAATCACTACATGGAACTTACTCTAAAATTGATAACATAATTGGAAGTAAAACACTCCTCAGCAAATGCAAAAGAGCTGAAATTTTAACAGTCTCTCAGACTACAGCACAATTAAATTAAAACTCAAGATTAAGAAATTCACTCAGAACCACAAAACTACATGAAAATTGAACAACCTGCTCCTGAATGACCCCTGAGTGAATAATGAAATTAAGGCAGAAATCAAGAAGTTCTTTGAAACTAATGAGAAGAGACAACATACCAGGATTTTTGGGATGCAGCTAAAGCAGTGTTAGAAGGGAAATTTATAGCACTAAAATGTTCACATCAAAAAGCTAGCAAAATCTCAAATTAACAACCTAGCATCACAACTAAAATAATTAGAGAACCAAGAACAAACAAACTCCAAAGCTAGCAGAAGACAAAATTAACCAAGATCAGAACAGAACTGAAGAAAAAAGAGGCACAAAAACTCCTTCAAGAAAATCAGTGAATCCAGGAGCTGTTTTATTTGAAAAAAAATTAATAAAATAGATAGACTGGAAGTTAGACTAATAAATAAGAAAAGAGAGAAAATTCTGTTTGTGTTATACAAACAGAAATGACAAGGGGGATATTACCACTGACCTCACAGGAATGCAACCATCAGAGAATATTAGAAATACCTTTGTGTACATAAAGCAGAAGAAATGGATAAATTCCTGGACCCATACACCCTCAAAGACGGAATGAGGAAGAACTTGAACCCCTGACTAGACCAATAATGAGTTCTAAAATTTAGGCAGTAATAAATAGCCTATCAACAACAACAGCAACAACAACAGCAAAAAGCCATGGCCAGACAGATTCACAGCTGAGGTACAAAGAAGAGCTAGTATCATTCTAGTGAAACTATTTCAAATTACTGAAAAGGAGAGATTCATCTCTAACTCATTCTACGAGGCCAGAATCCTCCTAATATCTAAACTTGGCAGTGATAAAACCGAAAACAAAACTTCAGGACAATATACCTGATAAATGTCAATGCCAAAATCCTCAATAAAATACTGGCAAACCATAACTAGCAGCAAATCAAAAAGCTTATTTACCACAATCAAGCTGGCTTCATCCCTTGGATGCAAGGGTGGTTTGACATACACAACTCAATAAATGTAATTCATCACATAAACAGAACTAAACACAAAATCTGTATGATTATCTCAATAGTCACATTAAAGGCCTTCAATAAAATTCAGCATTCCTTTATGTTAAAAATCTCTCAATTAACTATGTATTGACAGAACATATCTCAAAATAATAAGAGTCTTATATGCCAAAACACAGCCAATGTCATACTGAATGGGCAAAAGCTGTAAACATTCCCCTTGAAAATCAGAACAAGACAAGGATTCCCTGTTTCACCACTCCTATTCAACATAATATTGGAAGTTCTAGCCAGGCAAGAGAAAGAAATAAAAGTTATTCAAATAGAAAGAGAGGAAGTCAAACTATCTTTCTTTGCTGATGACATGATCCTGTGTCTTGAAAACCCATCATCTCAACCCAAAAGCTTTTCAAGCTGAAAAGCAACTTCAGCAAAATCTTACTATGTAAAATCAATGTGCAAAAATAGCTAGCACACCTGTACACTCACAAACGGCAAGCAGAGAGCCAAATTATGAATAAACTCCCTTTCACAATTACTACACAAAACATAAAATACCTAGGAATACAGCCAACAAGGGAAGTTAAGGACCTCTTCAAGGAGAGCTACAAACCACTGTTCAAGGATATCAGAGAGGACACAACAAATGAAAAAACATTCCATGCTCATGGATGGGAAGAATCAATATTGTGAAAATGGCCACACTGCCCAAATTAATTTATGGATTCAATGTTATTCCCATTAAACTACCATTGATATTTTTCATATAATTAGAATAAAGTATTTTAAAATTCATTTGGAATCACAAAAGAGCCCATAGAGCCAAGACAATCCTAATCAAAAAGAACAAAGCTGGAGGCATCATGCTGCCTGACCTCAACCATACTACAAATCTATGGTAACCAAAACAGCATGGTACTGGTAAAAACCAACAACAACAACAAAACACACACACACACACACAAAATAAAACAGACACATAAACCAACTGACTACAGTAGAGAAATCAGAAATAACAACATATACCTACAACCAGCTGGTCTTTGACAAACCAGACAAAAAAAAAAAAAAAAAGCAATGGGAAAAGAATTCCCTATTTAATAAATGGTGCTGGGAGAAGTGGCTTGCCATTTGCAGAAAATTGAAAGTGGACTGCTTCCTTAGACCTTATAAAAATTAACTCAAGATAGAGGAAATACATAAATGTAAAAACTAAACTTTAAAACCCTGGAAGAAAACCTAAGCAATACCATTCAGGACACAGTCATGAGCAAAGATTTTATGATGGAAACACCAAAAGCAATTGCAACAAAATCAAAAATTGACAAATGGGATTTAATTAAACCTAAGAGGTCTGCACAGCAGAAGAAACTATCATCAGCATGAACAGACAACCTACAGAATAGGAGAAAAATTTTACAAACTATCCATTTTACAAAGGACTAATATGTGAGTCCACAAGGAGCTTAGACACATTTAGAAGAAAAAAATAAACAAAGAACCAGATTAAAAAGTGAGAAAAGAACACAGACACTTTTCAGAAGAAGACATACATGTGGCCAACAAGCATATGAAAAAAGCTCAACATTACTAATGATTAAAAATAGCAAATCAAAACCACAATGAGATACCATCTCTCACCACTCAAAATAAAAGTCAAAAGCAACAGATACTAGTGAGGTTAGCGAAAAAAAAAGAAACACTTTTACACTGTTGGTGGGAGTGTAAATTAGTTCAACCATTGTGGAAGACAGTGTGGTGATTCCTCAAAGACCTATATGATTAGACCCTGCAGTCCCACTGGGTATGTACCCAAAGAAATATAAATTATTTTATTACAAACATATATGCATGCATATGTTCACTGAAGCACTATTCACAATAGCACAATAGTAAAGACAAGGAATCAACCTAAAGGTTCATAAGTGATAAACTGGATAAAGAAACATGGTACATATACTAAATGTAATACTATGCTGTCATTAAAAGGAACAAGATCATGTTCTTTGCAGGCACATGAATGGAGTTGGAAGCCGTTATCCTCAGGAAACTAATGCAGAAACACAAAACCAAACACTGAATGTTCTCACTTGTAAGTAGGAGCTGAATGATGAGAACACATGGACACATGTGGGAAAATAACACACACTGGGGCCTATGGAAGGGGGTAGGGTTGGGAGGGAGACTATCAGAAAGAACAGTTAATAGATGCTGGTCTTAATACCTTTGTGATAGGATGATCTGTAGAGCAAACCACCGTGGCACACGTTTACCTATGTAACCAACCTGCACATCCTGGCATGTAACCTTGAATTTAAAATAAAGGTTGGGTTGGGGGAAGATTGGATACATTTGTTTATAAGGTTTTATTAAGAATTTGATTTAACGTTAACAATACACTAATACAAAGGTGAAATTTGGTTGTTTCTTTTAAATAAGATTTTTGTGTAATATTAAAAAATAATATATATATATATTTTTTTACCTTTCAGTAAATAACAGAAAAAGGAGAGTAGAGCTGACAGACTCAGCCTCATGCTGTCTTTATTGCATCTTGTTTGGAAAGTTTGGTCTCCCCTCTATTAGCTAGTAAATATTTTTGTATTTTAAAAATTTTGAAGTTATTATTTTGGCTAAATAAATGACTTAGAGTGATTCTGTACTAATCTCCTTTTCTGAGCAACTTTCTTCCAAATCTTGTTGAATAAATGGAACGTATGGTGCATCCTCCCTCCAAAAGAAAAATTCACACTTCTTTATATTACTTAAGGGACCAATTACCATTCTCCCAAAAGTCCCTAATAATGTCTAAATACCTCACATCACTTTGGGGCAAAAATATACGTTTCAAGACAGGTTCATGTTGAATATGTACTCAGTCTCAGAATTCATCTTTCCCTCTAATTACCTTATTTCTTCCAGGAAAACTACCTAAATCTTTAACTAATAACTTCACCCTAGCTTGTCCTAACTCAGGGGTTTAAAATAGCCCACACTTATTCAGAAAAGCCCTAGCAAGAAATCTAACCCAGTAATCTCTTCAAGAGGGGCAACATCTGCAGTATGTAGATAACCTCCTCATTTGTATACCCTTCACAGAGCTCACACAGCAGCATTCAGTATAAACCTTAACTTCCTAACAGAAGGAATTTTTTTTTTTGTTTAATTCAAAGGATATTTAAAGATTATGTATGAAATAAGGTGAAAAGAACCAGGATATAACAGAGACATAAAAAAGGTTATAAAGTTGAAGAGATGGTTTTGGTAAAGAAGAATATAAAGAAAGAGATTTGTATATGAGGATCTTGTATCGTAAATTCCTGTCCTAAAATGAAATTACTGGTTATTTAAGAAAGAGGGATATTTAGGCCAGGCACAGTGGCTCACACCTGTAATCCTAGCACTTAGGAAGGCCGAGGTGGGCGGATCACAAGGTCAGGAAATCGAGTCCATCCTGGCTAACATGATGAAAATCCATCTCTACTAAAAAAAATACAAAAAATACAAAAAATTAGCTGGGTGTGGTGGTAGGGACCTGTAGTCCCAGCTACTCAGGAGGCTGAGGGAGGAGAATGGTGTGAACCTGGGAGGCAGAGCTTGCAGTGAACCAAGATCACATGACTGCACTCCAGCCTGGGCAACAGAGCAAGACTCCATTAAGAAAAAAGGAAAAAAAAAAAAAAAAAGAAAAGAAAACAGAAAGAAAGAGGGATGTTTAGGACAAGAAAGAAAGTCCAAGAATGATGCAGATGGTCTGTATAAGTCATGAAAATGTTCACGAAGGGGAATTTCTAAAACGAATTTTGTATGTGATTAAGTTAGTTATAATTGAAAGGGAATTATTTGGGACAGTCTTTCAAACATTGGTCCCCTATGTTAAGAAATGTTTTCTTAGGGTATTAATGTGATCTTAATAAAATTGCAAGAAGTTTTACTTTTAATGTTTTTTTTATAAACTTTTCAGAGACCAGGCATGGTGGCTAACGCCTGTCATCCCAGCACTTGGGAACTCGAGGTGGGCAGATGACATGAGGCTAGGCGTTCAAGACCAGCTTTGAAAACATGGTGAAACCCTATCACTACTAAAAATACAAAAATCAGCTGGATGTGGTTGCATAGCTCCATAATCTCAGCTACTTGGAAGGCTGAGCCAAGAAAATCACTTGAATCTGGGAGGTGAAGTTTGCAGACAGATGAGTTTGTACCACTGTAATGCAGCTTGGACAACAGAGCAAAACTCTGTCTCTAAAACAAATAACAACAGCAACAAACTTCTCAGTATCATATCTCAGAAATTTAAATTTTTGTAGTGTGTCACTGCTTCCTGCTTTTTCTTCCCTGTAGCATGTTTGAGATAACAACTCTCCCATTCAGTTTTTGTCAGTTCCTATAACTTTCTTTTCTAGTTCTAATTATTACTATGGCATAATGCTAAAATGTTTCATCTTGAAGGTCAAAAAATTAAGCAATGTTTTCCTCTAACATAATTTTGTAACCTTGACTTTTCTTAATATGTCTAAATTCTCATTGTAAATCAAACAAACAAAAAGAAAAACAAAAGTCCTTCTCATCCTGTTCTTAAGAGTCATGTATTCCTCTCCTATATTCATAACCCCATACACAGTCTTCCTGTGTCTAATTAAATTCAAATACTTCTTCATCAAGTTTAACTTCCAGGTTATCTAAATGGGCTTCCATTAAGGAAAAACAGTCACACTGCAGAAGGTTTTTCTTTGCCTTTTCAGTAACTGGCTTAAGAAATGATCTTTTATCTTCCAGAATTCAGTATTTTCACCTTCAAATGATGCTATTAACACAATATCAGTCTCTCCCTAATGATTTCTGCTCCATTTACAAGTCTCCCCTGGATTCAGCTGGATATCAGTTTCACTTGATATGCACCCCTTTTCTAATGAGTCCCTTCCTCCAGCAAGATCCAATATCTTAGGCCCCACAATCTGGGACAATGACCACAGGGTCTACTGACAGACCAACAACCACACGTAGGGTCAACTCTATGCCACAGACCAGCAGGAAGTAGTTGGAAGATGAGACCTCTGCCCCAATACCAAAGATTTGCCATTGTTCTGTGTAAGGGTACTGCAGTGTCCTTATGAGAAAGCAACAATGAGGAAGGAGCTCCAGGATGAGGAAGATCCCAAGTGAGGAGAAAAATGAATAACTGTTCTGAGACACAGCTAATCACAAACAACCTGGGGACACAATGACCTCATTCCATGGTGGTTCCAGCAGCAAGACCTTGTTCTTCATGTAGTCCCCTCCAGCATGAACCTATAAAATTTCCCTCCAGCCCCTGCCTCTTTGTAGACAGGCCTGTCTCTGCTGTGCTGCCCATTGCATCCTTGCAACATATTTTAACACCATCTCTAAAAAATTCACCTTTCTTCACTAATGACTATCTTGGCAAATACATTTACTACCTGTGACACCAACCTTAGTTGCTACCTGTGACAACTTGCAGTTATGGTATATTTCTTTTAAACACATGCTTTTCTAAAATGTTCAAGAGTTCTTAAAATATATTGAATTCATTTATCTAAAGCTTATCCATATCAATCTTGCTCATTCATGCACTCAATGAATGAAGGGAGTGAGAAGAAAAATTAGCAGATGTCCTATACCAAATAGTCTTTTAGTTGTACTCTACGGCTCATAACATATTAGTATAATATACAGTTTTTTAACAAGCACTAAATTGGGAGTCAGATGAGTTAATTCTAGCCTAAGGTCTATGACTAACTAGTTGAAGAACTTGAACATGTACTTTCAGTTATGCTCTCAAGTTTCATTTATTTTGTTTGTTAAAAAATGTCAAGTAAACACAAAGCATGGACTTTTCTAAAAGTACACTGCAGGAACTTTCTGCATAAGAATGATTTGGAGTTTTTACTTGTTAATAAACAAGATTCCTGCATGCACTCCGACTCAGGTATAATGTCGTAGCTGATAGTGACAAGTCACAGATTTCAGTCATAGTAAGAAACTATGGAGTGTATGCTTTCATAGGTAATTAAATATTGAGAGATCATTTTAAGAGACATGATATGCCAAATATATTAAATGTTACTGTAAATTGAATATTCAATTTTGCTGCTTTACCCAGTGTAAGAATGGACAGTCATATATATACACTACACACACACATATAAGTCTATAAATCTTTATATATAATATATATAAGATTTTTATATTTTAAAATATATTTTATAAATAAAAATTTATATATAAATATCTTTATATATAAAATAGAAAAATCCTATATATATTATAAATATATCTTTATATACTATGTGTTAAAGTCAGTCACCAGAAGAAAAGTTGATAATTTGTTGGTATGGGCCTCCATTCTAGCATGAAAAATGCCTGTATCTTGGGGGCTAAGGTAAACAAAACAATAATTTTTCATTGTTGTATGAAGCCTTCTAAAAGAATACAAGTTCTTAAATAATCTCAGTAATCCTCTACTTGTGCAGTCCTCTCTCCTTGAATGTGAGCCAGACCTAGTGATTTGCTTCTAACAAATAGAATGTGGCAAAAATAATAGAATGTCACTTTCAAGATTAGATCTATGACTTCCTCCTTTTTTGAAATCCTTTCCTTGCCATCTTACACTATCTCATTCTCTCTTTCTCCTCTCTTTCTCCCCACATCCCCTTCACTCTCTCTGTCTCTCACCTTCATGCTCACTTGCTTTGATAAAGCAAGCTACCATGTTGTGAGCTACCCAATGGAGAGGCCACATGTGACAAGAAACTGAGGACAGCCTGAGGCTCTAATTCTGACAGCCCACAAGGAATGCAATCACATCAAACACCTTGTGAATTAAGTTAGAGGTGGATCTTCCCCCACTGGAACTTGCAGAATGACTGCAGCCCCAGCTGACACCTTGATTGCAACCTTATGGGAGACCTTGAGCCAGACAACTCAAAGAAGACATGACAGGATCCCTAACCCAGAAAACCTGTAAGATAATTAAGGTTGTTTTGAGAAGATACATATGTCAGAATTTAGAATGCAGCAATAGATAACCAATTTATTCTGTATGTTGTATTGACTTTTGATGGTTAAGACTATACTGCTTTTTCAATTCTATATTATGACTTTTCTTCTTTATCTTAAAGGTCTGCAAATTTAGACCTCTTATGACTTGAATTTTCTTTTTTACATACATTTTATTATCTTATGCAGCCATTGTACCCAAACCGGGAAATATTTGCTGAACTGAAGTTTAAACTGGAGTTTTCAGTTTGAAGACCTAAATGTATATGAAATATAACCAAGAAAATTGTACTTCTGAGTTCTAAGTGAAAATAAAACACAAAGCACCTATCAGGTTAACAATGATAAGAAAAGTTTTAAAATTTTGCCTTAGGCTCTTTATAGTCCTCCCTCAGATCGGGCTTTTGACAGGTTATTTTTGTATACCCTGTGTTTAATTTATTTTTTCTAATTTTTTATTGTCTGTAGAAGTTGCTGATCTCTGGAGGTATTATAATTTCATTATCCATTAAAATCTGCTTGAAATAATTACTATTGATTAGGAAAGAAGGCTGATAAGGTTTTAATGCTTTAATCCAATTGATAAATGTAATATGACTAAGGGATCAGGCTAAGTGGAAGTGACAGTATTATGTATCTTAATATTGATAAATGCTTCCATCTATTATTTAAAAATGCTAAATAAGAGGTTCCTGAGAAGGAAGAGAACCCCTCCAATTAGCTCATTCTTAAAAGCTCAGCTCTGGAACTTAAGAGTCAGCATGTTTGTCTTTTAGGCCTGAATGACAATTAGTCAAATGTCACAATATAATTGTGGCCCTGGCTAATCTACTAACTGACAGTTGCCTCAGGATGTAATTTTGATATGTGGAATTGCAACTCATCAACAGCTCAGTAACATTTCCTGCCAAGGGCTCAGAACTATATTAAAAAAAGAAATAGAGAAACAAATATGTAAGATACAGATCTGAGCTTTCCACTATGAGGAAATAGTGGAGATACCCTAGGCTTGAGATACCTCCTCACTCAATAAGGGATCTGCCTCTTACTGCATATGTAAAAAAGAACAGCTGACATTAAGCAATGAGCTTGTGTAAAAGACTACTGGAAATACCAGACTACTAATATATTCCTTAGCAGCTGATGGCTAAATCAAAAGCAATCGAACCTTCAAGGAAGACACAAGTCCAAAGTGGAACTGCAAACTGGGAACATGCTATTGTAAACTGGAAGCAAACCAGGAGCATGTTTCTTTTGCAAAGTAATAGCATAAAAGTGCTTGGGGGGATAAAATAAATTTCAATCAAGTTGCATTTAGAATGTCATTTGCAATTAGTAGGGAGAATCTTTCATATGGATTTCATAATAACATGTATAGAACATATTTCAGTCTCTGGAGAATTGAGAAATATGTTTTATTATTTGACCCCTGATAATAACACTGTGAACAAAGTAAGAGAGAACTTAGAAAGTTTATCATTATTTAAGAATGAAAGAAAAAAACAGAAATTGTGAGAAGTTATGAAATTGATTAAAAAGAACACAAAAAATGTGAGCACCACTGGTTATAACTAACCTAACTCTAATTTTTTCTGTAAATTAAAAATTTGCTTTAATTCATTGTGTTGGAAACATATTGTGTATGTCAGTGTATGAGTATATGGACATATTTGCATCCTACAATTATTGAAACATGGAGGGAGGTAAAGATAGGTGTCTATGTTGATGGCACAGGCATATTTTTTGGAGGGAGTTAAAGATAGTTGCCATCGTTGATGGCATTTACTTAAGCAGACATGAATTTCTATCTGGGGAATGATACAAGTTAGTTAGCTTTTCCCCCTGCAACCTTCATACTCTTTATTTGAAATCGTTGTGAAAAAAGAGTTACTTTAAGCCAGCTCTAAGCTCTTTATCTCACCCATAAAGCATGCTTTTTTGTTTTAACTCCCAGAAATTTCATAAGTACTAACATCCTAAAGCAACACTTTTATAGAAATTTATGAAATCATTTTGAGTTTATAATTCAAAAACGGATCTGAAATGATTGTATTTTGTAGCTTCTTGTTGGAGGTAATTTTACCAATCTAAAAATCTCTTCAGACAGGCTGACAATAGGACTGAAATCTTAGCTGACTTCCTTTGCTTTGAAGAAATTTAAACTATTCACCATTTCTACAAGTAATAATGAGCTAACAATAATCCCTAGTGAAAGTGTCCAGTGATATTATTGGGTTAGAAATAATACATGTTTGGATTTCTTAAAAAAATTATAACTGTTTGAGTCAGTTCTAGGCCATCACTGCCAAAAGCTTTGGTGAAACTTGGCCCATGACCCAGTTTTTGGGCAGTGGAGGGAAAACCTACAGCATATTTCCAGTGGCAAGAAGGTGATCATCAAATTTGGCAAATTTGAAGTGGTGCTAATGGGATTCATGACAAGACAGAAATCTTATTTTTGTTTTTGTTTTTTAATGCACAGGTTCAATTTCCCCATTGATAGGAAAAGGAAGAGTACTGTATTTTTGTGTATATGTATTGTTTATTTGTTTTGCTTTGTTTGATTGAATGGAATGATTAGGAAAAGAAAAGTAGATTCTGCATTTGGTCTAACTTTCTCAAATTAAATTACATTATGGAGTAGGAAGACTTTAGAGATCATATTGTCTCATTTCACCTTTGTTATTTTTTTAAATACAACCGGATCATGAAATCTGTTTTACCTTAGTCTCAGGTTAATGTTTTCAGGAATTTCAACATTTTTTAACCTAAAAGAAACATTGGATTATTTTGACACACCTTCTGAGGAATCAGTGCTCAAAGTGTGTGAATTGACTTTGAGGTTAAACGAGCCCACTTCCCCAAGAACTTCATATACTTTAAAGACCACATCCTAAATTTAGACAACCATAGTAAGAGATGAATTTGAAAATGAAATATTATATTTATAATAATACCACAATAAAAACATAATATAAAATTGTAGAGTTTTTAAAATGTTCTAAACACATTTATACTTATGATATTTATTACAACCACACTGATATGTAGGCTGAGATGGTTTTCCCATACAATATTTGAGGAAACTGAATCCTTAAGGTTTCAATCGTTTCGTGAGATTCAGAGGGAGACAATGACAACACAGGCTTACCATCAACATTTTAAGATTCCAAGTTTCATGCATTCTCCTCTGCAAGAAGTCCACACTTATTTGCAAAATAGTAAGCCAGTGCTCTGTGATCCTGACAACTGTGTCAATTAGAATGGCTACAGTGAGAGTGGGTTACATTCCCATTAAACTTTCTAGGAAATAATGTGAGATTAAGGTTGTAGGATGTGTCCTTATAATCATCTCAGCTTTATAATCATCTCAGCTAAGTAAAGGTATTTGTCCATGACATGACCCCTAACTCCATGTAGGTGATTGTACTAAAAAGATATAGGAGAAAAAGTCAAGTATCTGTAATGGCGAGGAAGCCAGAAGTGCAGTGGTGTTTGTACCCACGCATTTGCAGACAAGAGCAAGTACGGGGCCCTATTTGCAGAAAATTTATTCATAAATACTCCCTTAGAAAATTAAAACAGTCTGCCAATTCATCTGAGGTCATTCTATTTATACAACATGATCTTAAAAGGTCCTTTGCTTCCCTCTTGCAAATAAGGCACCCAGTTTTTGTCACCTCAGTTTTTTCTCACCTTATGATTACAATGATCATTTAGAACTACTGATGAATTAAACCAAAATGAAGTCTCTTCCTCTAGACATTCACTGGAAATGCGCATATGGATTTAGGAATCAGCCGTCTTGTTTTCATCTATAATCAGATCAGTTAATGTCCACTTAGGCACTATTATACAATTTCACGGAATTACTTGCCATTTCTTAACACTTCATTTGATTTTCTCCTTCATTTCTATTGGGAACATTTGCCCTGTTACCTGGAATCTCATTCTCCTTTCTCCAGCTCCTCTTTAAGATTAAGCTAAAATGTAATCCTCTTTTTATAGTGTTTCCTGGGACCTTCCAGGAAATGTATGTTGGCCTCTGTGTTTTTCTCTATCATTGCAATCTTATATTTTAGCCTTTCTTTTTTCACATGAAACATTTTATCATGTGGTAATCATTTGCAAAGCACTATGTGAAACACTTTTCAAGAATTACCATATGTATTTTAAGTTTCAAAACAACACTACAGAATTAAGTTGTATTATGCTTATTTCACAGATAAAAACACTAAGTTTTGTCAAATTTAAACAACTTTTCAGATAAAACAATTAGTAAATGACAAAGCCAGAATGAAACACAATTTCAGCTGAATACCACTTTGTGTTAAGGACTCACACATTTTTTTCAGTAGATTTTTACCTTTTTATAGTAGGATTTATGCTGTATTGATCTCCGTGTTTTTATAGTCTGGATTAATTTTATAATTTTAAAAGATAAATATCTAGGAAATCAGTAAATTTACTTTGGTGATGGAATGCAGCTTGGAGAAAATGTTAAAATGTGTTTCATGAAGAAACACAGGAAGAATAAAATTTGATGTGGTGTTGGTGATGGTAATGAAGTATATTTATATGGTCATGTTGGGACTCAGAGGTAAAGAGTTTTGCTGCTCAAGATTATACAAGGTAGGGCTAGGCTCCTGAGTTATCCAGTATAAATATTTGCTAAATATTTGCTAAATAGCGATGTACAGCACCAAGAAATATCCTACACTATAACACATTTACTTAAAAGTGTCCCTTGGAATCCAACCTGTCTTTTTCACTGAAACATATAGGGACACTTTTGGATGATTTCTTTCCTGATAATAATTTCCTTTCTTTTTCATCACTCCCCAGATGGGGGCAGAACAGAATTTTTTTTTTTTTTTTTTTTTTTTTTTTCTGAGAAAAAAAGAGCTGTCTCTAAGATAAGAGGTACTCTCCACATTACTGTGAAGAAATGCTAATAATCATTCCCCTAGGAAAGAGGACATTTGTTTCTACATGTGAGCCAAGTAAGCATTGTGCCAGTTCATCTGAAGGAAAGAGAGAAGTTCTGGCAGCTACAAAGATTGATGCTCAGCTAAACAAGTCATTAGGTGGCTGGGTCATGTTTTGAAAAACAGATTTTTGCACCACCACCCCCCTACTACTTATTTTAATGCATAAGTCAAGGTAGAAATGTTTTATTCTTAAGTCATTTAAAAGACATAGTGTTCACATAAATAAAGCTTTTATTGAGAGAAAGGACATTTGTGAAACCATATAATTATATCCTTTTATTGGACTATTGTTAAAGAATTATATCTTATACAGTATTGCAAATCATTCCCATAAGCATTGTGATTAGGGTGAAATGTTGTTTGGCCATAGATGAGCTCTCCAGCAATATTAATATGAAATTTATTTAATGTATTGTGTTCTATCCTCTGTGGATTGCAAAAAGATATTTTGCTAAGTTAAAAACATTATTAAAGAAACACAAACATAATAATGAGGCAGAGTTACAGTACAGTGCTAAGAAGGACCATGAAGGAGTACATTATTAAAGTAAATTAAATTAAGCATAGACAAATTATGAATATTTTTAGAAAAGAAACATTCTTTCCCTATTCAGGCAAGATTAAAAAAAAAAAAAAAACTTTGAGAGACATGGTTTAAGAGAAAAAGACAGAGATAGCAATTAAGAAAATATATTAATCTAGCTAATGACTTTCTTGAAAAGTTAGAAGTTGCAACAAGAACCTTGAATTTGATATTGTCCTTAATTTATAGTCCCTGATGCAAAGGAATCATAGAACTAATGTGGCCTCACAGATAAAGGATTCTGTCAGGCTGCATTCAATACTAATTAAAGTTCTTAAAATGACAGGGTCACAGAACTAAAACAGACCTTGGTTTTCAAAGAAGACAAGGAGCTGGCATTTCCGGCTGAGCATTCAGAGACTGGGCTCCTGAAAATCTGCAGACACTTCCTTTTTTAGTTCTATAGAGAAGACAGATACATCTTTCCTCCTTTGCTTTATTTCTGCTCTCAATGGTTCCCTGTTGTTAGCTCTAAGTTAGGCCAGATGGTTGGAAGAGTTACAGCCTGTGAATCAAGAAAAAGTCTAATTCAAAAGTCAAATTATATTTGTAAATATAATTTCTTGGGAAGAAATAGAGTAGACACAAATCCTGAAATGCTGGCTGAGGACAGGTTCTTCAGTTCAGCACTATGACCCTGATAAGAATTTTGGCCTCTAGTTCCTAGTTGGTCTTTTAAGTTGCTCAGGTAGCCCTAAAAATGATAGAGGAAAAGAGACTGAATACGAAACAAAATAATATATATTTTTCCCTTTCTTGTGCTCAGTAGAAGGTAATATCAACTGGTAGTAGTCATTCGAATCATAATTGTCTGGAAGTTAGAATAGATAATTTCAAATTTTAGAAAGACAAAAGATTCTGTCAATCAACCAAAATCTGGCACTGGGTCTAAATTTTAATTGCAATTATTCTTTTGGCACAAAATTTAAATGATTAAAAGTTACCTTTTGAAGATACACGTGTAAATATAGAAGTGATCATATATTAACCAATGACTCAATAACATGTTGGCATTCTTGAGTTAATCAGACTTCCTAAGTTATTTAAATTCTAGAATATGTAAAAGGAACTTAAAAGGGATATGCATAAGTCACCTAAGATATGATTTCAGTAGTTGGGGAGACTGAAGAGATAATGTCCAGGATGCTTGAGAATCAGAAACATGACAAATCAAAGAATAAGTATTGGGTAAAATATTTATAAAGCACAATATGACCTTGATCAATTCAACAACTTTCCTAATGCTCCATTTATTTTCATCTGTACTAAATAACCATAATTTAAATCTTTCTAGAATATCAGGCAATAATAAAACCTTCAATTACATGGTCTTGAATTCCTGCTTCATTAAAAAAATGAAGGAGGGGTAAGAGATGAAGGTTGTTGTTTGTTTCTAGAAGGTTCTGAATCATATTATTATGGTTCATCGGTAAATCCTGAAAATGTAGGATCAAGGAAAAAGAGAATTAGAAAACTCCCCAGTATTTACATCCCTATACACATTTCCCTAAAACAGAATATCTTTTCTCCGAATAAAATCTCAAGTAAAGAAAAATCCTGGTATCTAAATGTGCTCTAGTTTTTATCTGGAATATTTGATTATTAGAAATTTCTTTGTTATACAAACTGACATTTATCTTTAAATCATCAGTTCAGAAAGTCTAGGGCCATATAGGTGAAGTGCAATCTTTCTTCTAGATAATATGTTAGATTATGTAAAAATAAATTTCCCCACAAATCTTTTTTGATCAATGAAAACTTTTTTCATTTGTATGATATTGATTTCTTTTCTATGCTGATTACTCTCCCTGGACACACTCCAGTCTGTCAATGTCACCATTTGAAAAGTGATGTCTGGAGCTAAATTCAATAATAGGGGTACAGAATAACAAAAAAATATATTTTTTTATTTTTATCCTTACTTAAGATACAACATTTCCCTTCAGGTAGCCTGTGATTTTATTGGGCTCTGGAATTGCCACATTATATTGTTTACTCAAATTGTATTTCCAGACATCTAAAACTGCATGTATATTTTTGACACATGGTGGTATTAAGTAATATTATGCAATTATCTTACTTAATAAATACAGGGCTATTTATTTTTGCCCATTAAATTAAGACTTTGATGATCTAGCTCATTTATCCAAGGTGCCCAGCCTTTGAGATCCAACTTCTTTACCTGTAAAATGGGTAAAGAATCACTTGACTCATGCAATTCTTGTGAGAATTAAAATTAATTATGTAAAGTATTTAACACAATTTTTGACCTAATGACAAAAGTTTCAGAGCCTTCATTATCATAACTATTATTGTTTTCATCCAAATCATTGGTAAAAATAACAAATCCACATTGTACTCTTGGAGTCCATCAATCCATTTATATAAAAACCAAGACGGGCCGTGTGCGATGGCTCACGCCTGTAATCCCAGAACTTTGGGAGGCCGAGGCGGGTGGATCACGAGGTCAGGAGATCGAGACCCCTCTAGCTAACACGGTGAAACCCCGTCTCTACTAAAAATACAAAAAATTAGCCGGGCATGGTGGTGGGCACCTGTAGTCCCAGCTACTCGGGAGGCTGAAGCAGTAGAATGGCGTGAACACAGGAGGAAGAGCTTGCAGTGAGCCCAGATCATGCCACTGCACTCCAGCCTGGGTGACAGAGTGAGACTCTGTCTCAAAATAAATAAATAATTAATTAAAAAACAAGCTGTTTTATCGAACTTCAGTTTCTTAGTTACTCGTAAATACCCGCACCACCTAATTACTCTACTTACAATGTAAATGTCATTTCACATCAAGTTGTGCCACCTAAAGTCAAATAGCTTAGCGATTAATATACCCAGTAACCATTTAATCAAAATTTAAACAACTTTCTAAGTATTTCTAATTGTGTCTATGGATCACAATTTTACCCCACTCATTTTTGAAACATTTTATTAGCTCTTTTTGCATATCCATCCTGGATTGCAGTCCCATTGAAAGGCTCACAATTCTATTTCTCTGGGAAAAATAATTGAAATTTAATACAGTTAAAATTTTGACAAATTTGGCACAATGACCTCTTAGAGAAACTGGTATCAAGACTCTTTGGCTTTCTGCTCATGGAGAAAGATATTTTATTTATTTCTAAGACTAACAAGGAGAAAGATGTAACAATCAATCATTAGATAGGAGAGGTCAACATTTACCAGATTTATCATAGGCACTCTGAGATATGACCAAGCTTTCTATGGTGTGAACATCAGTAGGTAATCTATTTTCCCATCTTTCAGTAACAGGACACTGCTTTTTCTGTAGGAACCACTCGTCCTGTTTTCTAAAGGTATAGAAGGATCAGAAACTACTCATGTTTCAGGAGATGGGCATTGCAACCTATAATTGGCCAATTGGAGTGCTGCTACTTAGGACTTGAAATTGGAAATCGAGGCACCTGGGGCAAAATTAAAGTACGTGCTTCTCTGCAGGGCTGACCCTGTGCTTACGTGACTGTGAGTGAGTCTCACTTTAAATTTTGTGCATTAGGACTCATTTGTTTCAATCTGGTCCAGGTTCTAATTTGCTCTAATTACAAAATGACACAATTTAGATACATGAAAATCAGGTGTTGAATTTTTTCTTTAACAGTTGCATAAGAAACTCTGGCTTTTCTGCTGGACTATCCATACCAGCAGGACAGAAGCCGAGAGATAATGACCCTATGTCTGCCAAAACAGAGTTGGCTTGAGAATTAACCCAGCACAGTGGAAAAAGAGCATGGAGAAGAATGGATCTCTAGAAATATTTTCAGGTCTCTCAATCCAGGTGTGTAAAAAGTGAGTTCATTGTTTTATTTGGTTAATTTTCAAGATAAATTCCGTTTATAGTTTTAGCCAATTTGAGTTAGGTCTCTTTCACTGGACACCAAAATATTCCTTTGTGTCCTTCATGACTCATTCCATCCACTGAACTGTCAGAAAATATTCTCTCTGTCTCTCACAGTACACAGCTTTCTCTTCATACACATTACTTTTTAATTTAAGAAATATAGATTCAGAATATATATGCATATATGTATGCATATATACATATGCACAGATTAAAAATAATTATATATGTTTCTATGGAAACTAGATGAAATAAGATTAAGAAATAAAACCTTACCAGTTCCTTTGCAGAAACCTCTGTAACTATATCTGCCTCATTCCTTTTATTAAATAAACATTTTATCATAATCTAACAATATGTGTTTTCCCTAAGCAATATATCTTTTGCTGTTATGGTTCAGAGATTTTTGAATATTGAATAATTTGTACGTAAACTTTCTAGTTTTTTTAGGTAAAATTTACATATAGTAAAATTAACTCTAACTAAAACACACTCTGTGGGTTTAGGCAAATAAGTCGCTTTAGGTAGCAACCACCAAAATCAAGATTTAGAACAATTCTACTACCTTCAAATATTCCTTTATGCCCTTCAGAGTGTGGTTTGACACAGAATAAAGCATATGAAGTTCATTTGTGTTCATTACTATAGTTTTACAATAAGCGTGAAATCAGGAAGTGCGAGCCCTTCTGCTTTATTCTTCTTTGCCAAAATTGTTTTGTAATTTTAGTTCCTTGACAATTTCAGACACATTGTATCATGTTTATTTTAATCCAATTCAAAATACCATCTAATATTCTTTCTGACTTGCAATTTTATCTATAGACTATTTAAAAATATTGTTAATTTTCAACTATACAGGGTTTTTCATATATAATTTGATAATGTTGTCTATTTTATTCAGTTTTTGTAAGATAACACATTTCGCAGTCTTTCAGAACTTTTATAGTTTATTAAGATTTGATTATGACCTATTTTGGTCATAATCAAATATATCTTGTTAATATGGTCTATCTTGTTAAGTACTCCCTGCATACTTGAAAAGAATATGTATTATGATACTGTTGGGTAGAATGTTTTAAAATGTTCATTTTGTCAATTTAATAGGTATACTTGCTTAGATCTTCTATGTCCTTAGACATTTTCCATGTATTTTTTCTATTATTTATTAAAAATGGGATACAGGATTTCAATATAATTTCAGATTTGCTTATTTTTCCTTTTATTTTTAAATATTTTGCTTCATGCATTATAAAACTCTGTTTATAAATATACAAATAAAAGATGTTATGTTAGAAAATTTATTGTTTATTATTAATATTTATCTTTATTCCTGTTTATATACCTTATTCTGAATTTTCTTTTGTTTGACATCAATATAGGCATTTCAAATTACTTCCTTTTGAATAGTATTTGGGAAGGCATTTTTAGCTGGACATATCCTTACTTTGTTCTTTCTTTACTTAGATTTTTTGAAAATGATATTCTACTTGCCCTAATTTGTATGTTGTTTTTAAGAAGTCTAATAACAATCCAATTCTTTTATCTTTTTAAGATATTTAAACTTCTTGCTTGAAAGCCCTGATGAGTTGCTTGTTTAATATTTACACTGCAATAGATTTATCTGAATAAGTCTCTGAGTTTACCATGGAAGTGGATTTTCCCTAATACCTGATAGGCCGTCACAATGAAAGGATTCAGGTCTTCTGTTAGTTATAGAGTATTATTAGATTCCAGTTTTAAATTTTATTTTTTCTTTCAGGTGTTTTGAAATTATCTTAAAGGATTTACATTTCCAAAATTTCCCCTCTTATTACTTCTTTCCTCAGTAGTTTTCAATTTCTTTGGTTCTATAAATTTAATTATAAATATAGTATGTAACCTAACAATCCACTTCATTTCTGTTGGCATGTAACCAAGAGAAATGCATAGAAGATTGTTTATACCAACAATATTCTTATTAGAAAAAAAGAAAATAACTCAAAATATTCATGTATGGTGGAACAGGTAAACATATTGTATATAGCCACACAAAGAAATGCTGTACAGAAATCAGAATGCATTAACTAAATCTACATGTAACAGCATGAGTGAATCTCTCAAACATAATATTGAACAAAAGAAGCCAAACACAATCAAGTGCATCCATTTTGATCTTATTTATATAATATTTATAGGCAGGCAAACCTAACCTAAATCAAACCTAACCTAACCAGAATAATGATCAGTCTTACAGGAGCAACAGTCATTAGGAGAAGGAATAAGGAAGCGTCTGCTGTGCTTGTAATATTTTGTGTTTTGTTCACAGCACTCATTAAATAGATGTATTTATTTTATGAAATGATTTTCAAGCAGTATACTTATGATTTTGTGTATTTTTCTATATGTATTTTATTCTTCATCACAATATTTAAATGACACTCATCTTTATAATACATGTCATTTAGAACATGATGAATTATTCTTTGCATTTATTTATGTATTTTTTCTAATAAGTGTTTGGGTTTCACGTTCTTTTTTGACCTATACTCACATGTAATTATTCTTGGCCTCTTCTTTTCCAATTTAATGTTAAGTCTGCTGTCTTCTTAACATGAACTGCTGAGTTTTTCTCATACACTATGCTTTGAAGTAGAATAAATAAGTATGGAATTTTTGTACCTTGAAAATGTAGTAATACTTGCTAAAGGAAAACATCTAAGTTTGAAGTTTTCTTAGAAGATTTTGACTATTCAGAGTCCGTATTAGTTATCAAGCAATTAAGATTTTTTAATGTTTTTCTTACATCCTTTTCAAAGTCCAATTTTCAACTTGAGTTATCTCTAAAATTTTGGAGCTGTTCTTTAATATCCTTAGCTTATATAACTAGAAACTTTCTCACTTCTGATGTGTGAGGGTAGACACTTCCTCTTCCCTACCCTCCATCTGTTTTGAGTCTTGCCAGAGACTTTTTAATTTTATTAGTCTCTCAAAAATCCAAATTTAATTTTCTTGATCTTCTACTCCATATTCTATATTAATTTTTATTTAGTAAATATTAAGTTCTTCTATTCTGTATTATGAGCCCTAGCCATTACAAAATACACACTTGATTTATCAATCTCTAAGTGTAATCAATACATTTTAGTTTGTCTTCCAAATTGCAAAGATTGTAAAACACGTAAACTCCATTCTTTCACATCAAAAATTACATACTAATTATTATAGTTATCAATGATTTTCTTTTAAAATTAAACTCCACAATCTATTATTTTCTGCAAGTGATCTATTTGGTTATCTAAATATTTAACAGATTGTGTGCATTTCTTTTTTTGAAATGCAAATCTTCCATCAACACAACATTTAAAATTTTCTCTAGAAAGTATCTGCAGGTGACATGTCATGTCAATTTTTGTCAAAAAATATCTTTATATTACTTTCATTTTGAAATATTACTTCATTGTTATAATGATGGAGGCTGACAGTGATTGGTCTCCCAGTATATTAACATTGTCATATTTCTGTCTTCTAGCATCCACTGTGAGAGAAGTCATCTGTCAATTGTTATCTTTTGAAGGTAAACTTTTTTTCTGGAATTATATAAAAATCCGTGCCTTGCCTTTGGTGTTCTTCATTATCACCACAATGTAGATTCATGGAGTGCACAAACACATTGTTTATAGTCACACAAAGCAATGCTGTACAGAAACAAGAATGCATTAACTAAATCTACAGATAACAGCATGGGTGAATCTCAAAAACATAATATTGTACATAAGAAGCCAAATACAATCAACTGTGTAAAGTTTGATCTTATGTATATATGTTTACATTTACAGTTATTTACATAATGTTAATAATGTTTCACTTATCCTGCCTATAATTCTTGTGCATGTTGGGTTTCTTAAATCTCTTTCATCAGTTCTTTCATTAATATCTCATCAGTTCTATATTGTCTCATAATTCTTCCCTCAAATATTTTCTTTGGTATACTTTCCCATTACTTCTGAATCCAGTCAGTGGAAAGAATTGATCTAAATAAGTAGTCAATAATAGTAGAAATGCAAGCCTTCTTCATTACTTTCATTGGTGCACTATTACCATTTGACTGAATGTTTAAATAAACCCATTAAAATGTAAGTGGCTTGAGGCGAGCGATCACTTATTACTTATCTCTGTGTTTCCTATAGTACCTAGCTGAATACAAAGATAACATTGGGTATCTATTTTTAACAATTTATAAATGCAACTATAAAACCTTTAAAAGTACTTTATAGTTTTTTTCCAGATATTGTATCCTTTGTATTCACAGGTCAATCTAATAAAGTTAATATATCTTTATTAACTGAAATTATTGACTGAAATTATTATTGAATATATCTTTATTAACTGAAATAAATATATCTTTATTAACTGAAATTATTGAATATTGTAGGAGTATCTGCTTCACTGTATTATTTAGAAAAGTTGGGAGTTTGATCAAAAGGTAATATAACTTTCCCTCAGCAGAAATGACAGTTGGAACCAGTATCAAAACATACCAATAGCCATGCAAGTAATTTACAGGATATTGAAACAGGGTTTTGAAGTATTGTAATGCTTATTTTCTCCTTGTTTATTAAGACATTTTATAGTGCTGATAATTATTGAGACATGTTATTGTATAGAGACATTAAATACAAGAACTGTAAAATACTTGAAAGTGATGGCCTGTTTGTGGAGGAACAAAGTGAGACATGAAACAAATGCCTGAGGGCAATATACTTTTCTGTCTACAGTTTGTCTTAACTATTGTGAATATTTCAAATAAATGAGTTGTGGAGGGGAAAAAGTTAAAAAAGCCTCTGAGATGAAAAAATAGTGGGTGCATAATTGATATGAATTTAGAGACTCTAAAAAGAACATATTTTCTTTCATATATCACCTAAGTCCTATCTGTTCTTAATTTTTTTTTTGTTTTAAGGGGAATCAAGAAACCTTTATTTTATTCTTGAGTCTTTCTCTGTTTGACATTGAAGAAGCCAGTTTAACTGTCTGGGCCTATGTTTACTCATCTAAGAATTGAGTGGAATTACCTTTGTAGTAGAACCCAGAGGGAAATAAATTGTGCATCATCATAAAGATGCTGACTAGTGTTTATTGAAATATTTACTAAGGTGATAAAGAATGCACTTGTAATAATTTGCATAGTTTGTTCACCAGAGGGTGTGTCTGCTTTTCACTCGACTTCTATGGACAGGGACATAGCTGGAGTACTTGGTGACAGCAGTTTACATGTAGTGAATGTATCCATACTGGGTGAGCAAACAAAGACATACAACTCGCTTTTTTTAATCGATTGAGTTGTCTAGAGTTGTGTGACATGTAAACAACAAGGATTATTGTTTAATATGGGCCCAAACTTGCAAAGGAGGATCACGAGGTCAGAAGTTCAAGACCAGCCTGGCCAAGATGGTAAAACCTCCTCTCTACTAAAAATACAAAAATTAGCTTGACGTGGTGGTGGGTGCCTGTAATCCCAGCTACTCGGGAGGCTGAGGCAGAGAATTGCTTGAATCC
>NW_012103764.1:2628-3682 GCF_000951045.1 Mandrillus leucophaeus | reverse complement strand
GAAAAGAAATCCTGCACCCCCACTTAGTCACTCCAGAAAAGAAATCCTGCACCCCCATTCAGTCACTCTGGAAGAGAAATACTGCACCCCCATTCAGACACTCCGGAAAAGAAATCCTGCACCCCCAATCACAGTCAGTTCGGAAAAGAAATCCTGCACCCCCATTCAGCCACTCTGGAAAAGAAATCCTGCACCCCCATTTAGTCACTGCGGAAGAGAAATCCTGCACCCCCATTCACGGTCAATCCAGAAAAGAAATCCTGCACCCCCATTCAGTCACTCCGGAAAAGAAATCTTGCACCCCATTCAGTCACTTCAGAAAAGAAATCACTGTACCCTCATTCACAGTCACTCCGGAAAAGAAATCCTACACCCCCATTCACAATCACTCCAGAAAAGAAATCCTGTACCCCCATTCAGTCACTCCGGAAAAGAAATCACTGCACCCTCATTCACAGTCACTCAGGAAAAGAAATCCTGCACCCCCATTCACAATCACTCCAGAAAAGAAATCCTGCACCCCATTCAGTTACTCGGGAAAAGAAATCACTGCACCCCCATTCACAGTCACTCCGGAAAATAAATCCTGCACCCCCATTTAGTCACTCCAGAAAAGAAATCCTGTACCCCCAATCAGTCACTCTGGAAGAGAAATCCTGCACCCCCATTCAGCCACTCTGGAAAAGAAATCCTGCACCCCCAATCACAGTCACTTCAGAAGAGAAATTCTGCACCGCTATTCACAGTCAATCCAGAAAAGAAATCCTGCACCCCCATTCAGTCACTTCGGAAGATAAATCCTGCACCCCCATTCACAGTCACTCCAGAAAAGAAATCCTGCACCCCCATTCGGTCTCTCTGGATTTTCTCTTCCCTCGACCCCAGGCAACCACTTAGTTTCTGCGTCAAAAGATTTTCTGGTTCTAGATATCTCATATAAATGGAACCATCCAACATATGCCATTTTGTGACTGGCTTCTTTCCCCCAGCTAATGTTTCCGAGATGTACCCATGTGGTAGCATGTATCATTGTAGTACCACATTTTAAACATTT
>NW_012103764.1:0-2578 GCF_000951045.1 Mandrillus leucophaeus | reverse complement strand
TCCCTATTCAGTCACTCCGGCAAAGAAATCACTGCACCCCCATTCACAGTCACTCGGGAAAAGAAATCCTGCACCCCCATTCACAGTCGCTCCCGGAAAGAAATTCTGCTCCCGCATTCACAGTTGCTCCAGAAAAGAAATCCTGCACCCCCATTCAGCCACTCCAGAAAAGAAATCCTGCACCCCCATTCACGGTCAATCCAGAAAAGAAATCCTGCACCCCCAATCACAGTCACTTCGGAAAAGAAATCCTGCACCCCCATTCGGTCTCTCTGGATTTCCTCCTCCCCAACCCCAGGCAACCACTTACTTTCTGCGTCAAAAGATTTTCTGGTTCTAGATATCTCATATAAATGGAACCATCCAACATAAGCCATTTTGTGACTGGCTTCTTTCCCCCAGCTAATGTTTCCGAGATGTACCCATGTGGTAGCATGTATCATTGTAGTACCACATTTTAAACATTTAAAGAGCTCAGTAGTGCCCCAAGAAGCCAGACTTCGGTAGAGACGGCCGCTTGCTCCCAAATATCATGTTGACGAAGCCAAGCTGTCATGACACAAAGCCAAAGATTATAAGTAGTTCAGAGTTAATTCATTTGGAAAGGTTTCCATATTCGATCCCAGTGCTTTGAGATCCATATGACCAGGATGGAGGGACAAAAAAGGGGACTTTTGCTGTTAATCTGTGTGAGCCCTGACTGTCAGAGGCCTAGATCCTCCCATTATTCTCTTGGAGTTTATCAACCCACTCTCGAAGAACACAGCTACAGACCTTTGGGAAAAACAATGTTCTTGGGAATTTTTTTTTCAGTTTACCTCAATGATTAACACATCTAAGAAGGGGATGTTAAAGAAGAAAATAACCCACTCATGATGAAGGTCTGGCAGACCCCAAAACAATGTCACGGCAAACTGCAGATTTTCAAAAAGTCATCTAAAAGTTTACAAATGACTCACAGAGACAAAAACTTACAAATACAATGGAATTAGCAATAGTATTACAGTGGGGGTATTTTAATAAAAGTATACAGTTATTTTTCTGTGCTTCTATATTTTATATTTATACAAAGTTTTATGCCTATAAAGTGACAAATCTGCCCTTTTGGAGTGTGTGTATAAATAAATAGATACATATCTAATTCAATAGCTAATATATAATGTACACATATTTATATATTAATATATAATATACATATATAAATATAAAATACACTACAAGAGGGCAGATTGGTCAGTCTACAGGCATAAAATTTGTGGATGAACAGAACAATCTTCTGTTTTACACATATTTTAATTTACGGATATATAAGGACACGATTCTTTCACTAATAGATGATAGATTGTGTATATGTGTACACAATCTTAAGCTATCTTAATGGCATTTGTCAGAACTTTTCAGCTGGTATCATCAGAAAAAGAGCAAGGATTCCCTAGGGAGCACAATTTAGTAGAGCACACCTGCTATCTCAGAAAGAAATATCTTCAGCGTGGGTCTGGCCCCAAGGATGCTGAAGGAGGCCAGCCTGACTCCTAGGGCTTTCCTGTTCTTCCCTGCTCTCTGGCTTACTTTGAAGCAATTGTATTTTTGCTGTAAACGTCTGCCTTTTCCTGGATGGCTTATCAATTGAAACTTGTTTTCACTCATTGACCTTTACTCTCTTGCCACAATATTTACAACTTATTTATATTTTTGTTATTGTTTTAATTGTTGGCTTTTATTTCAGATACAGTGGGGTACAGGTGTAGGATTGTTACACGGGTATACTGGATCCAGGTAGTAAGCATAGTAGCCAATAGGCAGTTTTTCAACCCGTCCTCTCCTCCCTCTCTCCCCATTCTAGTAGTCTGAAATGTCTATTTTTCCCATTTTTATGGCCATGTGTACTCAGTGTTTAGTTCCCACTCATAAGTGAGAATATGTGGTATTTGGTATTCTATCCCTGTGTTAGTTTGCTTAGGATTATGACCTCCAACTCCATCCATGTACAATTTCTTTCTTTCTTTCTTTCTTTTTTTATATGGAGTCTCGCTCTGTCGCCCAGGCTGGAGTGCAGTGGTGCAATCTTGGCTCACTGCAAGCTCTGCCTCCCGGGTTCACACCATTCTCCTGCCTCAGCCTCCCAAGTAGTTGGGACTACAGGCACCTGCCACCATGCCTGAGTAATTTTTGTATTTTTGGTCGAGATGGGGTTTCACCATGTAAACCAGGATGGTCTCGATCTCCTGATCTCGTGATCCACCCGCCTCGGCCTCCCAAAGTGCTGGGGTTACAGGCGTGAGCCACCGCGCCTGGCCAATTTATTTATGTGTTCTCTTTCTTATAGGACTAGGGTAGAAAATACAATATTAAAAACATAATCTTCCATATATGACAACTTTGAAAGTTATATAATGCAGTGTAATCTATATAAGGTATATAAAGAACTACTTGAAACATCAATATAGTCAATAACTACATTTTATTTTTAACAATTTTTAAATAATTTAAATGAATTTAATTTTAACCAAAATCACAGGGGAAAGTCAATTATTTAGTATCTGAAAAATAGTATGTAGTTACAGAGAAAGCATCTCAT
>NW_012103763.1:1550-2012 GCF_000951045.1 Mandrillus leucophaeus | reverse complement strand
GTTCTCAGACTCCACAGAAAGAAGGCTAGCAAATAAATCCACGAAATACTGATGTAATTCTGTGAGTGGAGGTCACACATCCCAAACCAGTTTCTCAGAAAGCTTCTTTCCAGGTTTTCTCTGAGGATATTTTCGTTTTCACCATAGCCCTCTATGGGCTTCCAAATGTCACTTTGCAAATTCCACAAGAACAGGCTTAGCGAACGGCTTCTTTAGGGGAAAGCTGTAACTCTGTGAGATGAATTAACAGAACACGAAGCAGTTTCTCAGAAAGCTTTTTTCCAGATTTCATCTGAGGATATATCCTTTTTCACCGGAGACCTCTATGGGCATCTAAATATCACTTTGCAAAGTCCACCAGAACAGGCTTAGCGAAAGGCTTCATGAGGAGAAAGCTGTAACTCTGTGAGATGATTTCACAGAACACAAAGAAGTTTCTCAGAAAGCTTCTTTCTCTTTGTT
>NW_012103763.1:912-1495 GCF_000951045.1 Mandrillus leucophaeus | reverse complement strand
TTCTTTCCAGGTTTTCTCTGAGGATATTTTCCTTTTCACCGTAGTCCACTTTGGGCTTCCAAATATCATTTTGCAAATTCCACAACAACAGGCTTAGTGATCCGTTTCTTGAGGGGAAACTTGTAACTCTGTGAGATGAATTTACAGAACACTAAGCAGTTTCTCAGAAAGCTTCTTTCCAATTTTCATCTGAGGATATTTCCTTTTTCACAGTAGCCTTCTATGGGCTTCGAAATATCACTTTGCAAATTCCACAAGAACAGGCTTATCGAACGGCTTCTTAAGGGCAAAACTGTAACTCTGTGAGATGAATTAACAGAACACTAAACAGTTTCTCAGAAAGCTTCTTTCCAGATTTCATCTGAGGATATTTCCTTTTTCACTGTAGCCCTCCATGGACATCGAAATATCACTGTGCAAATTCCACAAGAACAGGCTTAGCGAAAGCCTTCTTTAGGGGAAAGCTGTAACTCTGTGAGATGATTTCACAGAAATCAAAGAAGTTTGTCTAAAAGCTTCTTTTTCTTTGTTATCGAAGGATATTTCCTTTGGCCCTATAGTCTTCAAAGGGATCCGAAATATC
>NW_012103763.1:0-558 GCF_000951045.1 Mandrillus leucophaeus | reverse complement strand
CTTTTTCACCATAGCCCTCAATGGGCTTCCAAATATCACTTTGCAAATTCCAGAAGAACATGCTTAGCGAACGGTTTCTTGATGGGAAAGCTGTAACTCTGTGAGATGGATTAACAGAACACTAAGCAGTTTCTCAGAAAGCTTCTTTCCAGTTTTCAATGAGGAAATTTCCTTTTTCACAGTAGCTTTCTATGGGCATAGAAATATCACTTTGCAAATTCCACCAGAACATGCTTAGCGAAAGGCTTCTTGAGAGGAAAGCTGTAATTCTGTGAGATGATTTCACAGAACACAAATAAGTGTCTCAGAAAGCTTCTTTCTCTTTCTTTTCGGAGGATATATCCTTTGGCCCTATAGACTTCAAAGGGTTCCGAAATATCAGTTCTCATATTCTACAGAAATAAGGCTAGCAACCAGATCTACGCAATACAGATGTAACTCTGTGAGTGGAAGTCACACATCGCAAAGCAGTTTCTCTGACAACTTCTTTCCAGGTTTTCTCTGAGGATAGTTTCTTATTCACCATAGCCCTCTATGGGCTTCCAAATATCACTTTGC
>NW_012103762.1:5186-5639 GCF_000951045.1 Mandrillus leucophaeus | reverse complement strand
TGAGGGGATACAAATACAATCAGGACAGTCTTGGCATATAGAGAGCCAATATGTACAGATATACAGGTTGTGCACGATATAACCCCAGGGAGTGCAATTCACATAATAGCCTACAAGACACTATCCTATAAATTATATACCACATTGTTTAATACGGTTGTTAAAATAATAAATAAATAAATAAATAAATAAATGATATATACTACAAAATAAGAATGCTATGAATATATAGCTGGGTGGGGTGGTTCACACCTGTAATCCCAATACTTTGAGAGGCTGAGGCAGGTGGATCTTTTGAGCTCAGTAGTTCAAGACCAGCCTGGGCAACATGGCAAAACCCCAACTCTACAAAAATTACAAAAATTAGCCGGGAGTGGTGGCACACACCTGTGGTCCCAACTACCTGGGAGGGTAAGGTGGGAGGATGGCTTGAGCCCAGGAGTCAGAGGTTGC
>NW_012103762.1:0-2770 GCF_000951045.1 Mandrillus leucophaeus | reverse complement strand
TGAATTGGAGGTGTATGAGTGGGGAATCATCTCTAGAATGTCAGGCTTCCTCTGGTCAACCTGATCTTAAGGGCAAACAGAAGCCAGGCTCTTGCCACATCTAGATGTGTATAAGAGACAGGAATCTAGCTGTGCTACCCAGGCTGGTCTCTAATTCCTGGGCTCAAGTGATCTGCCTGTCTCAGCCTACCAAAGTGCTGGGATTACAGGCATGAGCCACCGCGCCCAACCACAAAGTAACTTTAGTAGTAAGTTTCAAGGCAACGGGAGCTACTTCCTAGGAGAACTAGGGGG
The DNA here is from genome assembly GCF_000951045.1 of Mandrillus leucophaeus. Classification (NCBI taxonomy): domain Eukaryota; kingdom Metazoa; phylum Chordata; class Mammalia; order Primates; family Cercopithecidae; genus Mandrillus; species Mandrillus leucophaeus. The sequence continues at coordinate 2,476 of NW_012103762.1, read as the reverse complement.
CCAGGATAGGGGTAGGAAGGACACTTACTCTTCACTCTGTACCCCCTTATACTTTTAAAATTGATTACCATGTGGATGAATTACCTATTTAAAAAATTGTTTTAAATGAAGTTTTGAAAAAAATTTTAACCCCTCTTTTAGGGAGAACATTCTTTTTTTTTTTTTTGAGATGGAGTTTTGCTCTTGTTGCCCAGGCTGGAGTGCAATGGCGTGATCTCAGCTCACTGCAACCAGGGAGAAGATCCTTTAGCAGGACACTCAGAGCTGGGACTATGGGAAGAAGGCTGAAGCAGCATTTCACCACGCTGGGCAGGACCTGATACCGTCATTGGGTTTCTCATTTGACTCTGACCTATAGCAGAAAATGTTCCTTCATGAGAACATTAGGAAATCAGGAAGTTTTAGCCTGCTGCTGCTCCTGGTGGTGGGGAAGGAGGAGGTGAAAGAAACAGTTTCTCGGCTTGGCTGGGCACGGTGGCTCATGCCTGCAATCCCAGCACTTTGGGAGGCAGAGGCGGGCGGATCACAAGGTCAGGAGTATGAGACCAGTCTGGCCAATATGCTGAAACCCCGTCTCCACTAAAAAAATACAAAAAAATTAGCTGGGCATGATGGTGCACGCCTGTAGTCCCAGCTACTTGGGAGGTTGAGGCAGGAGAATCCCTTGAACACAGGAGGCGGAGGTTGCAGTGAGCCGAGATCATGCCACTACACTCCAGCCTGAACAACAGAGTGAGACACCGTCTCAAAATAAATAAGTAATCAAATATTTTAAAAAAATTATCACCTTGCCTTTATCGCTTACCCCTCCAGAGTGACATGGGTTTGCAACTGAAACGCTAAGTAAAAGCATCAGAAGAGGGCATTATACCTGCTCCCCCACCTTGCAGAATGCCCTGCCTGGTCCCCTTCACCCCTCCAATTCACCAGTCCTGGCTGAAGTGCCCTTTCCCGGTCCTTTGTGATATGGCCCCTAATCCTTCTGGCCGGTGGGAGCTCCCTCCTCCACAACGGTCATGGTGCAAAGATCACAAACTGCCTTGCTGTGTTGTTACTGTTCAGTTCTCCTGGTCCCAGTTAGATGGTAAATTCTTTGACTCGTGTGTGTCTGTGACTTAAACATCTAAATGTGTTTTCCCTGCAAACAGACACTCCATGGCTATTTTGAAGAATTCCCTGATAGGTGGACACACGGTCAGAGGCTGTTGCTAACTGAGAGGTTTAAATATCTAGAGGCACAGGAGTTCATTCTTTTCAGGGTATTTAGCAGTAATTATACCTACAATTAATTTTTTTAAATCACAAGCACAATAAAGAGATGTGTGGAACAAAAACTGGAAGTCCTCCTTCACCTCTCCTCAATGTGCCCTGTTCGTGAGGGATGCTCTACCTCACAGTGCCTGCATTCATCTTAGGGTTGCTGTAACAAAATGCCACAAACTGGGTGGCTTTAAACAACAGAAATTTGTTGTTGCACAGTTCTGGATGCCAGAAGCCCAAAATCAAGGTGTTGGCAGGGCTGGTTCCTTCGGAAGCCACAAGGGAGAATCTGGCCCCTGCTTCCACCCTGGCTTCGGGGGACAGCCCGCCATCCTTGGTTTCCTTGGCTTGTGGTAGCATAACTCCAGCTCTCACACGGCATTTTCCCTGTGTGTTCATCTTTGTCCAAATTTCCCCCTTTTTATAAGGACCCCAGTCATACTGGATTAGGGCCTAACCTAACGATCTCATTGTAACTTGACTATATCTGCAAAGATCCCATTTCCAAATAAGGTCTCATTCTGAGGTGCTGGGGCACACAGTGGCTACTCTAAGGTACATACGAATTTTTGAAGGACACAGGTGAACTCAAAACAGTACCTGTACCTCAAATTTTCCATCTAGACAAGGGGAGAAGCATAGCTTTTTGTTCCATGCTGTGAAATTTGAGAATTACTTCTTAGACCAAAAAAAGAAAAAGAAAAGCAGAATCATGTTACCTCCTTGAAGGAAATAAAATTGTTTATTGGGCGTCCCTCATGGTCCTTGAACTTTGAACATTTTATCTCTTTAATTTTTATATCCACCCAGAGATCCTTGACATCAAAGACTGCCTCATGCATAGGCATGTCCCCACCACCCAACTCAGGGCCTGGTATTGCAGGATTTGTAGAATCAATAAACTCTGTGGGGTAGATATTATTTCCCCCATTTTAAGAATGAAGAAACCAGTTAAGAGATGTTCAGTCATGTGCTCCAAGTCACGCAGCTGGTACGTAAGCTATGGATTTAGGATTGAAACCCAAGCCTGCCTTTCTTCAAAGCTCTTGTACTTTCCATAAAGCTTAAACCAATGGTTCCCAAAGTGTGGTTTCAGGACCTGTGGGGGCAGCAGCAGCACCAGTAGCCCCTGGGGACTTGTTAGAAACTGGAATTCTTGGGGCCAGGCTCGGTGGCTCACGCCTGTAATCCCAGCACTTTGGGGGGCTAAGGTGGG
>NW_012103761.1:9690-10902 GCF_000951045.1 Mandrillus leucophaeus | reverse complement strand
AGGCTGAGGTGAGCAGATCACCTGAGGTCAGGAGTTTGAGACCAGCCTGGCTAACATGGTGAAACCTTATCTCTACTAAAAATACAAAAAATTAGCCAGGTATGGTGGCGCATACCTGTAATCCCAGCTACTCGGGAGGTTGAGGCAGGATAATTTCTTGAACCCGGGAGGTGGAGGTTGCAGTGAGCCAAGATTGCGCTGCTGCACTCCAGCCTGGGCAACAGAGTGAGACTCCATCTCAAAAATAAAAATCTCAACAAGCAAAAATCTCACCCCCATTTCCCCACTTCCCAAAGAACTGAGAAAACAGCCTCTGGTCTCCAGGAAAACAAAACCAAACCCAAGTCCACGGCCAGACTGAGCTGACCTTGGCTGTGGACCTCTGCAGAGCCCAGCTCTATGCTAGGCGTATTCACACCCTTGATCTCATTTGATTGTGTTGACAATGTCGAGAAACAGATTTTGTTAAGCTCATCTTCCAGATGAGGAAATCGAGGCATACCAAGGTAATTGACACTCTCTCAAGATCACTCAGCTTGTAAGGGGCCAGAATTATAAAATGAGATGATTTGAGATGCATTTGGCATTATTTTTTGGCAACATACTGCTATTGATTATTGGCAGTTTGGGATACTATGGATATAAGAGTTTTTTAAAAAATGCAGTCCTTGTCTTGAAAGAGCTCACTCTTTCCTTGACTTTTTTTGTTTGTTTGTTTTGTTTTTGTTGAGACGGGGTTTTGCTCTGTTCCCCAGGCTGGAGTGCAGTGGCATGATCTCAGCTCACTGCAGCCTCCACCTCCTGGGCTCGAGCGATCCTCCCACCTCAGCTTCCCAAGTAGCTGGGACCACAGGCATGCGCCACCATACCCAGCTGTTTGTACTTTTTGTAGAGACAGGATCTTGTCACATTGCCCAGCCTGGTTTCAAACTCCTGGGTTCAAGTAATCCACCTGCCTCAGCCTCCCAAAGTGCTGGGATTACAGTTGTGAGCCACCGCACCTGGCCTTTTTGACATTTAAGATTGCATTTTACATATTGATGAATACATTTGTCTTGTTCCCTAATTTTGCTGCAGACTCTTTCAGAGTAGAGGCCTGGCCGGGCGCAGTGGCTCACGCCTGTAATCCCAGCACTTTGGGAGGCCGAGGTGGGTGGATCACGAGGTCAGGGGTTCAAGACCAGCCTGGCCAACATAGTGAAACCCTGTCTC
>NW_012103761.1:2495-3805 GCF_000951045.1 Mandrillus leucophaeus | reverse complement strand
CTGTAGTCCCAGCTACTCGGGAGGCTGAGGCAGGAGAATGGCGGGAACCCGGGAGGCGGAGCTTGCAGTGAGCTGAGACCCGGCCACAGCACTCCAGCCTGGGCGACAGAGCGAGACTCCGTCTCAGAAATAAAAAAATATAAATAAAATAAATAAATAAAAAGAGGAAGGCCAGTGATGAGGCGGGCACAGTGGTCCAGGAGGGAGATGCAGGTGGCCTGGACCAGGGGGCACAAAGTAAGCCACGTGTGTCAGGCAAAACCAAGAGGGCTTAGTGAGGATCTGGATGCACAATTATTCAATATAGACTCAACTCTGCCCCTCCTATTCAGCACTTGTATGCACTTATGGATGGGAGGGGAGTGTTGGAGGGAGAAAGTATATGTTCTCATAGGGATGTCGAAGGACAGATCAGAAGACCCCTGGCTTCAAATTTGGACTTTTTCATTGCCAGATCCCGAGAGAGTAACTTCGTTTCTTTGTGCCTCAGTTCCTTCCCCTGTAAAATCAAGGCCCCAACAGGCACGTCATAGGTCGTTGTGAGACGGGACAATAGCACCTGCCCTGGCTACCTCCTAGGGTTCTTGGGAGACCCAAGCGAGCTGTCAATTCTTCAAGGACAACACAGATCACGTTGCTGGGCTGATGTCATTGCTTTTGGAAAGCAGGTCCCTTGAATCCCTTGAACAGATTCTCCCAAAGCAGTGACTTTAGGAGCATCTCGAAGGCGACAGATTCCAGGTGTTAAGGCTGCGATGAAATAGCAGAAGACTCTGGGAAGCAGCGTGCGACGAGTAGCAAAGTAGCCCCTAAGGCTCTTTCTTCTGTGCTCGCCCCGCCCACTCCCGCGTGGGCCCCGCCCCGACTAAGCTCCACCCAGTTCCCGCCCCCGATGTTAGCGCAGGCCACGCCCCCTCATCTCCCAGCTTCTGGGTCCGAGGCTCCCACCTGCGCTAAGCGCTTGGTACCAGGGAGGGAATGGGAGGACGCTTGCGGGGTAGGGAGGCGGGGGCTGGAAATTGGCAGGGTGAGAACTGGGAAACTAGTCTGAGATGCAGCCCTCCTTGTCCCCCTTCTTCATTCACCCCCTTGTTGAGGCCCTTGGCTTTTGCATAATGTAAGTACTTATTTAATGCGTGTGCTGGCTCGAGAGCTCTGCATTTGTCTTTCTGTCCTTCATATGCCAGTGTACCTCCGCCTTGTGTCTGTCTAGGTGGGAGCTCCTGGAAAGGAGGGTGCTTTCCCAGCAGCTCCTGTTCGACCCCCAGCCCCGGGCCAAGGGCACAGAGAGAGAGACAGAGAGGCTGGGG
>NW_012103761.1:0-1273 GCF_000951045.1 Mandrillus leucophaeus | reverse complement strand
CTCCCTCCCTCCCCCCTCCTTCCTTCCTTCCTTCCTTCTCTCTTTTTCTTTTCTTCTTCCTTCCTTCCCTTCTTTCACCACCTTTGTGTAATTGTGCCGAGTTGCCGAGTTGCCGAGTGAATCATTGAGGGAGCGAATTCCAAGTGCATGAGCCTCTCTGTGTTTCCCAGGACGGGTTTGGGCCAAGACAAACCCCTGTGATGCCAACAGCAGTTGCTTGAACAGTGGAGCTCAGAGCTGGCTTCCCGGCGTGGCTTGCAGGGGCTCTGTTTGAACTTTCCCTTCTCTCCTTCCACCCCGTGATTAAAGGAGCCACATGTAACTTTCTGCTTAGTCCTCTTTCTCCTTCCTTCCCGGTGCACACCCTGGGAAAGGCTCTGCGAAGTCCCACAGTGTTTCTTTAGGAGACTGGGCGGCCCCTTGATTTATGTTCACTTGGCAACGTAAAATTGAAATGGCCTGAGAGCGCTGAATAACTGGAAAAGGGAGATGGAGAGGAGGCCTCTGGGTGTCTGATTCCATGTAGCGCATGCCTGGCCCTTCCCCCATAGACCAGAGTCACGGACCTTGGAGCCCATGGGCAAAAGCAAAAGCAAATGAGGTGGCTGGAGTTGAAAAAAGAAGTCCAAAATCGTTCAGAGAAACTAGCATCATCTGTTTTTTCTGGGAGCCTGATGACTTTGTATTTTTTTCTCCTTCTTCCTTTCTCCTTCTCTGTCTTTTCTCTCGGGATCACCCTACCCATTTTGGATTTAATGCATAACCCATGGGGAAAAAGCAGAAATTTTAATCCCCAATCTGGCCCATGGTAGAGGCTCAATAAACGTTAGTTGAATTAAACAATTTTTTATAAAAGAAGTTGGGGCCAGACATGGTGGCTCATGCCTGTAATCCCAGCACTTTGAGAGGCTGAAGCAGGCAGATCACTTGAGGTCAGGAGTTCGAGACCAGCCTGACCAACATGGTGAAACCCCTGCCACTACTAAAAATACAAAAATTAGCTGGGCGTGGTGGTGCACACCTGTAATTCCAGCTACATGGAGGCTGAGGTGGGAGGATCGTTTGAACCCAGGAGGCAGAGGTTGCAGTGAGCCAAGATCATGGCACTGTACTCCAGCCTGGGTAACAGAGCAAGACTCTGTCTCTAATAATAATAATAATAATAATAATAATAATAATAACAAATGAATAAAATAAGTTGAAAGTCAACTTTTTTTGTTTGGTTCTGTGAAGTGTCTTGCCTGGGCCTGCAGAACCTGGGCTCATATTCCTC
>NW_012103760.1:705-1396 GCF_000951045.1 Mandrillus leucophaeus | reverse complement strand
AAAGGAGCATCGTTTCACGGCCTGTTTTGTGCCTCCATTTTCTGTGTGCTGTTTCTGTGCGTTCAGTTGATTTCGCCGTCTAAATGGCCTCCGGGCGCAGTGCTGACACGGGCAGTGTCCGGTGAAGAAAGGCTTTTGAGGACGAGCACCACTTTCAGCAGCACAGAATATCACGCTTCTGTGGCTTCTGTGGCTTCGGTTGCGTGGGACGGTGGTGGGTGATCCTGAAAAGCTTCTGTCAAAGGAGGATTCAGAATCCAGATCCGCACTGTGGCGCCCATCCTCAAGATTCTAGGTGTGACGGGCGTCGTCAGTGGGCTGCTTGGCACATCTTCCTCAACGTTTTTTCATTAACTAGCAAAGCATGCTTTTCCCCATTTAGCCGCTTACGGCTTGACTTTCTCTCCACGGGGTGTTGTAAGAGAAAGAGCTCCATGCGCTCATTGGCCTTAGGCAGTCCTTAGTACACATTAGGGTGTGAAGGTGGTTTTTTGAATGACTAGTATTGTTTGTACTAAGACAAATAATAGTAGTTCTTGATGTCTGCCCCTTTTGTAAAGAAAATGGCAGACATGGCTGAGACCGGCTTTGGCTTCTCACAGCACCCCCAGGGTGAGTACCCGCACTCCAGTCTCTTCCTGAGCTATGGCTTGCTCAACGTGCAGAGCAAACGCCACAACCACCAGAAACA
>NW_012103760.1:0-655 GCF_000951045.1 Mandrillus leucophaeus | reverse complement strand
TATCCTCTTCTTCCTTTCTGGATATTAGAAAGAATATCACACGTGGGTTTGCACTTTCTTCGATATCTGGAGTCATGTCATTCTTTCTTGTTTTGAATGGCAAGAACAATCCCTTGGGGGGGATGTACACACCCTGCCATATTGGGAGTAATATTACGCTCTACCCCCCTTTGACAGTTAGGAACAAAATCCCATGCTCTCTGTCCCTGGATATTAGGAACAACATCACAGTTAGGTGTACACCCCCTGCGGTATTAGGAGTAATAATATGATCAATTATTAAACATCCATGATCGATATTAACAATTATCAATGTTGGATACCGTTATTATGGATAATTATTTTAAATATATGATTATGCTTGTTTAAAATAATTGTGAATATTAATTGTTATTTTATTACCAGCATCACTTAGTATTGATTTAAGTAACATTAATTGCTGATATTATTTTATTATTAATAGTGATGTTACTATTGTTTCTTAATGCTAATCAATATTTTTAACTAGGATTTTACTATCTTTATTGTGATTATTAATATCGATGATTACTCTTAATTTTTCTTATGTTTATTAATAATAATAGATTTGTTCCTGATATCCGGCGGGGAGAGGATGTTATTCCCAATATCGAAGAAAGTGTACACCCCTCTATGT
>NW_012103759.1:7467-9639 GCF_000951045.1 Mandrillus leucophaeus | reverse complement strand
TGATGAACATGCCCTCCATCACCAGTGCCTGTTGTAGTGGTCTGGTCACACAGAGAGGAACCCCAGCTTCTGTTCCTGGTTCTGCTCAACTCTCAGTCTGGAAGACTTTAGGCAAGGCTCTGTCAAAGGCATCTGTGGTTTTTCAAACTGTGCCAGGTGGAGACCAGGTGTGAACTGGATAATCCGCAGGGGCAGATGGGGTCTGGTACTGCAGCCCTCACCCCACCACCCAGAGCTGCTCCATTCTTAGCTTTTACACACTGGGATTTCACAATAGTGACTTTATAGCTTCACGGAGGTAAAACTGACATACAATAAACTGACATACTGACATATAATAAACTGACATATTGAGCATGTACAATACGAAACTTTTTTTTTTTTTTCTTTAGACAGAGTCACACTCTGTTGCCCAGGCTAGAGTGCAGTGGCGCAATCTCTGCTCACTACAGCCTCTGCCTCCTGGGTTCAAGTGATTCTCCTGCCTCAGCCTCCGGAGTAGCTGGGATTACAGGCACCTGCCACCATGCCTGGCTAATTTCTTTGTTTTTTTGTTTGTTTGTTTTTGTTTTTTAGAGACAGTTACGCTCTGTCGCCCAGGCTGGAGTGCAGTGGCACAATCTCAGCTCACTGCAACCTCCGCCTCCCTGTGTGTCCAGAATTGGTTCCTTCTGGTGGGTTCTTGGTCTCGCTCACTTCAAGAATGAAGCCGCGGACCCTCAGGGTGAGTGTTATAGTTCTTAAAGATGGTGTGTCCAGAGTTTCTTCCTTCAGATGTTCAGATGTGCCCGGAGTTTCTTCCTTCCAGTGGGTTCGTGGTCTTGCTGACTTCAGGAGTGAAGCCACAGACCTTCGCAGTGGGTGATGCAGCTCTTAAACGTGGCTTGTCCTGAATTGTTTGTTCCTCCCAGTGGGTTCGTGGTCTTGCTGACTTCACGAGCAAAGCTACAGACCTTCACAGCGAGTGTTACAGCTCTTAAAGGTAGTGCAGACCCCAAGAATGAGCAGCAGCAAGATTTATTGCAAAGAGCAAAATAACATACCCACCACTGCACAGAAACCAACCCAACCAGGTTGCGCTGCTGGCTCGGGTGGCCAGCTTTTATTCCCTTATTTGGCTCCACCCATCTCCTGCTGATTGGTCCATTTTACAGAGTGCTGATTGGTCCATTTTTACAGAGTGCTGATTGGTCCATTTTTACAGAGTGCTGATTGGTGTGGTTACAAACCTTTAGCTAGACACAGAGTGCTGATTGGTGTGTTTACAATCCTTTAGCTAGACAGAAAGTTCTCCAAGTCCCCACCCGACCCAGAAGCCCAGCCAGCTTCACCTCTCACCGGGTTCAAGTGATTCTCTTGCTTCAGCCTCCTGAGTAGCTGGGACTAGAGGCTTCTGCCACCATGCCTGGCTAATTTTTTGTATTTTTAGGAGAGATGGGGTTTCACCATGTTAGCCAGGATGGTCTCGATCTCCTGACCTCATGATCCACCCACCTCAGCTTCTTAAAATTTCTTTGTATTTTAGTAGAGACAGGGTTTCACCATGTTGACCAGGCTGGTCTCGAACTCCTGACCTCAAGTAATCTGCCCTCCTCAGCCTCCCAAAGTGCTGGGATTACAGGCATGAGCCACTGTACCTGGTTAATTTGATAAGTTTTGACACATAGATACACCAGTGAAACCATCAACACAACCAAGATAGTGAGCACATCCTTCACCCTCAAAAGCTTCCTCATGGCCTGGAGCCACAGCTCACGCCTGTAATCCCAGCACTTTGAGAGGCTGAGACAGGAGGATCATTTGAGTCTAGGAGTTTGAGACCAGCCTGGGCAACACGGCAAAACCTCGTCTCTACAAAAAATACAAAAACTAGCTTGGCGTGGTGGTGTGAATGTACACATGTAGTTCCAGTTACCTGGGAGACTGAGGCGGGAGGATCACATAAGCCCAAGAGGTCGAGGCTACATGAGTCATAATTGCGCCACTGCACTCCAGCCAGGGTGACAGAGCGAGACCCTGTCCTACTAAAAAAAAAAGTTGACTAGGCGCAGTGGCTCACACCTCTAATCCCAGCACTTTGGGAGGCCAAGGCAGGAGAATCGCTTGAACCTGGGAGGCGGAGGTTGCAGTGAGCTGAGATCATGCCTTTGCACCCTGGTCTGTGCAATAGAG
>NW_012103759.1:1242-1922 GCF_000951045.1 Mandrillus leucophaeus | reverse complement strand
GTCAGAGGTGGATCTGTGGATCTGAGCCCTAAGACAGGCCTGGTCCTGTTATTCCCCTCTCTTTATTATCCCCATTTCTTTTTGTTTGTTTTTTGTTTTGTTTTGTTTTTGAGACGGAGTCTCACTATGTCACCCAGGCTGGAATGCATTGGTGCAACCTCGGCTCACTGCAACCTCTGCCTTGCAGGTTCAAGCTATTCTCCTGCCTCAGCCTCCCAAGTAGCTGAGATTATAGGTGCCCACCACCATGCCTGGCTAATTTTTGTATTTTTAGTAGAGACGGGGTTTCACCATGTTGGCCAGGCTGGTCTCAAACTCTTGACCTCAGGTGATCCGCCTACCTTGGCCTCCCAAACTGCTGGGATTACAGGTGTGAGCCACTGCGCCTAGTCTATTATCCCCATTTCATAGAGGAGAAATTTGAGGCTCATATTATAGAATCTAGGAGCCTTCTTACCAACCCCAGGAGTCTGTGTAAATAATGTTAGTAATTCTCACACTGAACACTTTATGTGCCCCCACATATCATCCCATCACCTATGAGGTCAGATGTTTTTTATTTATTTTTTATTTTATTTTATTTTATTTATTTATTTATTTATTTATTTATTTAGAGACAGAATCTCACTCTGTCATCTAGGCTGGAGTTCAGTGTTACGATCTCTGCCCACTGCAACCTT
>NW_012103759.1:0-982 GCF_000951045.1 Mandrillus leucophaeus | reverse complement strand
CTGGAGTGCAGTGGCACAATCTCAGCTCACTGCAATCTCTGCCTCCCAGGTTCAAGCAATTCTCCTGCCTCAGCCTCCCGACTAGCTGGGACTACAGGCGCCCGCCACCACGACTGGATAGTTTTTGTATTTTCAGTAGAGATGGGTTTCATCATATTGGCCAGGCTGGTCTTGAACTCCTGACCTTGTGATCCACCCGCCTCGGCCTCCCAAAGTGCTGGGATTATAGGCAGGAGCCACCATGTCCGGCCTCCCAAAGTGCTGGGATTATAGGCAGGAGCCACTGCACCCAGCTGAGTCTCCTTATTATGCAGGGATCTCTGGGCCTTTTGCTCAGTCTCTCCTATCACTTCCATGTGCCACAGTGAGGCAGGAATCATCATCTCCATTTCGTAGACGAGAAAAAGGGGGCTCAGGAGGTTTGGGCAGGATTCTGTCAGCTTCCAGTAACAGAAAAGTCAACTGAAAATGACTTACATGATGAAGACACTGATCTGACAAGGAAGTCAAAGTTTTAGGTCTGGGAACTTCTGGATTGTTAATCCAGGGGCTCCCCGGGGAAGGGATTTCGAGACTCATGTTCTTTCCCTCCTGGTGAGCTCCATCCTTTGCACATCAGCTCTTCCCTCCTTCTCAGCCCCAGAATGGCTGTGCTGCAGCGGTTTCAGGGGCCACCGGCCCACAGTGGCATTCAGAAGCAAAGAGGATCCCCTCCTCCCTTGTCACCCCTTTTAAGACAGAAGACAACCCATCATTTCTTATTGGCCAGAATTGCCTAAACCAATCACTTGGTAAGGAAATGAAACCACCTTGGGTGGCCCAGACCCACTGAGATCCACTTCCTGGGAAGAAGCTCTCCCAAGGGCCAGGCATGCTGAGAGGAGGACATATAGCATCCAGGTTTTGCCAGGCATAGCAGCTCACACTTGAGATCCCAGCTACTTAGGAGGTTGCGACAGGAGGATCACTTGAGTCCAGGAAA
>NW_012103758.1:3063-3709 GCF_000951045.1 Mandrillus leucophaeus | reverse complement strand
CCCCATCAGTACATCACCATCATCAAAGACCAGAGGCAGATAAAACCACAAAGATGGGGAAAAAGCAGTGCAGAAAAGCTGGAAATTCAAAAAATCAGAGCGCATCTCCCCATCCAAAGGAACACAGCTCATCACCAGCAATGGAACAAAGCTGGACGGAGAATGACTTTGACGAGTTGAGAGAAAAAGACTTCAGTTGATCAAACTTCGCAGAGCTAAAGAAGGAACTACGTACCCAGCGCAAAGAAGCTAAAAACCTTGAAAAAAGAATGGATGAATGGATAACTAGAATAATCAATGCAGAGAAGGCCATAAAAGAACTGATAGACATGAAAACCATGACATGAGAACTACATGACAAATGCACAAGCTTCAGTAACTGATTTGATGAACTGGAAGAAAGAGTATCAGTGATTGAAGATCAAATGAATGAATTGAAGTGAGAAGTGCAGAGAAAAAAGAGTAAAAGAAATGAACAAAGCCTCCAAGAAATATGGGATTAAGAGAAAAGACCAAATCTACGTCTGATTGGGGTGCCTGAAAGTGAGGAAGAAAATGGAACCAAGTTGGAAAACACTCTGCAGGATATCATCCAGGAGAACTTCCCCAACCTTGTAAGGCAGGCCAACATCCAAATTCAGGAAAT
>NW_012103758.1:2513-2878 GCF_000951045.1 Mandrillus leucophaeus | reverse complement strand
TTCATAAGTGAAGGAGAAATAAAATCCTTTACAGATAAGCAAATGCTTAGAGATTTTGTCACCACCAGGGTTGCCTTACAAGAGCTCCTGAAGGAAGCACTAAACATGGAAAGGAACAACTGGTACCAGCCATTGCAAAAATATGCCAAAATGTAAAGACCATCGATGCTAAGAAGAAACTGCATCAATTAATGAGCAAAATAACTACCTAATATCATAATGACAGGAACAAGTTCACACATAACAATATTAACCTTATATGTAAATGGGCTAAATGGTCCAATTAAAAGACACAGACTGGCAAGTTGGATAAAGAGTCAAGACCCATCAGTCTGCTGTATTCAGGAGACCCATCTCACATGCAG
>NW_012103758.1:0-498 GCF_000951045.1 Mandrillus leucophaeus | reverse complement strand
CTACTCATCTGACAAAGGGCTAATATCCAGAACCTACAAAGAACTCAAACAAATTTACAAGAAAAATCAAACAACCCCATCAAAAAGTGGGCAAAAGATATGAACAGACACTTCTCAAAAGAAGGCATTCATACAGCCAACAGACACATGAAAAAATGTTCATCATCACTCGCCATGAGAGAAATGCAAATCAAAACCACAATGAGATACCATCTCACACCAGTTAGAACAGCAATCATTAAAAAGTCAGGAAACAACAGGTGATGGAGAGGATGTGGAGAAATAGGAACACTTTTAAACTGTTGGTGGGACTGTACAATAGTTCAATCATTGTGGAAAACAGTGTGGTGATTCCTCAATGATCTAGAACTAGAAATCCCATTTGACTCAGCCATCCCATTATTGGGTATATACCCAAAGGATTATAAATTATGCTGCTATAAAGACACATGCACACATATGTTTATTGTGGCACTATTCACAATAGCAAAGACTTGG
>NW_012103757.1:3744-5010 GCF_000951045.1 Mandrillus leucophaeus | reverse complement strand
TGTAACTCTGTGAGATGAATTAACAGAACACTAAGCAGGTTTTCAGAAAGCACCTTTCCAGATTTCATCTGGGGACATTTCCTTTTTCACCATAGCCCTGTATGGGCTTCCAAATATCACTTTGCAAATTCCACAAGAAGAAGTTTCTCAAAAAGCTTCTTTCTCTTTGTTATCGGAGTATATTTCCTTTGGCCTTATAGTCTTCAAAGGGATCCGAAATATCTGTTTTCATATTCCACAGAAATAAGGCTAGCAAAGAGATTCACGGAATACAGATGTAACTCTGTGAGTGGAAGTCACACATCACAAAGCAGTTTCTCAGAAGGCTTCTTTGCAGTTTTTCTCTGAGGATATTTTCTTTTTCACCATTGCCTTCTATGGGCTTCCAAATATCACTTTGCGAATTCCACAAGAACAGGCTTAGAGAGCGGCTTCTTGAGCGGCAAGCAGTAACCCTGTGAGATGAGTTAACAGAACACTAAGCAGTTTCTCAGAAAGCTTCTTTCCAGGTTTCATCTGAGGATATTTCCTTTTTCACCATAACCCTCAATGGGCTTCCAAATATCACTTTGAAAATTCCACAAAAACTGTCTTAGCGAAAGGCTTCTTGAGGTGAAAGCTGTTACTCTGTGAGATGATTTCGCAGAACGCAAAGAAGTTTCTCAGAAAACATCTTTCTCTTTGTTATCGGAGGAAGTTTCCTTTGACCCTATACTCTTCAAAGGGATCCGTAATATCTGTTCTCAGATTCCACAGAAATAAGGCTAAAAAGAGATCCACGAAATACCGATGTAACTCTGTGAGTGGAAGTCACACATCACAAAGCAGTTTCTCAGAAAGTTTCTTTCCAGTTTTTCTCTGAGGATATTTTCTTTTTCACCATAGCTCTCTATGGGCTTCCACATATCACTTTGCGAATTTCACAAGAACAGGCTTTGCGAGAGGCTTCATGAGGGGAAAGCTGTAACTCTGTGAGATGAATTAACGGAACACTAAGGAGTTTTCCACAAAGCTTCTTTCCTGATTTCATCTGAGGGTATTTCCTTTTTCACCATAGCCCTCTATGGGCTTCCAAATATCACTTTGAAAAGTCCACAAGAACTGTCTTAGCGAAAGGATTCTTATGAGGAAAGTTGTAACTCTGTGAGATGACTTCACAGAACACAAAGAAGTTTCTCAGAAAGCTTCTGTCTCTTTGTTACGGAGGATATTTACTTTGGCCCTATAGTCTTCAAAGGGATCCGAAATATCTGTTCTCAGATTCCA
>NW_012103757.1:3336-3694 GCF_000951045.1 Mandrillus leucophaeus | reverse complement strand
ATATTTTCTTTTTCACCATAGCCCTCTATGGGCTTCCAAATATAACTTTGCGAATTCCAGAAGAACAGTCTTTGCGAGCGGCTTCTTGAGGTGAAAGCTGTAACTCTGTGTGATGAATTAAGAGAACAGTAGCAGTTTCTCAGAAGGCTTCTTTCCAGATTTCATCTGAGGATATTTCCTTTATCACCATAGCCCTCTATGGGCTTCGAAATATCACTTTCCGAATTTCACAAGAAGAGGCTTAGCGAGTGGCTTCTTGAGGGGAAAGCTGTAACTCTGTGAGATGATTTCACAGAACTTAATGAAGTTGCTCACAAAGCTTCTTTCTCTTTGTTATCGGAGGATATTTCCTTTGGCC
>NW_012103757.1:0-895 GCF_000951045.1 Mandrillus leucophaeus | reverse complement strand
TAGCCCTCTATGGGCTTCCAAATATCACTTTGCAAATTCCACAACAACAGACTTAGCGAGTGGCTTCCTGAGAGGAAAGCTGTAACTCTGTGAGATGAATTAACAGAACACTAAGCAGTTTCGCAGAAAGGTTCTTTCCAGATTTCATCTGAGGATATTTCCATTTTCACCATAGCCCTCTGTGGTCTTCCAAATATCCCTTTGAAAATTCCACAAGAACTGTCTTAGCGAAGGGATTCTTGTGAGGAAAATTGTAACTCTTTGAGATGATTTCACAGAACACAAAGAAGTTTCTCAGAGAGCTTCTTTATCTTTGCTATCGGAGGATATTTCCTTTGGCCCTATAGTCTTCAAAGGGATCCGAAATATCTGTTCTCAGACTCCAGAGAAATAAGGATAGCAAAGAGATCCACCAAATACAGATGTAACTCTGTGAGTGGGAGATACATATCACAAAGCAGTTTCTCCGAAAGCTTCTTTCCAGTTTTTCACTGAGGATATTTTCTTTTTCACCATAGCCCTCTATGGGCTTCCAAATATCACTGTGCGAATTCCACAAGAACAGGCTTAGCGAGCGGTCTCCTGAGGGGAAAGATGTAACCCTGTGAGATGAATTAACAGAACACTAAGCAGTTTCGCAGAAAGGTTCTTTCCAGATTTCATCTGAGGATATTTCCATTTTCACCATAGGCCTCTGTGGTCTTCCAAATATCCCTTTGAAAATTCCACAAGAACTGTCTTAGCGAAGGGATTCTTGCGAGGAAAATTGTAACTCTTTGAGATGATTTCACAGAACACAAAGAAGTTTCTCAGAGAGCTTCTTTATCTTTGCTATCGGACGATATTTCCTTTGGCCCTATTGTCTTCAAAGGAATCCGATATATCTGTTCTCAGA
>NW_012103756.1:6412-7576 GCF_000951045.1 Mandrillus leucophaeus | reverse complement strand
CCCAGGCTGGAGTGCAGTAGCACTATCTCGGCTCACTGCAAACTCTGCCTCCCAGGTTCACGCCATTCTCCTGCCTCGGCCTCCTGAGTAGTTAGGACTACAGGCACCTGCCGCCACACCTGGCCAATGTTTTGTATTTTTATTACGGACGGGGTTTCACCGTGTTAGCCAGGATGGTCTCAATCTCCTGACCTTGTGATCCACCTGCCTCAGCCTCCCAAAGTGCTGGGATTACAGGCATGAGCCACTGCACCTGGCCAGGACTCATACTTTCTAATTACAAAACAAACATAGCTACAATAATCAAGACTATGTAATACTGACATAGGCATAGACATGTAGATCAATGGAATAGACTTGAAAGTCCAGAAATAAATGTTTACATTATAGTCAATTGATTTTCAGCAAATGTCCCAAGACATTTAATGGGGAAATAATCTTTTTAACAGGTCCCATTGGTTGTGGGACAATTGGATACTTACATGTAAACGAATGAAGTTGAACCCCCTACCTCAACCACATGAAAAATTAACTCAAAATGGGGGAAAAAAAAAGCCCATAAATTTAAAGGTTAAAACTATAAATTATTAGACGCATACATAAGTGTGCATCTTCATAACTTTAGGTTTCTTACATGTGGCATCAAAAGTACAAACAACAAAAAAAAATAAGTAAACTGAACATTATAAAAATTAAAAACATTTGCTCTTCAAAGGACACCATCAAGAAAGCGAAAAGACAATTCACATGGGAAGCAATTTTTTGAAATCATATATCTGATAAGGAATTTTGTTACTAATGTAACTCCACAAATTCATAAATTTAAGCCCTTGCCCCTAATGTGATGATATTTGGAGTTAGGGCCTTTAACAAGGCAATTGAGGTTAAATGACATGATAAATGTTGGGTCCTAATTTAATAGGACTGGTGTGCTTATGAGACGAGGAAGAGGCCGGGTGCAGTGGCTCATGCCTATAATCCCAGCACTTTCGGAGGCAAGGCGGGGAGTAGGGGGTGGATCACTTAAGGCCAGGACTTCAAGACCAGCCTGATCAACATGGTAAAACCCCATCTCTACTAAAAATGCAAAATAACCGGGCATGGTGGTGCATCCCTGTAATCCCAGCTATTCGGGAGGCTGAGGCAGGAGAATTGCTTGAACCC
>NW_012103756.1:4286-5797 GCF_000951045.1 Mandrillus leucophaeus | reverse complement strand
CTCAAGCGAATCTCCTGCCTCAGCCTCCTAAGTAGCTGGGACTACAGGTGTGTGCCACCACACCTGGCTAAATTTTGTACTTTTAGCAGAGATGAGGTTTCACCATGTTGGCCAGGCTGGTCTTGAACAACTGATCTCAAGTGACCCCGCATGCCTTGGTCTCTCAAAGTGCTGGGATTACAGGCGTGAGCCACCACACTTGGCCTCTGCAGAAAATTTAAAAATTAGATGGGTGTGATGATGTGTGTCTATAGTCCTAGCTACTTGAGAGGCTGAGGCAGGAGGATCATTCAAGCTCAGGAGGTCGAGGCTACAGTGAGCCATGATCACACCACTGCACTCCAGCCTGGGTGACCCCCCCCCAAAAAAAAAGGCAATAACTACTTTTAGTAACGATATGGAGAAATTGGAAGCTTCATACATTGCTGGTAGAGATGTAAAATAATGCAACCACTATGGAGAACAAGGTGGTAGGTAGTTCTTCAAAAAGTTAAACATAGAGTTTCTATGTGACCTAACAATTCCACCCCAGGTATATACCTTAGAGTAGTGAAAACGTATGTTCCCGAAATTCTTGTACATGAATGTTCATAGCAGTATGATGCATAATAGCCACAAAATGGGAACAATCTGATAGAGTTCGAATACATGTCCCTGCCAACTCTCATGTTGCATTGTAATCCCCCATATTGAAGATAGAACCTGGTAGGAGGTGATTGGATCATGGGAGTGGAATTCTCATGAATGGTTTAGCACCATCCTCTTGGTGCTGTCCTCATGACAGTGAGTGAGTTCTTGAGAGATCTGGTCATTTAAAAGTTTGTGGCATCTCCCCCCACACTCTCTCTTTCTTGCTCCTGTTTTCACAATGTGACACACCTGCTCCCTCTGTGCCTTCCACCGTTAGTAAAACCTTCCTGAGGCCTCCTCTGAAGCCAAGAAGATGCCACTACCATGCTTGTACAGCTTGCAGAACTGTGAGCCAATTAAACCTCTTCTCTTTATAAATTACGTAGTCTCAGGTGTCTCTTTATAGCAATGCAAGAATGGCCTACTACACCATCCAAATGCCCATCAACTGATGAATGGACAAACAAAATATGACATATCATACAATGGAATATTATTCAGCCACAGAAAAGAATAGAGTACTACATGCTACAACATGGATAAACCTTGAAAACTTTAAACTAGGTGAAACAAGCCAGACAGAAAAAGCAACATATTGTATGATTCCATTTATATGAAATGTCCAGAATGGACAAATCTGTAGAAAGCAGAATGGAGGTTGCCAGAGGCTGAGGTCAATGGGGAATAGGAGTGACGACTAATGGACAGAGTTTCTTTTAAAATAGTTGATGAAAATAGTCTGGAATTAGATAGGGGTGATGGTTGTACAACTTTGTGAATATACTAAAAACCACTGGGTTGTATAGTTTAAAAGGGTGAATTTTATGATTTTGAGTTGTTTTTCAGTAAAGCTCTTATTTTTTTAAATCCTCAAAAAAAAA
>NW_012103756.1:0-881 GCF_000951045.1 Mandrillus leucophaeus | reverse complement strand
TGCCCAGGCTGGAGTGCAATGGCACGATCCCTGCGATCCCTGCTCACTGCAACCTCCGCCTCCCAGGTTCAAGCAATTCTCCTGCCTCAGCCTCCCTAGCAGCTGGGATTATAGGCATGTGCCACCAGGCCCAGCTAATTTTGTATTTTTAGTAGAGATGGAGTTTCTCCATGTTGGTCAGGCTGGTTTTGAACTCCCGACCTCACGTGATCCAGCCGCCTCAGCCTCCCAAAGTGCTGGGATTACAGGCGTGAGCCACTACGCCCGGCCTCATTTTCACTTCTTTTGTGGTGGAATGTCATCAGTTAAGGCAAAGAACAGGCCATTTTCACTTCTTCTGTGATTCTTCAGTTACTTCAGGCCATCTGGGCGTAAAAGTGCAGGTCACAGGGAATACGATGGCTTAGTTTGGGCTCAGAGGCCTGACATTCCTGCCTTCTTATGTTAATAAGAAAAATAACATAAAATAGTATTGAAGTGTTGGGGCAGTGAAAAAATTTTTGGGGAGGTGTGGCATGGAGAGATAATGGACCACATTTCTCAGGGCTGCTTCGAGTGGGATTAGGGGCGGTGTGGGAACCTAGAGTGGGAAAGGTGAAGTTGAAGGAGGATTTTGTGATAAGGGGTGATATTGTGGGGTTGTTAGAAGGAGCATTTGTCATATAGAATGATTGGTGATGGCCTGGATACGGTTTTGGAGGAATTGAGAAACTAAACGGAAGATACAAGATCCGAATAAAAGGAGAAAAATAGGTATTAAAGGACTAAGAACTGGGAGGACCCAGGACATCCAATTAGAGAGTGCCCAAGCGGGTTCAGCGTAATTACTTGCTTGGTTGGCAAGTTTTGGGGCTCTATCCTTTTTTTTTTTTTTTTTTTTT
>NW_012103755.1:7809-8228 GCF_000951045.1 Mandrillus leucophaeus | reverse complement strand
GAGTGAGACTCTGTCTCAAAGAAAAGAAAAAGTTCCCTTGTCAGGGCAAGTGATGGACACTAGGAATGGACTCTGCTCCCTGACATTGGCGTAGGGGTGTTGGGCAGGTCCAATTTCCCCTTTGAGCCACATGAAGTAGACTGGACTGTGCAAAGTTATGACCTAAAGTGGATCAGGAAGGTCCTGCCTCCGTGTATTTATCTTTTTAATATGTCCACCGTTAGGACTTTGTGTCTGATTGAAAGTTGTTGAGTTTTAAAGAATAACCTACAAAAGCTGGGCACGGTGACTCACACCTGTAATCCCAGCACTTTGGGAGGCTGCGGTGGGTGGATCATGAGGTCAGGAGTTCAAGACCAGCCTGGCCAAGATGGTGAACCCCATCTCTACTAAAAATGCAAAAATTAGCTGGGTGTGGT
>NW_012103755.1:3598-4309 GCF_000951045.1 Mandrillus leucophaeus | reverse complement strand
AGCCAGGATGGTCTCGATCTCCTGACCTCGTGATCCACCTGTCTCGGCCTCCCAAAGTGCTGGGATTACAGGCTTGAGCCACCGCGCCCGGCCGACAATTGGTTGAGTTTTCACCATGTTGGCCAGGCTGGTCTCAAACTACTGACCTCAAGTGATCTGCCCGCCTTGGCCTCCCAGAGTGTTGTGGTTACAGGCATGAGCCACTGCACCAAAATGGCCCTGCAAAGCTGTCCTTTGTGGGGGGAAATTTGCATCTGTAAAGAATCTCCCAATCCTAAAGGCCCTCCCAATCCTAAAGAGATTAACTAAAAATCTAGCACCTTTTAAAGGTCTGAATAGGAAACATTTCTCATCTATTGTCTCTAAGGATGGCCACTGTAAGACCTTAAAGGAACTTTGGCCTCCACAATCTGTTATCTTAACCTGAACATTTCTATCGATCCCCAAGTAGCTGGGATTACAGGAAACCGCCACCATGCCCGGCTAATTTTTGTATTTTTAGTACAGACGAGAATTTCACCATGTTGGTCAGGCTGGTCTCGAGCTCCTGACCTCAGGTGATCTGCCCGCCTCAGCCTCCCACCATCTCAGCATCTTTGCATCTGCTCTTCCCTTTGCTTGGAGCACTGTTTCCCCAGAATTTCATTATCATATTCAAGATGTAGCTCACATGCTTAGGGAGCCACATCCTATTTAACCCAAAGGAAGGAT
>NW_012103755.1:0-1000 GCF_000951045.1 Mandrillus leucophaeus | reverse complement strand
AGGAGAATGGCATGAACCCGGGAGGTGGAGCTTGCAGTGAGCCGAGATCGCGCCACTGCACTCCAGCCTGGGCGACAGAGCGAGACTCTGTCTCAAAAAAAAAAATGAATAAAATAAATAAATAAATCCAAGGTTAGAATTGCTGGATTATAGAATATACGTATATTCATAGACATTACCAGTTTTCCAAAGTGATTTTACCAATTTATTCTCCCATTGTTGATGTATGAGAGGTCCAGTTGCTCCACAACCTTGTCAACACTTGGCACTGTCTAGCTTTCCACTTTAGCTATGCTTGAATGTGGCCCATAATGGATTTTAATATATTTAAATTAGGATTAATTTGATCTTTTTTTTTTTTGAGACAGGGTCTCACTCTGTCGCCCAGGCTGGAGTGCAGTGATACCATCTTAGGTCACTGCAACCTCTGCCTCCCAGGCTTAGGTGATTCTCCTACTTCAGCTTCCCTTCTCCTACAGGCACATGCCACCATGCCCAGCTAATTTCTGTATATTTAGTAGAGACAGGGTTTTGCCATGTTGCCCAGGCTGGTCTTGAACTCCCGAGCTCAAGTCATCCGTTTGCCTTGGCCTCTGGAAGTGCTGGGATTACAGATTTGAGCCACTGTGCCCAGACAGATTAATGTTTTATAATTTTGTAAATTTAACTGTGAAATGATACATAAGAAAACTAAGATTCGACGGAGATTAGACCAATTTTGATGCCCAATTTTATTCTTGTCTTGTTCCCTAGTTCCTTCATGTGTATAGGTTTGGCCCACTCAACAAGATGGTAAACTTCCTGAGGTCAAGGTCTTTGTTGTAGGCTTCTTCTATCATTGCTATGGCCCTTAGCACAGTATTGGCACAGAGTAGGTGTTGAGGAAGCACCTACTGAAATGGGCTGAACTAAATGACAGAGGCAAGGCCACCAATATCGATGGAATATCTCTCTGTTCACAGTTCTCTGCCTAATCACCCTTTTTTTTTTTTTTTTTTTT
>NW_012103754.1:2198027-2200435 GCF_000951045.1 Mandrillus leucophaeus | reverse complement strand
AGAAACCACTGGAGATCCAAGGGGAGGTGGACAGGAACACAGACAGAAACCACTGGAGACCCGAGGGGAGGTGGACGGGAACATGGACAGAAACCGCTGGAGACCCGAGGGGAGGTGGACGGGAACACGGACAGAAGCCACTGGAGATCCAAGGGGAGGTGGACAGGAACACGGACAGAAACCACTGGAGATCCAAGGGGAGGTGGACAGGAACACGGACAGAAACCACTGGAGACCTGAGGGGAGGTGGACGGGAACACGGACAGAAACCACTGGAGACCTGAGGGGAGGTGGGCGGGAACACAGATAACAGGTGGGTCTCTCTCAGCCTGAGATGGGCCAAGCAGCCAAAGCTCTGTAAGGGCCCACGTGTCCTCAGCACGAAGATCTGCAAGACGGTTTGGGCCAGATCCATGGAACTCAGATCCCTAATCAAAGAGGAGACACCTTTGCTCCAAATGCACATGGAGCATTTGTAAATTTCTGACCTCAGAGAAAACTTCAAAAACTCAAAAAATAGAATTTTTTAATTAATAAGACATGATTCTCAAGGCAGAATGCAGAATAAAAATCTAGAAATTAATGATGAATAAAAATAGAGCTGAGATGCATATAAAATTACATTAAGCAACCTTTGGCACTAAAGAAAGATAGAAAATAAAATTTCACAGTATTTTGAAAAATAATAATAATAATACAATACAAAACATTTATCTTTCAGAAAGAAGTTTACTTTGAAAACATTTTAAAATAAAAAGCAATTGAAAGATATTAAAATTTCAAATGAAGTACAACAGAATGAGCAAAATAAAGCAAGTCAGAAATGAATAAAGTTAAAAGAAGAATCTAATAAATTAGGACAAAAAGAAAACCCCAAAAAAACAAAGAGTAGAACAGATAAATCCAAACGTGTGTTTTTAACCAACCAAGCAGGGAAATCTAGCCAAATTAATGAAGAAAAATAGGAAAAAATAAATTAAATTAGAAATGACAAGAGAAAGTCATTTTCTTTCTCTTCTCTTTCAATAAGAGAATTTTAAAATCCCAAGATAAGACTTTGTGCAACTTTCTTCAAATAAAATGTAAAAACTAACAGAAATTGAAAAAATACTTTTATAAAATAGACCTCAGTAGAGTCAGAAAGTTTAAACCAATAGCCTTAAAGGAAATAAAATTAAGTAAGGGCTCTCCTATTGAAAGCAAAAACCCAGAGAGTCTAATACGGGAATTCTACCAACTTTTATAAATCTGATGATCCCGGTGCTACCTGAATTATTCTGGAGCACAGAAGAAAAAAGGAAAACCTGCAAATGATCTTTCCGAAGGTAGACAAAGAATGAAACACAGCAAATTGCCATCCATCATCCAGTAATGATGAAAAAAATTAAACAAAATAGCTGCAAACAGAATATAAGAACACATTAAAAAGCTGACACATCTTTAGCACAATCGCATGGAACATTACAGTCCTCACAGTGGGATCTGCAGCCCCTGAGGCCCCGGAGACCCTTTGAGGGGACACGTGAGGACAGAAGAATTTTCATGATGATACTTAGATGCTGTTCTTTCTCCCCCTGTGTTAACGTTTGCACAGGTGGTGAAACCAACCAAAATGAGGTGAATAAATCTGCTGGTGCCTTGATTCCATCCAACAAAAATGAGGTGAATGAAACTGCTGGTGGCTTGGCTCAATCCAACCAAAAGGAGTCGGATAAACTTTCTGGTGCCTCAGCTCAATCCAGGCGGTGGCAGGAGGACCTCAGTCCCCATTGTCTTCATGCCTGTGTCAGGTTCACAACACACAAAGCTTTTGTCCGCTTCACTTAATGATTCCTTGGGACAGTAAGTATTATTAACTATATTATGTCTCAAATCTCAAGTACAATTTAAAAAAATATTCCGTGTATCAGAACGGGAAGTGTACATGAAGCCCCTCGGCTGCACACCGAAGTGAACGCTCCTGGAACGACGAAGCTCCTGTGCTGTTGTTCAGGTACACACGGAGGCCGCTGCTGGCCGTGAACACATCCCACTCTAAGGAGGACTCACACGCCGGGGGCTTGGGAGACTAAATAACGTAAGCCTGTCAATTCACCAAAAATGGCTGACAGTATTTGCTGCCCATAGTAAAATTCCAAACTTCAAGCAACAGAAAAAGAATTTTAGAAAATCTGCATCCATCACAGTGAGATGGAAAGGTTCCAAGTCCTGCAAGACTTTGGAGTGACACCAGCAATGATGGTACCACATTCCATACGTTGACATTGCAAACTTAAATGTGGCAACATTGGGAAGATCAGCATAATTTAGTAAGACCAAGATGTTTCAAAACACCAATTCCTGATGTCACAAAATCAGGCCGGAATACAGATCCACTGGAAATGCATGATAGGCCAGTGGATTCTACC
>NW_012103754.1:2195081-2197977 GCF_000951045.1 Mandrillus leucophaeus | reverse complement strand
GGATGTGGGCTTAGACTCCACATTGCAACTAACTTCTACTCATTTTGCGTCCCTGTTGGATCAAGGAAGATTTTCCACATTGGCTGAAAAAGCCTTGGAAATCCTATTGTTTTCTATTCAAACTTCAAAGAGACTTGCCAAACTGTAAAATAATTCCACAGTTTCCCACTGTGTTTTGGTAAATATAGTTATATTTACACAAAACATGATTTATCTTAATGTTTAATGGGTTTATTGTTTTTAAATTTTAAATTACATAAATATGTTAAATATTTCTATTTCTAGTAACTAATATAAACTAGTAAAATACAGTATGGTAACGAATATAAACCACACATGCAAAGTATCTTTGGAGCCTCAATAGCTTTTAAGAGTTTAAAATTAAGAACCATCAACACAGCACAGACCTCATCCTGAGTCTTATTTCATGTGGAAACATTACCTTTCTTGCAAAACTGTGGAAAACCAGACAGCCATTGGTTTTGCTATTATTTATTATTATATGGGAGGAATTAGTCAATGCAATAAGACAAAAAAATGACTAAAGAATTTAATTCAAATTCAATCAAATTTGAGAAACGACATGATTTTATAACCGGCAGCCCCCCTGCCCCACTGCCCCCAGTAATGTAATAGCTACTACAGGTTGAGCATCCCTTATACAAAATGCTTGGAATCAGAAGTATTTTGGATCTTGGATTTTTTTTTCAGATTTTGGAATATTTGCGTTATATATGTCAGCCCTAACCAAAAAAATCCGAAATCCAAAATGTTTCAATGACCATTTTCTTTTAGTGTCATGTTGATGATCAGAAAGTTTCAGGTTCTGGAATGTTTTGGATTTGTGAATTAGGAATATTCAACCTGTACAAACAATGAGATAACTTAATAAAGTATCAGGATATACAATAGTATGTTATCCAATAACTTTTATATGTGCAAGCAAAAATTGGTTCAGAGATAATTGAGGAGAGCCTTCATTTAAGACAGAAAAATTAAAAAAGCAGGCCTCGAGTGAAGAAATATACAAAGCCTATAGGAAATGCTCAGAAAAACTCAAAAATAGAATGAAAGAAATGGAAAGGCATGCCACCATATTTTTATGTTTATTTTTTGGCTAAAAGTGCTCAATATCGTACAGATGGAATTTCTTGCTAAGGAAATTTATACATAATGTGATCCCAGGAAAAGCTCCCCTCCCCAACGTGATCAGGAAAACTTCAATATGAAAGGTTTTCAAAGACAAATATGCAAGAACAGCCGGGGGTCTCCTGCGAAAGAAGAGAATTGCGGGGCTGCTCAGGCAGATCTCAAAACGTGCCTTAGAGCCTGTATCAGCAAACAGCGTCGAGCTGCCCTGTAGATAGATCAACAGAAAGAGCAAATCCAGCAACCTAGCGAGTGCCTATGACGTGGGCTGTGGGGACCGTCGCAGATCAGCGGTAGGGGGCGCACTCCTTCCGGGGGCGCGAGGAGAACGTGTGAGCGGTTTCAGAAAACCATATGCATTCGCACAAAGTCATAAGGATAAAATCCAAGGGACTCAGATATCTAAGTATTAAAATAACAAAATCACATAAGTTATTGAGTAAAACGTGGTTGACTAATTTAGCCTTTGACTAGAAAATTTTTCCTAAGTAAAAATTAAAATTAAAGTCCCAAAGCAATAAGAAATTTTTAATAAAATGTTAATAAATAGAATATTTTTATACCAAAAACACTAAGCAAAGTAAAAGACAAATGACAAACTGACAATAATATTTTGACTTCTTACTGACAAATGGTACCAATACGGATAATATTCAAAATACATAAAGAATGAAAAAGTAAGTTCAAACAAGAAAAACAAACTTTCAAAATAGGAGAGTACATTTGCTTTTTGGACCATCCCTATCATTTTAGTGATATTAGCAAAACAAAAAATGCAATGATAACAAAACAAAATAAACAAAAGGCAAACAAAGCACTTTAACACGCCTGCATTAATCATAACGACATATCATGTGCCTTCAGGGGGAAATAAACAATACCATACATGCCATGTTCTTGCTGAAAATCAAAATCAAACCTGAACAGGATTATGCCCTCATATCTATCACTTGATGGAAAATTCAGGAAACAAAAATATGTGAAAAGGCATCAGAATGACTCTAGACTGGGAAGTGTGCTGCAGGGCAAATAACCACATTTTCTGGACGAATTAACTGCAAGGGAAACAATAGAGATTAAGAGAGTGCCATGGACCAAAAGATGCTTAAGAAATGTATCAGCAATTTGCAACAAAGGATCTTATTTGGATTCTGATTAAACAACACAATTGTTAAAAATAAAATTATGAGAAAATTAGGGAACTTTGGACGGTGACAATATTTCATAAGATATTTTTAAAAATAAATTTTAAGGGGCTGGGCACAGTGACTCATGTCTGTGATCAAAGCACTTTGGGAAGCCCAAGAGAGTGGATTACTTGAGGTCAGGAGTTTGAGACCAGCCTGGCCAGCATGGTGAAACCCCATGTCTACTAAAAATAAAAAAATTAGCTGGGTATGGTGGTGCATGCCTGTAATCCCAGCTACTTGGGAGGCTGAGGCAGGACAGTCACTTGAACCCAGGAGGTAGACGTGGCGGTGAGCTGAGATCGCACCACTGCACTTCAGCCTGGGTGACAGAGGGAGACTCTGCTTCAAAAATAATAATAATAATAATATATACACACACATTTTTATATATATATAAATTTTAAGGGTGTGATAATACTATTAGATTACACTCTTTATAATTTGTATCTCTTAGAGGACATTTTGAAATATTTAGAGATAAAAAGACAAATGTCTGGGATTTAGGGATCCAAGAAAACATGAGAGAGGAAGTGGGGTGCAGATAAATCCCTGTAAGT
>NW_012103754.1:2194633-2195031 GCF_000951045.1 Mandrillus leucophaeus | reverse complement strand
CATGGTGAAACCCCATGTCTACTAAAAATAAAAAAATTAGCTGGGTATGGTGGTGCATGCCTGTAATCCCAGCTACTTGGGAGGCTGAGGCAGGAGAGTCACTTGAACCCAGGAGGTAGACGTGGCGGTGAGCTAAGATCGCACCACTGCACTTCAGCCTGGGTGACAGAGGGAGACTCTGCTTCAAAAATAATAATAATAATAATAATATATACACACACTTTTTTTATATATATAAATTTTAAGGGTGTGATAATACTATTAGATTACACTCTTTATAATTTGTATCTCTTAGAGGACATATTGAAATATTTAGAGATAAAAAGACAAATGTCTGGGATTTAGGGATCCAAGAAAACATGAGAGAGGAAGTGGGGTGCAGATAAATCCCTGTAAGT
>NW_012103754.1:2171013-2193073 GCF_000951045.1 Mandrillus leucophaeus | reverse complement strand
TCAAATAAAACACAAAGGCTATCAGACTGGATAAATGTTTTAAAACTCCAATGATATTCTACTTAATGACACACCTAAAATGCTGAAAGCAAAGGGATGGAGGAAGTCCACGCCAGGCAAGTCCTAGGAGAATGGCGATTAAACTCTGTCAATGTCGACAGCAGAGGGCAAGAGACATTTGAGAGTGACAAAGCATCAACCCCAGAAGATGTGATGGTTCTAAACTGTCTGTACCTAATAACAGGGTCTCTATAAAGTATAAAGCAAAGATTAACAGAGTCATAGTGAGGTAGGAGGCAGAACTCGACTCCAGAGGCAGGGGCTGGACACCGGACCAGATTGAGGACTGGCTGAAACAGGGACAGGGAGGAAGCAGCTTTCCATTAGACACGCCCTCCAGTGGGCCGCCTCAGTTTACCATTGCCATGGCAACATCCGAGAGTTACCTCCGCTTTCCACAGCAATGACCCAATGACACAAATGTTACTACCCCTTCCCTAGAAATTTCTGCATAAACCACTCCTTAATCTGCATGCAATTAAAAGTGGGTATAGATGTGACTGCGGAACTGCCCGAGCTGCTGTTCTCCACCTCCAGGGCAGCCCTGCTCTGCAGAAGCCCTGTTGCTGCAGAAGCTGCAACACTGCTTGTTCAATGCAGTGGTTTTCTTCCACCTCTGGTTTGCCCTTGAATTCTGTCCTGGGCAAAGCCAATAACCCAGTGGGCTAAGCTCCGCTTTGGGGCTCACCTGCCCTGTGTCTAAAGGAGAACAGGACAGATCCAGGTGCACAGTGAGGGATTTTAAAACACTTGTGTCTGAGCGATGCTAAAGCCACAGTGTGGAGGAATCAATGCAAAGAGCTAAATGAAAAATGCTACTATTTATGAAAAATGCAAAATAAAAATACATGTGGACAAGATGACAATGCATATTTTATATAACTTGGGGAAAGCCACATAGTAAACACTGTGGAATGGCTGATGGAGGCAGAGGGAAAGAAAAGAAGAAAGGAAAGTGGAAAAGAGGAAAATCAGGTGAGGTGGAGGAGAGGAAAAGGATCAGAGGCTTTGCTCAGAAGAGCAAGGAGGACCATGTGCCAGGAGGCAAAGATGGCGTCCACTCCTGTCTGCCCCTGAGACCAACCTGGCCAAGCAAAGCAACGCAGCAGAATGGAGTAAGGAGAGGAAGCGACGACAGGCAGGCTTCATCCAGAGCTGCTCTCAAAACTGCTGCCTGTCATTCTTGCTTTCATTAATTAATATAATCTTAGTTTTGATCTTAAATCAACACTATTTAGTACCACACTACATTACTAAACAATACGTCTCCAATAAGAGAGAACTTATACATTGTGTGTCTAAAATGGCACAAATTAAAAGTATTTTTAAGTATTATAAAGGTTTACATTTAAATGTTTTGTGTTTTCCATTTCCTGCTATTTCCCAGGATCCCCTTTTTCATGCAGGGAAGAGTTTTGCTTCTATTTTGTTTGGCTTAGGAACCCTCCCTCAAAGTTCAAGGCTAAATGCACCTATGAAATTCCAGTAACTTGCTAGCCCTGGGAACCTGCACTCCAGCTAAACATCCTACCTTTTCTGGACACACTTTAATGACTGGCAGCAGAGTCAGGCGATGCCGACCTCCCCCTGCCAGGCCCTGTGCCTGAGAGGCCTCTCTGGGCAGGGTGGGGTCTGGGTGCAAAGCCTCCCCGTAGGGTGACTGTGGGAATGCAGGAAGAGGGGTCTGCAGCAGGATGTGCCTATGGCTTCAGCAAACTTCCCCCTCCCTGAAAACTAGGAAAACAAGGACAAA
Organism: Mandrillus leucophaeus; assembly: GCF_000951045.1. Lineage (NCBI taxonomy): Eukaryota > Metazoa > Chordata > Mammalia > Primates > Cercopithecidae > Mandrillus > Mandrillus leucophaeus. Next base: position 2,191,260 of record NW_012103754.1, on the reverse strand, counting down.
ACCATGAAAAATTATCATGCTCAGGGTACTGCAGAATTTCAGAAAGCTGTTCCAAGGTGGGAGTGTTGCAGGAGTGTGAGTCTCTCACCACAGCCCTTCAGCTCCTGCTTGGACAGACACAACCTGTCAGGGAAAGGCGGTGTCTGCAGCCCGCGTAAGGAGGCCCTCTGCGGGGAGGGCGATCGCCCAGAAATGCCCAGGAGTTGGCTTTGGGGGGTCGGCACAGTCGTCTCTCCTCCCTGACCATGAGGAGGGTGGGCAGAGGCAGCCCACCGGTGACATTGTAGCCGGAGTTACTGGCCATAGCGAGACCAGCGAGGGTATAAATGGTTCAGGAAAAAGGTAATCATTCAACTGTGAAATTGCAAAGAATCTGGGGGGAAAAAAGAAACAGAAACTTATTTTAGAATAAATAGCTCCGTTCAGCTTAAAAATGAATTGCTCATTTATCTTAAAATCCTTGATCACCACCAGATTCCAGCATTCATATTTATAAGAGAAGAACAACAACAAAAAATTAGTAGTTCATGTCATTTTCCATCCTGACTCAGAGAAAATCAAAACCGTGGCTGAATGTCTTTTCTAAATTAGTGGCATGTGGCTGGGCGGCTGACGTCACCGCTAGACATCTGGGGTTGCAGCTCGGAGGAGCCCCGAGTTCTTCACGTGCGGACCCTGCGAGCAGCTGAGCTCAGGGGTCACCGCGTCCCCGCTGCGCGTTGCGGAGGCCACGCCAGGCTGCCCGGATCCACGCGGGAAGGCGGGACGCGGCTGAGCGAGGCCGCAGCTGCCCAGTCCAGGCCTGCGGCTCCACTGTCATTACAATTAGGGTCCATTGTGCTCTCAGAGTTTCCTGATTTGGATGAGAGATGATATGTTGACCCTAAACTCAGCGGTGAGAACGCGCGCTCCGGAGCCAACCGCCTGAGCTGGGCCTGGGCCTGCGCCTCCCGCGGCCGTTTCCACCTTCTCGCGGCAGGGACGACGCCTCCCCGCAGGCTGCCCAGGGATTCACTCCCCACCGTGCATACAGTCGGTGCAACATAAATGCTTCAGTCCCCGGAGCACAGGGAGCCGCGCGCCCCTAGGTCAGCCCGCTCCGCTTCCTTCCCGGCCTCTCCGCAGTCGGTCTCCGAGGCCGCGCGCTCCGGGGGCAGGTGCTAGAGGCGCTCCGAGGTCGGGGGCGCCCAGGCGAGTCTGAGCCTTCTCCGCCCCGGGGCGCGCGGTCGGGAGCCTCCTTCTCTCCCGGGAGCCCTGGTTTGGCGACTCAAAGGCGGAGGTCCCTGGAGAAAGCTCGCGTCAGGGGACGAGACCCAGCGCTGGGGCCGCGGAGAGGAGAGAGGACCCGGCCGCGTCATCCGAGGCCCCGAGTCCAGCTGTCCCCTCGTCTCCAACTCTCCTTTCCAGCGAGTAAACCCCGCTTTTGCCTGAGGCAACCCGGTCATCCCGACCCTGAGAACCGAAGAAACCCTGGTTTTCCACCGGATGGGGCCGCTCCCCGGGCAGAGCCTGACTTCCAGGGTGACACGTCTCCTAAAACCGGTCCCAGCGCACGTGGAGGCACTGGGGGCGTGAGATGCCTTCTGCGCTCTCGAGGAGGACTGTAGAAAAACGTCCTGAGCGCTAAGAACAAAAGACCGTCACGAGGGTTGGTCCTGGGGACCAGCGAGAGCGAGTGTGCCTTCGCCCCGGTCCGGAGGCCGCGTCCTGGAGAGTGGGGACAGGGGTGCACTCTAAGCAGAGGCCCTGGCAGGGAGAGCGGGTCCTGAGAACAGGCAGCCCCACCCCCCGTGGCCAGAGCTCCGCGAGAGTCGTGCCCAGGAAGCGCCCAGGCCCGCTGGGATCCAGCGCTGGGACCGCAGACCCGAACAGGTGTCTCCCCGGGAGGCCGCGCCCCTCTTGGCCTGCTTGGAGCCCATCCCTGTGTTTTATTGCACATTAGGGCAATTGATGTGAACTCACCCTGGCATGTTCCCAGGCGAGCACGGCCACCTTCTCAGGTCCCTCTGCATACACATATTTAGATTCCCACAGCTTAAACAGACACAATGCAGGAAGCAGCCCTTCCCGTGCCATGGGAAGATGGCATAGATTCCTGAAAGATGAAGCCTCTTATTTGCCATCAAAGTTCGGGAAGATTTTAAAGACCCTTCCATGATGTCAACATGAAGAACAGTATTATATACAAACAAATCTCAGTTTGCCTCGCCTCTAGCGAATCTCACAGAGCTGATTTGCCTCTTTTCAGGAGAATGACTCTCACAGTAAGTCAGCAAGGTTAGGTAGATGTTCATACAGTCACTAAATAGCTGGGAGCAAACCACCTCCACCATTCTGCAGGGTTACCGGAAACGCTGTTTCCAATTCTGATTTATTTTGATTAGCATTACGTAAGGTACACGGCCACAGCCTGGCCTTTGATGAATTGTTTCATCTTCCAGGCAGTTTCACCGGATGGTTTCGGATGATGCTTCAAACTTCATGGGAGGAAGAGCTGCAGCTTGCATCTCATCAGCTCCCTAATGGAGCAGCAGCCAAGCTCAACTCATTATCTTACTTTGCAGTCACTCACCCAGAGCTGTATGCATCAGCCGTTAGGGATTTTTGAGGCCTGTTATATTTGAGACTAACATGGAAATAAAATATGTATTTCTTTTTGTGCTCTTCCCTCCTGAATTTTTTCTTTATTAGTTCTGGGAGTTGCATTTATGGCACTATAAAAGGTCATTTTCTAGTCCTGACCTTCACTGTTGCTTATTTTCAATGCTCCAGATAAAAACAAACTAGAAGTATGTTGGAAAGAAAACGCATGATGATACTTTGACAGTATTTCATAATGAAATAAATCTTGGGTTGTATTTGAGCCATTTATGCAGAAACAAAAAATGAGTGGGCTCATCTGTAAAGGTCAGACGACATTAACTCAATAGAGGCATTATGAAATACTAGACAGGAATATGCTGATAAAATAACTTATTTTCAGATTTGTGTTAAGTCGTGATTTCAAGTCAGAGGTCATATTTTGTCCAGGCCTAATACCAGATGTCCAGCATGGACATCCCCTTGGACAGAGAAACCACCTATTAAAAAATTTTAAAGCCAGAAAGGAAAGGAAAGTCACTGCTGTTGTTGACCAATTTTTCTGTGCAAGACCCTGCGTGAGGGTCTTTACTGATGATTTCACTTATTAATTATGGTATCGGCCTGGGAGAGGCATCATTATTCGTCCTGTGCCATCCACCTTCCTCTGTGCCACGCCTCCCAGCCAGGTCACAGACCCTACAGGCAGTCAGAGCCCCTCGATGCCCCTTGCTCACTTCCCCAGCCTGGACCAGGCTCTTCACCTAAAAGCCTGAATAATCCTTCAAAACGTAATTGAGATTTGATCACTTCCCCACTCAGAATTCTCCATATAACATGGAAGGAAACTGAGGGCTTTTCCTTCTCTGCCTGAGCCTCAGGCCCTGTGCGACCTGGTCCTGCCCACCCCAGCCCCAGGCATTGCCTCCCCTGGTCACCACAGTCTCACTGGCCCGTCTGCTCCCTGACACAGCCCTTCGCTCCTCAAGGTTTTTCTGTTCCTATCTCTTCTGTGCTTTTCCCCACTTCAGAGTTTTCATTCCAGGAGTAACGTCACTCAGAGGGGCTTCTGTGGCTGGCCTCCCTGACAGGAGGTCCTCCTCCGACAGGTTCTGTAACCGCTGCCCCTTCCATGTCCCATGCAGCCCTCGCTGGGGTCAGCAGTGGCCTCTCCTCAGGAGCTCACTCACGGTCAGTTTCCACTGCACAGCACAGGCTGCTCAGAGAAAAACATGCTGAACTGATAACCTCCAAGTTCTCAGTGAGCAAAACGAGCCCTTAGAAGCTGCGGAACGAAAAATCACCGAAGGAAGAGGATGGATACAAAGACGAGAACTGAAAACAAAAGCTGAGATTGGCGTGATGTCTGCCCAGGGGCGTGTGCCTCTCCGCAGAGAGCTGAAGAGAAATGGGGTAGAATCTGCTTTATTTTTCTGCACAACCCTTACACCACCTGACAGATTATTTCTCATTATTACAAAATTTGCTCTCACTGTTTGTCTCTCCTTCTCCCACTAGAAATGAGGTCCATGCAGTGGAGCCTTCCCTGGGTTTGGTTGCAAATGTGGCCCTACCACCAAGAAGACTTTCCAGTTCATAGAAAAGACTTGGTATTTGCCAAATGACCCTGAAAAAGTTCCCTTTTCTTCAAATGCATCAGCAAGCAAATGCACCACAGGAACGGCATCCTCGTCGAGAGATTCAGCTGACCCTAAAGCTTGCATTGACTCGCACAGCAGGAGTGCAATCCGGAGACGCCAAGCAGGCAGCCTTCTATGGAGGGATCTCGCCTGGCTCCATGTGACTTTTCTGCTCTGGAAACACCTGTCGGAATTCAAGGGTGAGGTAGCCACCAGCAGCCGTGAGTCCATAGCAATGAGAATTGGCTAATGTATAAAAACATATACATGTGTGTGCATGCAAGTATGTATGTATGTATCTTGTATTTTTTGTTAATACTCCCCAAGGCCAAGGCACTAAGACACACTTGTGTGTGTGTATTTTTGTGTGTGTGCACATAAACGTGTATGTTGCCTTTCTGGGCAGCACATGTGGGTCTCTATGAGTAAGCTGAGAGAGGTTTGTGAATTTCTGTAAATACGTGTCTACTGTGTCCCAGAATGAAACAAATCCACGTGTTGAAGACCAGCTTCCCCTGGAGAGAGGCTGAGACAGAGGCCCAGGGGTTTTACTGGAGACCTGCACCAGGGCGTCTGGGTGTTGGGGGCCTTCCGAGTGGTCCCATCAAGGCTGGGTCAGCATCTTTGTGCCTCTGTCCCTCCACTGCCCTGAGCCTCAGGAGGGAGACAGCCTGGCCAGCGGTGTCAGCTGGGCCAGCGGCTGCCATCACAGTCGTCTCTACAGGGACCTCGGGGATGCTCAGCCCTGTAGCCCCATCTTGGGGGTGCACAGTGACTGCTCACCAGTGATTCCAAGATTTGACGGTTTAAAATTTGATTATGTCTCACCAAAATTTTGTTGCTTTTCAGCTCTAATTATATTAAGTGGGACACTGTCCTGCATGGAGTCAGTTAGCACTGACTAAATTAAGATACAGACCTCCTGCCACCTGCGTCCCTGTCCACATTTCTACAGAACTGCAGCACGTCCATGAGCCAGGTCTCCACGAGCCAGGTCTCCTCCTTGCTGATTCTACACTGGTTTAAACCTCCTGACTCAGAGGTGGGACTAATGCAGCTATCGGTGAAACACTAAGTGAGGTGCTGGATGCAGGTGCGTGAGGAGAGCTCGTGCTGCTCACGGAGGGGAGTCTGCAGCCTTCGTTTCCTTGATCCCGTCTTTCTTTGTGCAGCCTGCAGCAAAGGCATGAACAAAGGACTTCAATAAAATAAGAAGTGGGATCGTACCTCAATGTTGCCTCAACACAATTCTAATTACAATTCTAATTCTGCAGGTAAAAAAACTGAGGCTCACCAGGAAAAGCGACCCACCAAGGAGACAGTCTCAGAACACGCTGGAAGATAGCCTTTCAGGAAACACTGGACACAGTCCCTGATGGGCTCTGATCCTGTGGTGAGGGTGTGGAATCCAGCATGAAAGCTTTTTACAGTGGGAACTCACTCTCCACGGGCGAAGCTGTGATCTCCATCACTTTCTCCTCACCCTCTGTGCGTGGCGGCATATGCTGCTCAGAAGACGCCCCTCCTGATCTTGCTGGAATGAAATAACCCAATTCCTTTTGTCATCAACCCAAAATAAGAGAACAGCCGCAGGCAGTGGTCATGTTCCTTCCAACTCCACCAGGAGGCCAGGTCCACCAGGGGGTACCAGGAAAATTCACAACACCAACAGTAAACATAATGTAACTTCCTGATGGAATTTCTTTTTGTGATTCCCTTGTGTTTTAAATTCTCCTGTTTGTATTAATTATACTTGACCAACTTTCTAACATATAAAGTTTATATCATGCTCAGAAATAAATTATTAATGATTACCAAATAAAGCAAATTACTATTGTATTTTCTAGATAAGCACAGAGTATGTAAATGCTATTATTATCATTACTCAAATTATTAACTAAGATAATGAAGGCTTTATTCTCGAGTTTTAAATTCCTGGTTGAACAAACCTTGTTATATTTGACACTTCCTGTGAAGGCTTAAGAAAACACAGGACTGAGAAAGTGATGTCTGTAGGCATCAAGGAACAGGTGCTGGGGTGTCACCTGCCACTCACAGGCTAGCTGAGCACCATGTGTGGAATGCTGGGTACCCTCCCGCTCAAAGCAGGGCTGTGTAAGTTATTCCATTTATTTCCAATAGAGTCTCAGCCGATTTGATGCAGTGAGACCAGGTGTTGCCCTGGTAATTAATGATGGCCAGATCATTTGCATAGTTTTTCCCTAACAAGTAATTTTAGAGAAAATGATGTGCGGCACAACCAACAAGAATGAAGTCCAAATATACAAAACAGAAACCGAATTACAAAATGCTGGGCCAGGGCACACAGCTGGGCCGGTCACACTTACCGGTCTTACTGCCCATTACCTGCCAGGACCCTTCTTGATGGGCATCTCGACCCACAAATAAACACTTTCTGAAACAGTCCACTCACAGGGGTCAGTGCCATAAACAAGTAATTCCTACAACCACAACTATTTTTAAAACACGATTCTGGAGGTTCCAATGAATCCAATTAAACATGAGATTAAATTTTTTATGTAACTATCTTTCATTTTTTCCATATAGGAGACATGCAATAACTATTTCCTAAATAAATGAACAATTAAAAGATGAGTCAAAGGTGTTGTTTAAATCAGGTTGCTCTGTGCCGAACGAGTGACTCAACCTTGCTGTGTGTCTCCTCTGTGTCCCCAGGGATTTGTTGTTGTTGAGCAGGAAGAAGCTGAGCCTTGACTGTGTTTGGCAGCGCAGGTTTGTTCCTTTTTGAAATCAGAACACAAGTCCCCAAGCAGGCTTGTTGGGACTCCAGCGAGGTAGCTTTTCCATCACTGAAGGAAACGTAGCAGGCAGCGTCACTGGAACAGGGCACAGCGGGTTGTCAGAATGGCCCTGGGCAGCTGAGAAACACCAGTATCTAAAGATCCCACAGAGACCCTGACGCCCATGTTGCCCTGAGGTTACAGACCCCCAAATTGGAAGTTGGCAGAAACTAGACGGCGCGGGGACACCGAAGTTCACAATGGAAGAAGTGGGATGACGTTCATGTATCAAACACATAGAACGCTGACACAGGCGCAAGGGACAGCCACAGCTCCTCTGCTGGGGACGTTCCGATTCTTCACTTCACCAGAACAAGCCATCAAGCTGCCCAAGTTAGGGGGGCATAAAAATAGATGATTCAAAAGGATTTGAAACTACAGCGCAATTATAATACATGAATTTGAATTAACCAAATGTGAAATAGTAAGATAAAAATATATTTTAAAAGTTCTAATTTATATGCAGAATTTAAAATAATTCAAATCTCCCAAGCTATAAAAATCACATAATTTCAAAGCTGTTGGAATTTGTGTAGTGTGAACACTTTCACATATCAGAAAATAAAGATCTATAGTATCCTTTTTTACTTACTGCAAAATAGTCTACAGTAGGAGTGTACCATTATTTATAGCATAACATTCCTAAGAGGACTTTCAGGAAGAAAACGTGAATATGAACTTACATATAGAGATTTATAAAATGGAATATTTACTAATTATCTTATACCTTAAAGTAAAAATATTTTAAATGTAATTAATTGTTCATGCTTTAATTTGTAACAAACTTTAAACTTCCAGGAACTAGGCAATATATATTTTGCCTTTGATCTCTCTATCTATGATCCAGCTATCTATCATTGTCTATCATCTATATATTTATCTATCAATTATACCAATTCTATCATCTATCATCTATTATATATTTATCAACTGTCTGTCATCTAACATCTATCACCTATGTATCATCTATCTCACTCATCTCTTCTATCATCTACTTACGATCTATAATCTATCATCTCTCTACCATCTGTCATCTATCTATTCTATAATCTATTCACCATTTATTATCTTTATCATATATTATCCATCTACCATCTGCAACTGATCAACCTATTCATCTGTCATCTACTTATCTATCATTTTTCCATCTATATATTATCTATTTATCTATCATGTATCTATAATCTATCTCTATATCTACCAGCTACCATCTATCATCTCTCTCTCTCTATCTATCTATCTATCTATCTATCTATCTATCTATCTATCTATCTATCTATGTTGATCATTTTTCTGTAGACCTAATAACCTGCTTCTCTGCTCCCCTTAAAGGTAAACTTCCCTTAAAAGTTGTTTACCTTCCATTTATGCTTTTAAAAAATTTTTACAAACTATTATGTCATTTGAAATTTGTATCAAATAACACTGTAAGGCCTTTGGACTAGTGGCTGAGGATATTTATTTGGTACTAAGAGTAGATGATTTTTAACACACTCCTCCTTCATACAAAAAGCTACTTTCCATAGTAGTTAGGAAATATAACAAATAATAACGGTCAGAAAAGAAATGCACCCAGCAAAGATTTTCTTTCACTGGACTTTGTATAATTATGTCTTTAAATTACTTGTTTAATTAATAAGCAATATAGAACAAAAAGGGCAAAGTAGTAGATTAATATTTTTAATTATATTGACACAATTTTTGAAAAAAAGTTAAATGCATACTAAATATCAGTCCATCACAGTAATGGGTAGCTACTTCACAGTTTCTATTGTTAAGCATTAACTTTCACAGAGTACTCAATGCTTTCTGCAAATTCACTGATGATCTTTGCACAGTCACGTTTGCTGAAAGGTGCTCCCAGATCTGTCAGTCCTCCACCAGGACTCTAACAGACATTTCATTAATTTAATTTTAATTATTTACATGAAACAAAAGATATACCAGCACATAGAAAAGTCTTAAGTATTGAGATAATTTTGGTCAAACTTCATAAATATTTCATTTCACAATAAATTCCAGGAATTGCAATACTACCAATGTTGCTGTTCCTTTGGGATTGATTCTAGATGCTTCTAAATGTCTCCAGTTATGAACACATTCAATTCTTTTTCTACTTTTTTGTATTTTCTTCTAGCCTTTCCTTATACATTCCAGAAGCTACTTATTTTTAGTGAATATGGAATCACTAAAGTTTTGTAATATATCATGACACCTAGTAAGAAAAGTCACCATCATGTGATTTTTTTTCAAAATTGCCTTGTTTACATGAATTTTGGAATACTATTTTCAAAGTTTATATAAAACCCTGTCAAGATTTTTACTGGAATTACACAGAATATAAGAATTTTTTAGAGGACAGATGACATCTTTATGATAATACACGTTTCTATTCATGGATATTGTACATGAGTCCTTTCTTATTTAATTTTGTTCAATACAAAGTGATAATTTTCTTTATTATATTCTCTCAGTTAAACTGAGTGGACAAACATCATCTGTCAATAGTAACAGGGATTATTTTTTGAATTCTTACAGCTTTTATCTTTTTGGTTTACAGCATGCATTATGACTTCAATAACAATGTTGAATAAAAATGCTATTTGTCATCATCTTTGGTTCTCTTCTAATTAAGTATACTGTTTGCTCTATTTTCTGGTAAATAACCTTCATCAATTTTCTAAATGTTTACTTCTCTTGGTTTCCTAAAGGTTAACTATTTAAATCAGAAATGAGTTTTTAATTTATTGAAATGCTCTTTTTATTATATTTACTAGGAAGATCTTAGGGTTTTGATATTTAGTTTAATATTAACTTTTATGACAGTAATGTTGTAATATTGAAACTCTTCCTTTTTGAAATTATCATAAATTTGTCTTAATATGTTTTGTTTACTTGTGTGTGTGTTGTGTTTATATTTTGCTACAGATGATTGAGCAACAAAGTTAACAATCTTGATCTAACAGATGTACAGTTTCACATCAAAGACCTGGGAAATGCATGTTTTCTTCAAGTACAAGTGAAACATTCCAGTATCAACCACATATCAGGCCAGAGAACAAATTGATGTCATTACAAAAAGTTAGTGTAAGACATAAAACTTCCTTGATAGAGGTAGCATTAAGTTAGATAAAGATAAAAAAAGTTATTTTAACATAGAACAGCATACATTTATAAAATAAACTAAATCTACATTTCACTCTGAATAAAAGAAATATCAAATGAAAATTATGAAATATAGAGAGATGAATAATAATGAAAATAATATACATTAAGTTTGGGGAATACAATTAAAGCAGTATATAGATGACAATTTATAACCACAGGTGCTTCTAATGGAGCTCATTATTAAAGGGCTAAAAAAACCCCTTAAGTATATAACTAAAGGTTTATGCCACTAAACTAATTAAATCAGCAATTTGAAATATTAGCAGGGTCAATAGTTTTATGGACCTGTCCAATTTTATGAGAAAAAAATGAAAAAAAAGTTTTACACGAATTACATCAACATATCAAAGTATAGCTAATCCCAAACTTTTAAAAGTCATTGTAAAAACAAATATAAAGTAATACTTTCAAAATGTCTGTGTTTTGAAGTTTTTGATGAGTCTTTTGTAAGCAGATTTGACTATCCATATTTTTTATTTTCAATTTAACAATCAATTCAATTTTGATTTTGATTTAACATTTTTTGTCCATTTATTTTCATTTTGATGGGAGATATAATTTAGTTGATGTTTAGTGGCTTATTTTATGTTTTATATTTATCTAATTTGTTAATAGTGTTCCATATTCTACTCTCTTGACTCCTATTAGATTGAGTGATTTAGTTCACATTTTCCCTTTCTTTTTATTTGTTAACTTTTTATTTTTTAAGTAACCATTATTGAAACTGGCATGCATCTAAACACTGTCTAAAGGTAATTTGAAGTACTAAAGTGCAGTTTTGGGGGGAAGTTTTTGGCAGTAAGTTCTATTTTAACAGTTACTGGGGAAATATATTCAGTTTATTTTAGTAAGTTATGTTTTTTAATAATTTGTTAAATATTTTATTTTGTTTACTCTGCAGTCCATAATGTTAGACACACTTTTATTCTTGATATCCTCATGATGAAGTAAAATTTTTTACAATTCCTTGTAGAGATTTGCCAATTTTATTAGTGTTTTCAAATGACTAGTCACGTCTTCAGGTTTTCTATTTTATGATGTTTTCTATTTTGCTAATTGCAACTCTAATCTTTACAACTCTTTCCTTCTTGACGCTCACTTGTTGCTCTTTTTCTAACTTCTTGAGATGACAATAATTAATTATTGGCCTTTCTTCTTTTCTACTACACACATTTTAATACTGTACATTACCATCCACATAACCGGTGCACCTTACCCCATCTGTCACCTCTGGTCCTGCACTAGGTCTCTGCAATCTGTGCCTGATACAAGCCAGAGTGGCATTTTTTAATTAAATGTAATCGTGTCCTGTCCCTACTGAAACCCTCTAAGTTTTCTCCAATTCTCTTGAGCTATATAATCCAATGTCCTTCCGTTTCCTAAGAAACCTACATGATCATGTGATGCTCCCTCTCCAGCATCTCTGATATCCCCCCGCTGTGGTGGGATGTTGCTCTCCCTTGGCTTCCTTTGGCCTGGACTGTTTTCCACTTAGTTGTCCCACGGCTTCCTTTTTATCCTTGATCCCATCTCAAGGATCACCACCCTGCTCCATCATGGTACTGGTTTATTTCTTAGAGAGCTGTCACAATCTGCAGCTACCCTGCTTCATTGTGTTTGTGTGTTTTTATCATTTAATTCCTTCTTAGAGAAGCTCTGCTCCCAAGGGAGGAAAACATTTTTATTTTTCTTACCTCTGTTTCTCTTACCACACACATAAGAGGTGGTAAGAGAAACAGAGGTAAGAAAAATAAAATGTCAGTCAGCATTTACTGATGGAATAAATGAGTGAATCCAAGTGGAGTGTCTGAGGGGCCTAAGGGCCTGGTGCCCACAGACAGTGCTGTCAGTTGGCTCTTCACCCGCCAGTCCCATCACGGTCTCGACTCAGTTTTCTTCCTCTGTAATTACTGAATTGAGTGAGTTCACATTTGAAGGGATAGCTGCTAATGACATTGTCAGATACAGAAGAACATCATCAAGTTATAGAAATGTGCAGATGCACGTATTCCTTATCATCAACGCAGGGTGCTGGGTGCTCCGGGGAGGCCTAGGAACATGGATGGGTCTGGTCCTGACCCCCAGTGCCCCAGCTTCTCACAGCACATGGTGCAGAAAAGCACCTGAGGGTCGGCAGCTGGGTGGGGAAGCAGCAGACACAGGCATGCGCCTGGGAGACTCAGCAGATATCACAGGGAGACTTGAGCCTCTTGGCCCTCAGGGATAATAGCAGGCACTCTGACCATCTGCATGGATATCTATGTGTATTTATTTATTTTTGAGACAGAGTCTCACTGTCACCAAGACTAGAGTGCAGCGGCGCCATCTTCGCTCAGTGCAACCTCTGCTTCCTGGGTTCAAGCAATTCTCCCGCCTCAGCCTCCCGAGTGGCTGGGATTACAGGCATGTGCCACCATGCCCAGCTAATTTTTCGTGTATATTTTTAGTAGAGACAGGGTTTTATGACATTGACGAGGCTGGTCTCGAATGCCTGACCTCAACTGATCTGCCCACCTTGGCCTCCCAAAGTACTGGGATTACAGGTGTAAGCCATTGTACCCACCTATGTGTTTACATTTATGTGCATTTCTGTATTAATTCGAAGTGACTCTTCCTTAGCCAAGATTCCTGCCACTCCTTTCATGTATGACTCAGGCACTTTGTCCTTGCTTCAGTGACTGTGATTTAGGTGCCTTTGATTGGAAGTTGACTGAAAGTTCTTGTTACAGGTGAGAGACCAAGGCCCAGACTGAGAGACAGAAGAAGGGAGGGGAAGGGCAGAAGTCCACAGCTAGGAGCACAGGGACTCGGGCGACTTACATTGGGGCCTATTTTTTGTTCATCCCTACAACTGCTCAGGTCTCTGTGTTTTCCTACTGACATCATCTTCCTCATTACACACCACGCTGAATTTTTCAGTAAGTCAATTCACGTCGCTTATTTTAATTCCTTTGAGTTGCGTGTGACAAACCTGAATATCCCATCCATTTTGTGCCCAGGTTTTTAGACTTTTGCTTCCAGGAACATTTCCCAACCTTGCTGCTTGTGCACTGCATGCCTTGGTCCCAGGCTGGAGCGTCGTGTGAATGAATCTGTTTCCGGCAGGCATGCGGATGAGGTTTATATCAGCCTTCATTAAGCAGTAATGACAGCCTGCTGCTAGACGCACATTTCCCACACACACGGGATTGCAGGAAGCTACCATTCGCCTCTCCTGTTTTATTTTCTGCCACCCTTGCTTGAAAGTTCAATTCATGAGTAATATATTTAGGTGGGAAGATAAGTAAGGTTTATCTTTTAGCTCATGTTTATTACAATAATAATAAAGTACATACTATACACCGCATTGTTTACAATTGCGAAGTACTGGGGTTACCTATTTTGATGAAAAATGTCTTAAAACATTAAGATTTTAAGTATGATTTTGTCCATATTACTAATATTTTAATTCTGCTACCTTAAATATCTATCATTGACACATCGAATATGCTATTGTAGGAAAGTTGGTTAAAAATTACAACTTTACATATATATTACGTTATTTCACAATGGCGAAAATTCCTTTTACATGGCGAGGTTGCTTTTCATTACTAATGAGTCAAAAGAGCTTTATAATCCTCTTATTGATGGTATCTACTTTTTTAAAATGAAAATTTTAGCTGGAGGTGAATATATTTTGCTTAAAAAATTAACATAGACAATAATACCTCATGTCCCCCATTGATTTGGCCTTCGCATATGACATTTCCTTTCTACTCAGTAAGCATATTTGTATAACATTGAGCATATTATGCAACACATACAAATGTATTTAGCAAATAAGCCAAATAAAATTATGCTTGTTTTAACAGCTCATACCAGTTTTCACATCTAGCTTTGTGGGATGTTTTTTTACAGTTACGGTTACTTTCAGGGTTGGAGTGAGGTCTGGCTGGTGTACGGATGATCCGTCTTGTTAAAATGAAGAAGCACGGATTACTCAGTGAGGCGTGGCCCACTGCGTTTTTAGAGAAAGTGCCCCGGGGCACAGGGCTCTGTGATTTCTGGAATGCGAGGTGACAGGCCCGGCCCCAGGTGGCCCAGGACAGAGGCCACTGGCTGCCACTTTCCGGGTCGTCCCCGGCTGCTGGAGCGGAGGCTGAGGAATGGCGCCGTCCCAGGAGGGAAATGGTGGCCCCCGAGGCCGGGACGCAGGTGGCGCTGCAGCCGGAGGTGAGGTGAGGATCCCCGGCCCGGGACGCGGTTAAAGGTCTAGCGACCCCACAGGCCCGCGGTGTCTGCGCTACTCCAGGCGCCCGGATTCACCGTCCAGCCGAGGCCCTGACCCCGGATCCGTCCACGGGGCTGCGATGCTCGGTTCCCCCGGCCCCGGCCCACCCCGGGGAGTTCGGCCCCTCATCGGCCCCTCTGAGGAGCGGGGCCCACACGCCGCGGGCTCCGCCGGTCCCGGGCTCTGTCAGGGCCTTGGCTGCCATCGCAGCAGCGTGGCCTGATGACTCCATTTTGTTGCTGCGGAGGAGCCGGACCGAGTCCACAGCGCCGCGCCGGGGGGGAGGGAGGAGGCGCGTCCACAGCAGCCTCGTGTCTCCACGTGGGACATTTCCTTGGCGGGCCCGGAGGCTCAGGCTCCCTCAGGCCTAGGGAGGCGGGTGTTTCCGCGCCCGGCCCGACCTGTGAGGAAACGGCACACGCGACGCGAGGGGAGTCGGCGCCGCCTGGAACAGGGTGAATCCGCAGAGCCCTCGGCCGCGCATGGCGGCTCCGTCAGCTCCAGGGACACGGGGACCGTCCCCGGGCCCCTCAGCGCGATAGGGAGGGTGTCCGTGTTCCCACAGGCCCAGCCACACTTCCACAAAGCTGGGAAAGACGAACACAGGCCACCCGCACCCACCTGCTCGCACCGCTGCGACGCCCGCGGGAGGGGAGACGCGCCCCGGCACGCGGTGTGGGAACCGCCCTGGGACGTAGCGGCGCTTTGGGCGGGAAGAGTCGCGGATTCCAGAACATTTGGGATCATTTGTTAAAAGAAAATCCTCGGGCGCCACCTAGCGCTGACATGCTGCCTAACTCCTCCCGGCCCTCATTTTGGAGATCAGAAAACGAAGCCAGCCCAAGTTACTTACTATAAAACGGGAAAAAACTAAAACATTGCAATATGCAGATTGCATTACGCATATTATCTTAGCCGGGTTTTTTTGCATTTGCCTGGCAGATAAATAGGATATATACAAGTGGTGCTGTGCCCAATAAAAAAAACACATCTGAACTCAGGTAAGGAAGGGTTCTCTCAACAGGGACAGGTTCCCGCCAGAAGGCCCCCAAGCGTCTCCCACTCAGGAAGACACGTGCTTCTCTGATATGAGAAGGAATGACCACAGCCAGAGAGACGTCCTACGGGGGAGCATGGGCGGGATAGTCAGCGGGGAGGGGTCTTAGGCTGGGGTTAGCAGACGCCTGGAGAAGCAGGCCAGGGCTTGCTACTCCCTGTACGGGGCACGGGGTGGCTCCGTCCTGGGCGTCTCGTTCACCGTGGTCAGTTACTTGTGAGACAAGAACAGGGAATTTGGAGGGTCTGAGCCTGGCCTGCCCGGGTAGAAAGAGGACCCCTGGGTCTCCTCTACATCCTGCGAGGAAGGTGATCTTCGCAGGGAACCATTTCTGGAATGTGGAGGCTGGAGTTTCTTGACCCTTTTGCAGGGGCTGGAAACTCAGGTGAAGTTTGGTGTCAGTAGAAACTCGGTGTTGCTTCCACACATGGCTGGACGCGTGCTTCTAGCCTTGGCCAGTTGATTCCTGGTTGTATAGGTTTTGTGTGTACAGTCATGCATTGCCTAACGCTGGGGATACATTCTGAGAAATGCATTGTTAGGCAATTTCGTCACTGTGCAAACATCAAAACATCGTAGGGTGTATGTGAACAGAGCCTAGAAGTTACAGCCTATGACGTACCTCGGTCATAAGGCGTAGCCTCATGCTCCTAGGCTACGAACCTGTACAGCAGATGGCTGTGCCAGAACTGCAGGGAGCTGTAACACAGTGGAGAGTGTGTATCTAAACATAGCGACGTGTAGAAGAGGTGCAGTAAAAGTATGGTATAAAAGATAAATCTGGTGCACCTGTATAGGGCATTTACCATGAAAGGAGCTTGCGGGATAGAAGTTGTTGCTCTGGGTGTTGGTGAGTGAGTGGTGAGTGCCTGTGAGGGCCTAGACTCTTGGACATTTCTGTCCACTACTGTCAACTTTATATACACTGTACACTTAGGCAACACTCAGTTCATTGCAAATATTTCTCTTTTCTTGATAATAAATTAAGCTTAGCTTAACCTTGTGAAATAACTTTTTAACTTTATAAACTTTTAAGTTTTTAATCTTTTTGACTCTTTGTAATAACACTTAGCTTAAAACACAAACACATTGTACAGATGTACAAAAATATTTTTTTTATATGCTTATTCTATAAGCTTTTTTATTTTTACTTTTTTAACCTTTTTTATTAAAATGTAAGACACAAACACACACATTAACCTAGGCCTACACAGGCTCAGGATCATCAACATCACTGTCCTAACCCTAACCCTCCACATCTTGTTCCCTGGAAGGTTCAGGGGCAGTGGCATACATGGCGCTGTCATCTCCTCTGATAATGCCTTCTTCTGGAATCCTCCTCGAAGGGCCTGCTGAAGGCTGTTTCACTGTTAACCATTTTGTTTTTATAAGTAGAAGGGGTCCATTCTAAAATAATGCTAAAAATATTGTGTAGCAGCAGTCACCAACCTTCTTGGCACCAGGGACTGGTTTTGTGGAAGACAGTTTTTCCATGGACCAGAGTCGGGGTGAATGGTTTCTGGATGAAACGGTTCCAGCTCAGATCATCAGACATTATATTCTCATAAGGAGTGCACAACCTAGATCCCTCTCATGCACAGTTCACAACAGGACTCTCACTGGATTCTCCAGTCCTGCCATTCACCTCCTGCTGTGCCACAGTTCCTAACAGGCCGCAGGCTGGTATTGGTTCACGGCCTGGGGATTGGGAACCCCTGTAGTACAGTAAATACATAAAAGAGTGACACAGTCATTTATTACTAAGCATACTGTACATAGTTGTGTGTGCTACACTTTTATACAACTAGCAGTGCGGCAGGTTTGTTTACACTAACATCAATCAGCACACACACATAAGGAAAGCATTGCGTTGAGACCTTAGCGTGGTTACAATGGCTGCAACTGCCCTGGGCAGCAGGGATTTTCAGTATATGCAGCACATTCTTTACCGAAATTTTATGTGGCCCATGAACATGTATGCATATGTATAGATATGACGAACTGTCAGTAGGTGTGCACAAAATTAAAAACCTCTAATCTCCAGAGAAAACAACCCCTGCTTTTGCTTAAAATAAAGAAGCACAGGTTAATTAAGACATTAACTTGATGGGGAACCCCTGGTTATTCCTCTCAGACTGGCAGTTCTAGGGTCTTGAATTAATGAGAACATCAAGTGTGTGAGTCAAGGAGTGCACAGTCCTCAAATGGATGCCAGGCAGAATCCAAGAGCTCTGCCCTCTCTCCAGCATCCCCTGTGACTGTCTCACCCATGGAGACACTGGGCTTGTATCTTTAATGTCTGCTGTATTAGATAGAATCATTCCAAAGGTGCTGATTTTGTAGAATACAAACTGTAGAATATTGGCAGTCTCACCTGTAGAGGATCAAAGGAGTGAGCCACCAAGGCGCTGTTGAGGATTGCACGTCTGCACCCACAGCCGTGCTTGTGACTGCCAGGGAAGCTGGCGCCCACCAAGCCACAGAAAAACAGTGGAGCAGAGCCTTTCAGGATCTGCTCGCAAAATATGGCAACTCTTAGAAAACAAACAAAACTGTGAGGTACAGTCACATTAACCTGCACCATGAGGGCATCTCAGTTCTTTGTGTTAAACGCCCCAGAGGAGATGTAAATGAGGGTAACTGACCAAACCCCAGATCGCATGACTGGAACTAGGTGGTTCAAAGACATTTTTGGATGAGGTTCTTAAATTCTAATAAATTACTCTACATTTAGAGGTGCTGGTCGCTGGGCCTCATCACAACAGTGAACACCAGACCTCACAGGATGAGAGAGACAAGTTAATTTTGACAAAGAAAATGCATCTGAACATTAATGTCACCAATTTCCTAGAATTCCAGGTGTCTTTAATTTAGTCAGCATGTAAAACAAACTTTCAATACATGGTTTTATCTTAACACCCAAGCTAAGTCTCCAAAAAATCTCAGATTGTAATTAGCTCAAAGAGCTT
This sequence comes from Mandrillus leucophaeus, assembly GCF_000951045.1. NCBI lineage: Eukaryota > Metazoa > Chordata > Mammalia > Primates > Cercopithecidae > Mandrillus > Mandrillus leucophaeus. The sequence continues at coordinate 2,172,754 of NW_012103754.1, read as the reverse complement.
AAGCTAATCAAATAGCTTTTAAAATTAAGTTTTAATGCCTGCTGCTATATTAATGTGCTATGTTTCTATGGCTGAGTCTATGCACATTTTAGAGATTGGTAGCTTAAAGTTGTGCTTCCAAAAACTACCCAAAGAAAATTTCACATATACATAGACATAGGCACACCCAGACACCACATATATACACATATGCACACAGGCTCACAGACACCAATACACACACCAACACATATATACCGGCATGAACACATGTACACACTTGTACACATTTATACAGGCATGCACATGTGCACACACACCCATATACACAGATATATACACACGTACACACATGCTTATACACATTTATACACACATGCACATGTGCACACACACCCATATTCACACATACACACCCGCATGAACATGTGTGTATACACACTTGAACACACATACACACTTGTACACTTTTATGCATACATGCATGTGTGCACACACCATATAAACACGCATGTATACCCACACATGCACACACACATTTGTACACATTTATGCATACACATGTGCACACACACCCATATAAACACACATGCACCCACACAAACACATATATACACACATGCACACACATATACTCGTACACATTTATACATAAATGCATGTGTGCACATACACCCATACACACTCATACCCACATGAACACACGTATATACACACATACACACACATACACAGTTGTATAGATTTATACATGCATGCACATGTGCACACACCCATGTACACACACATTCACATACACACACACACATACACAGCCAGACTAGAGCATGGATCTTTTGTTCCCTGACACTCCCTTTCATTGAATCTGGATCTGCACCAAGCACAGGAGACTCAACAGGGAGACGGCTGCTGTGACTTCTCCCAGGACAGCATCTGCAGTGAAAACAGCATCAAGTAGGCTGATGAGCCTTCTCCACTACTACATTACAAGGGTTTGCACGGTGGTGTCAGGGAACATAGGCAGGGAACTTAACCAACAGGTAGGAGGAACAGGAAAAATTCAGAAAAGAGTTGAGCCTCAGGAATTCTGAAAACTGCATGCATGCTTTTCAGAGTTCCTAGGGAGTTGCAGACCATCGTTGCAAATTTAGTTCGGTGCAATGCATTTGGATGGAAGGCCTATTACTGCAAAGCCCTGCAAGGAAAGAAACAGGTTTTGTTATCTCTTTTGAGCACATGACTCTCTGTGAAGGCTGGACGTGAAACACTACCCCCCACCTGATGAAGGTTGTGACGAGAAATGGAAGGAGGTTTAAGAGCGCCTGTGAGGAACATGAAGAAAAGAAAGAAGGAAATCTCACTGGGAAGACCTTAAAGGCCAGTTGGGGACGTTGGGGGCTCTGGTTGGGTTTGAAGGAGACACTGGAACTTGGCGGGAAGGTGCAGGGGAGGCACCATTGCCAAGCAGCATCCCCACGGGGCCCCACAGAGCACCCTGAGCTAAGAGGACAGCCACCCTCCTCTCGATGTAAACAGGCACTTCTTCATACAGGTGCGATGACTAATTCACCCAGGACTTGCCAGAAATGAATTCGAACGTGAGGAATTTAAAGAGATTGTGCCGTGTTAGAACCTCAGTTCCTACCTGCCTTTACTGTGCTCCACGTGTGATAAACTCAGAAGTCTCCAGTTTGACCTTCTGTGCTGCATCCAAGTGATGGCAATTCAGCTCCATGATACACACCACATGAGTACCTGGAAA
>NW_012103754.1:2163931-2165498 GCF_000951045.1 Mandrillus leucophaeus | reverse complement strand
GCCCACCACGCCATGGCCCCTGAGGGTGGGTCCAGGCCCAGCTCAGCCCAGTCCTCAGGCGGGGGCAGTGGACGGAGGTCACTGACAAGTCACTGGAGGGCTTGGCCCTTCCTGACTGTGGTGGAGGCAACCAGGAGGCCCCCCGACCAGGCCACATCCTTCACCAAAGCTGGCAGGCTGAGAAGCCCACCACAATTCCAGCCAGTGGAGCCAGCTCTTCTGAGCCTAACTGTGGCCCCTGGCACCGTTCTGTGTATCAGGGCACCAGGGCCAGCTCTCACTCCAGGGAGGGCCTCCTGGGGCAGCCAGTGAACGCTGCCCACACAGGGGTCAGCTGAGGCTGAATGAGAAATAATTGGGTTAATAGTAAATGAAATTAAACTCTCATCAAAGCGCAAGATGTTTTTTTAAAAATAATAATCATAGACCAGTTGGATAGTGAGTGTCCTTAGGCCTGACCCTTAGGGTGAAGGAAGAAAGTGGAGAAGGGCAAGAGCTGACCCACAGCCACAGGGTCAATGCGTCCAGGGGACTCACAGACACGGGATCAAGGGACCCATAGACACGGGGTCAGCACGGACCAGGGGACTCTTGTATCCGCACCGTAGAGGCTCTGGGAGTGGCAGCACACACGTGTCCAGGTCCCTGCAGGCAGCAGGTATCTGCATGGGGCTGAAATGCAGCTCTCTCAGAGGCAAATCCTCCAAAAATCCAAACACAAGGGCGAGGGTGTCAGTGCAGCCCTGACCTCAGGACAAGTCAGCAGCCAGGGGTGAGCAGGAGGTGGCTGAGCGCCCGGCGGGCCTGGCCCCCAGTGCTGGCTTCACCCTGGCCCTATCAGCCGGAGCATGGGCGTGGATGGCTGCAGATGTCTGGCCTGGAGGCTGAGTCCTGCCACTCCCATCCTGACCTAAGGCTCTGCTCCCCTGTGGTGGTGCCAGGGTCTGAAGGTGAAGAGTTCTCTCCCACACACTCCGGTGTGAGTCCCTGTCTGCTGCCTGGCCTGCCCCTCCCGACAGCCACGCGGGAGTCTGTTTGTTCACTCAAGCCAAACATCCGCAGGGTGCCTGGGCTGTCGGGGGAATGGAATCGTGGGAGGACGTGGCGTCCCGTAGGAGAGACACAAGCGTGACGGGGAAATCCCAGCCCTCGGCCAGACCTGCTAGTGGGGGCAGGGATGCCATCAGGGGCCTGGGGTGGGATGCCCAGCCCTCTGCACCCTGCATTTGCTCTCAGAATTAAAGCAGAGCACAGCGAGGAGGAGGCAGCGTCTCCCTGCATTTTCAGTCTTTGGCTTCCGAGTGCAGCAGGGATGGGAGACGTGGGGGTGATGTGGGGGCAGAGAGAGTGGTGGCCACAGACACATGGGGTCTGGAGATGGACTCACCTGGGAAGGCCCCCGCATCGGGGCAGCTGAGAAAGGTCTCATGGTTTAATTTGAGTGGTTGGCTGGCATTTGGTGCCAGGCTTTAAGATTTAAAACCCAGGGACAGAAGCAAATTAGGAGTTGAGTGATGCCATATTTGCCTGTTGAAGGCGTTCACAGGTGGCCCAGGTCATGGGATGA
>NW_012103754.1:2161249-2163456 GCF_000951045.1 Mandrillus leucophaeus | reverse complement strand
GAGAGCCGGCGTGTGTGAGGCCTTCCGTGGCTGCCATACTCTGTGATCCATTTCTGCCCCAGCTCAGTGGGTCTGGCTGTTCATTTTTCCTGAGGAAGTGGGATGAGCCATGTGCACCTGGCTGGTGGAGCTGGGGCTGGCGCCTGGGTCTTCTGACCCCAGACGTGGTTCAGAACTCTGAGATCTGCCTGGCTTCTCAGCCTGACCACTCAGCCTGACCACGTCCTTGGGGCAGCACAGGGTGAAGTCAGCAGCGAGTGACGCCTGGGTCCCCGGAGCCCCCACTTCCGCGATGGTGTCCAGGGTATTCACCTTGAGAACTGGCGTCCACAAGACTAACAGTGTCTTTCATGAATTCTATCAACTACTAATTCTCGTTGCTACTAATTCTCACTGCAAAAGAGGAGCCTTTCAAACTAATAATGTAGAGGTTATCATAACAATGAAATCATGGAACTTGAAATGTCAAATTCCATGGCTCAACTTCTATGATTCTTAGATTCCACTTTGCAGAGGCAGATACAGAATTTTGGGAGATAGAACTCACACAGTTTGCAGAACTCTTTTTGAGAAAAAGAGCACGCAGGGCCCTGTGAACAGGCCCTGAGACGCAGAGGCAGCCCTGAGCCCCTGAGCTCTGGGGCCAGCAGATTCCACATTTCATCTGCAGGAATGATCCTGCCAACTTGCTCTCTTCCCTTTATCTGGACTAAGTCTGTTCTTCCCCTTCTGCCAGTCTTGTGTGGACACCAAGTCCCATGGTGAAGATTTGGGAATCACAGATGATGCTTTAAAACAAGGCGTGTGTCATCGAAGGTTTTAAGGAACAGGCATCAGTAGAGCAGAGACAGCCTTAAAAAGGGTGAGGTGGAGCCACCCCACTCAGCCCCACCATTCGAGAATCCAGTTTCCCTTGACCTTCCACTTTGTATCCAGGTAAAAATGAACACGAAGGGGACTGACCTGAGGAGGAAAGGACCCAGAAGAGGAGAGATGATGGGAAAGGGCCTCAGCATTGCCAGGAATGTTGAGGACAGGCAGGAGGTAAACACAGAGGTGGCCAAAGGGGGCTACCATGGGGTGGGGAGGGCTCCAGGCTTACCCAGCTCCGGGCTGTGGGCCCTCACCTGTGGACCGCTGCCTACAGGGTGTCCCTCCCGCCTCTGAGTCCTCTGTGTCAGCTCTGCCTGGAGGTGGGGATCACACACTTAGGCTAACGTAAGCTGCCCCATTGAGTGTGCTTGAGCCCCCGGCTCTGAGGCATGTCCTGATAGCAAGGCCAGAGGGCGCTGAGTAACCGGATTTATACAGCACCCCTGGGAGACATTGAAGCCCACATGTCACCTTTCATCATAGCATGATGGTGGAGTTTACTTCTATGTGTGGTTTCTATAAAGTGAGTTTGTATGTGTCACTTTCAAATCTGATTTCAGAGAACAGGAGTGGATACCTAGAAGAGGGACTAGTTTGAACTCAGTGGACTGGTTGGGTTTCATCTGGGGAGGTTGGGTCACCACATCTTGGTTCTCTTGTTATCAACAATTAAAACATGATTGGCATTTCTGTTATTTTATTTCTGTTATGGCATTTCTGTTATGTTATTTCTGTTATTTGGCATTTCTGTTATATCAGCATATTTACCAAAAATGTGCTGATAGCATCGCTGCAGTTTCAATGATGAAATTGGTGGGATCATTGGCTCAGGAGATGTAGGCGGAGATGACAGGTGATACTTCCTGTCACTTGCTTAAAGGCTCAGAGGGATTTTTACCCAGCAGGCGTCTTTCCTCTGAGTTTGTCATACCAGCTCTTTCTTTCCCAGAAAATACAATTCTGGTTGTTTTATTTTCTTTCTCTCTGTTAGACTGCAACTTCAGATACCCAGCTCACACGACACAGGCTCTGCCTGCCTCTTAGGCTCATATCTGCACAGAGCTGTGCAGCTCTGCAAGATGCACTCGTAGAGTGAATGAAGGGATGGAGGATACAGTAGGCAATTGTAGAGTGAAGGGATGGAGGTTACAGTAGGCAATGGTAGAGTGAATGAAGGCATGGAGGATACAATATGCAATCATAGTGTGAATGAAGGTGTGGAGGTTATAGTAGGCAATTGTGGAGTGAATGAAATGCAGGGTATAGTATGAGATTGTAGAGTGAATGAAGGGATGGAGGGTACAGCATGCTATCACAGTGTGAATGAAGGGATG
>NW_012103754.1:2156338-2157289 GCF_000951045.1 Mandrillus leucophaeus | reverse complement strand
AGAGAGGAGAGAGGAGAGGAGATTGTCAAATTCAAAACTCCTCTTTCTACTGTTCGTGGCCAGGTGGAGGCTCTGAAGTAGGCTGAGTGAACCACATACTCCAGCCCAGCCAGTGCCGTTGACCATGAGCCCCAGCACATGGGCGGGGGGCAGCGACGGCCCTGCCCTCCTGTCTCCCCTGCGATAGGGCATGCCTGGGGGGAGTCCCCCTGCAGGTCTGGGATGGGGCTGGGATGGCTGATGCTGGAGGAACCTGGGAACCTGCAGGCACACCTGGCATGAGCAAAACAACCGTTTTGTGTTTTATGCCACTGAGAGCTGGGGCCATTTGTTATTACAGAATAATCAGGTTTGTTTTGACAGTCACCAAAGGAGCATGGAGCACCCTATGGGGAGGAGGGGAAGAGAGCAGGCCAGGAACTAGGGTGCAGGCCAGGAACAAGAGTACAGGCCAGGAACAAGGGTGCAGGCCAGGAACAAGGGTACAGGCCAGGAACAAGGGTGCAGGCCAGGAACAAGGGTGCAGGCCAGGAACAAGGGTTTTAGGATGTGGGGTGTGCAGGGGGCCAATGAGGTGTCTGCTGAAAGTGACTTTGAGAGCGAAATTTTAACAGTTTTGAAGCAGAAGCCAGATTGAGGCAAGTGGAATGCGTGTGTCCTTCATAAACTGAGTTCTTCCAAAAAAATCTTTTTAAAATAACAAGATTACTCGTAGTTGGTAGACTTTTGACCCTTTCTAGAGATAAGAAGGGCGCCTGTCAAAACTCACCATCAAAACTCACAGAAGGTAGGTGCCATCCATGGCAGCCATGCAGCCGCTGGCCCTTCCAGGTTCCCAGGTTCCCAGGCTCTGCTGCACGCCTGGCCTCACTGCACCGGCCCTTCCAGGTTCCCAGGCTCTGGGGCACGCCCGGCCTCACTGCACCGGCCCTTCCAGGTTCCCAGGCTCTG
>NW_012103754.1:2151899-2154725 GCF_000951045.1 Mandrillus leucophaeus | reverse complement strand
TTTCAGAGAACAGGAGTGGATACCTAGAAGTGGGACTAGTTTGAACTCAGTGGACTGGTTGGGTTTCATCTGGGGAGGTTGGGTCACCACATCTTGGTTCTCTTGTTATCAACAATTAAAACATGATTGGCATTTCTGTTATTTTATTTCTGTTATGGCATTTCTGTTATGTTATTTCTGTTCTTTGGCATTTCTGTTATATCAGCATATTTACCAAAAATGTGCTGATAGCATCGCTGCAGTTTCAATGATGAAATTGGTGGGATCATTGGCTCAGGAGATGTAGGCGGAGATGACAGGTGATACTTCCTGTCACTTGCTTAAAGGCTCAGAGGGATTTTTACCCAGCAGGCGTCTTTCCTCTGAGTTTGTCATACCAGCTCTTTCTTTCCCAGAAAATACAATTCTGGTTGTTTTATTTTCTTTCTCTCTGTTAGACTGCAACTTCAGATACCCAGCTCACACGACACAGGCTCTGCCTGCCTCTTAGGCTCATATCTGCACAGAGCTGTGCAGCTCTGCAAGATGCACTCGTAGAGTGAATGAAGGGATGGAGGATACAGTAGGCAATTGTAGAGTGAAGGGATGGAGGTTACAGTAGGCAATGGTAGAGTGAATGAAGGCATGGAGGATACAATATGCAATCATAGTGTGAATGAAGGTGTGGAGGTTATAGTAGGCAATTGTGGAGTGAATGAAATGCAGGGTATAGTATGAGATTGTAGAGTGAATGAAGGGATGGAGGGTACAGCATGCTATCACAGTGTGAATGAAGGGATGGAGGTTGCAGTATGCGATTGTAGAGTGAATGAAGGGATGGAGGGTGCAGTATGCAATCACAGTGTGAATGAAGGGATGGAGGGTACAGTATGCAATCATAGTGTGAATGAAGGGATGGAGGATACGGTAGGCAATTGTAGAGTGAAGGGATGGAGGTTACAGTAGGCAATGGTAGAGTGAATGAAGGGATGGAGGGTACAGTATGCAATCATAGTGTGAATGAAGGGATGGAGGATATAGTATGCGATTGTAGAGTGAATGAAGGGATAGAGGGTGCAGTATGCAGTCACAGTGTGAATGAAGGGATAGAGGTAAACGGATGCACAGATAAATGCATCCAAACAAACTGAATTTGCATCACATCAGGATCCTTGTAGTTTTAAAGATAATTACAACTGGGAGTTTTTGGAACATAGTAATGTATGTTTTTTACAAATATGATTTTTCTAAGAGAAAAAACAACTTGCTCACCCGACAAGTGTTTGCACATGTGGTGCGTATTTCACCGTGAATGTCTAAAGCAGGGTCAGTTTTATGAAGTCGTGATTACTATCGTGGTATGTTTGGCAGAGAAGGCTTAGGGCTCCCCCACACCCACATTCTCTCTGTTGCCCACGCTTGCTCACTGGGGACACTTCCCAGCCCCTTCCCAGAGGTGAGGTCTCCTGCTAGCACTGGCTCAGGAGATGTAGGCAGAGATGACAGGTGACACTTCCTGTCACCTGCTTAAAAGTTCCCAAAGATCCTCCCCTTTCTCGCTCTGTTTTCACCTCCAGGATAAGTGTGAATGAACCCTGGAAGATGCACGGTCTGGACAGATGGAGCCTGAGGCAGGGTCCCACAGCCACCCACCCAGAGGGAATCACTGGCTGTGTTACAGTGGTGACACCTGGGGCTGGCGTCCTGCAGCAACCGGCCTCATTCACCTGCTAAGGCATGAGGATCATCCTATCAGAGACTCCTTTTGAGACAGAGAAGGGGGTGGAATCAGGAGTTTTTACAATGAGAAAATCGTGTCTCAGGAAGCTAAGGAGGCTTCTAGGTAGGGAGGCTGTGAACATCATGGAAGCACGTTCATGCTGTGACATCAACAGCGGTGACAATCTGAAGAGCTTCCAATCTCAACTGCATTTGTGTTTCAACCTGACTTGAAGATACTTCTGTTTGTAGAACAGATTTGAGCATAGCCCATAAGCGTGGGAGGTAATCCCATCTGAAATGTTTCAAGGAGGCAGCTCTCTCATCCCATAGAACACTTACTTTCTCTCTGCAGCCTGGAGATGCTCACATTTGTCTTTTGAAGAGGTAAGTTTAGAAAAAGGGAAGTTCTCCAGGTTGTCTGTATACTTCTCCCTTATAAATCCCAAACGATATTTCAAATTTAAGTATTTAGACTAGACTTTGTATATGAAATGTAGAGCCAAATAGAATAAAATGCTTATGCATTTATACATGCAACTTTGCTAACTATAATGGTGGTATTTTTTTCCTAATAAGAATTTGACAACAAGGAAAAAAAAAGAGAGAATCTAAACACAGTTGAGGGCAAAGGTGTTTTAGCAAAATAGTTGGTCACTGATTAGCTAATAGATGTCCTCACTCAAAATTCCAGTCCACCCAAGTGTTTTGGGGAAACCTGCACAACCTCGAAGGTAGTGTTTGGAGTTTCACTGAGAAGTGGGTTTAGTCCAGTGCAGCTCATGATTCCTGGCAACCCTGGCCCCCATCAATGAGGTAATCTTTTCAAAACGACTCTGAAATGCATCTTTAATGAATTAAGTACAGCACACCTGCAGGCAATTGAAGTAACACATCCCTTCAGTTTCCATCTTCAGCTCTCAGAAACCACACGCTTGTTACGGCAATCAATACCATTGTCATTTTGTATTCCCAAAACATGGGCTTTGTGCCAGCCACATCTGTCTTGGAAGAAAGAAAATCATTTTTTTCCAATGTTCATGTCACTTTGTTTGGTAGAAGACCCTTTTGAGGCTGTGGTTCAGTGAAAAGCTCTTATTTTTTACAGCATATCACCCTGCAGATGCC
>NW_012103754.1:2149719-2151849 GCF_000951045.1 Mandrillus leucophaeus | reverse complement strand
CACTGGGGACACTTCCCAGCCCCTTCCCAGAGGTGAGGTCTCCTGCTAGCACTGGCTCAGGAGATGTAGGCAGAGATGACAGGTGACACTTCCTGTCACCTGCTTAAAAGTTCCCAAAGATCCTCCCCTTTCTCGCTCTGTTTTCACCTCCAGGATAAGTGTGAATGAACCCTGGAAGATGCACGGTCTGGACAGATGGAGCCTGGGGCAGGGTCCCACAGCCACCCACCCAGAGGGAATCACTGGCTGTGTTACAGTGGTGACACCTGGGGCTGGCGTCCTGCAGCAGCCGGCCTCATTCACCTGCTAAGGCATGAGGATCATCCTATCAGAGACTCCTTTTGAGACAGAGAAGGGGGTGGAATCAGGAGTTTTTACAATGAGAAAATCGTGTCTCAGGAAGCTAAGGAGGCTTCTAGGTAGGGAGGCTGTGAACATCATGGAAGCACGTTCATGCTGTGACATCAACAGCGGTGACAATCTGAAGAGCTTCCAATCTCAACTGCATTTGTGTTTCAACCTGACTTGAAGATACTTCTGTTTGTAGAACAGATTTGAGCATAGCCCATAAGCGTGGGAGGTAATCCCATCTGAAATGTTTCAAGGAGGCAGCTCTCTCATCCCATAGAACACTTACTTTCTCTCTGCAGCCTGGAGATGCTCACATTTGTCTTTTGAAGAGGTAAGTTTAGAAAAAGGGAAGTTCTCCAGGTTGTCTGTATACTTCTCCCTTATAAATCCCAAACGATATTTCAAATTTAAGTATTTAGACTAGACTTTGTATATGAAATGTAGAGCCAAATAGAATAAAATGCTTATGCATTTATACATGCAACTTTGCTAACTATAATGGTGGTATTTTTTTCCTAATAAGAATTTGACAACAAGGAAAAAAAAAGAGAGAATCTAAACACAGTTGAGGGCAAAGGTGTTTTAGCAAAATAGTTGGTCACTGATTAGCTAATAGATGTCCTCACTCAAAATTCCAGTCCACCCAAGTGTTTTGGGGAAACCTGCACAACCTCGAAGGTAGTGTTTGGAGTTTCACTGAGAAGTGGGTTTAGTCCAGTGCAGCTCATGATTCCTGGCAACCCTGGCCCCCATCAATGAGGTAATCTTTTCAAAACGACTCTGAAATGCATCTTTAATGAATTAAGTACAGCACACCTGCAGGCAATTGAAGTAACACATCCCTTCAGTTTCCATCTTCAGCTCTCAGAAACCACACGCTTGTTACGGCAATCAATACCATTGTCATTTTGTATTCCCAAAACATGGGCTTTGTGCCAGCCACATCTGTCTTGGAAGAAAGAAAATCATTTTTTTCCAATGTTCATGTCACTTTGTTTGGTAGAAGACCCTTTTGAGGCTGTGGTTCAGTGAAAAGCTCTTATTTTTTACAGCATATCACCCTGCAGATGCCGTGTTTCAACAGAACTACCTGAGATAAAAACCAGAGGTTTCCTTAATTCTCTAATAACTATTTACTGGACACTATTCTACATGTCCTGGGAGGACACAGAAATCATGATGCAGCCCTAGATCTTGAAATAATGATTATATCAATCCTTCTTTTATTACTTTTTGTGTGATCTGGTTCCTACCTTGATGGAAATTACCATTTGGCTAGATACATTAAACGGATAGTCAAGATCCTGCTAACACGGGCTACTATTTGTTAAGTGATGCCAACATGCCAAACCCCAAACACATGTGTGTTTTCCATGATTCTGCCTCGTTATCACAAGGGCATTGTGAGGGGGGATTAGACACCCCTATATTCAACTGAGAAACTGAGAGACTCACAGAGGTGAAATATTTTGCAAAATTCATAAAAGAAAGTGCAGAGACAAGATAAAGACGTAGATTGTTAAGGCCTGGGCTCAGGAGTTTGAGAGCAGCCTGGGCAATGTGGTGAAACCTTGTCTCTGTAAAAAATACAGAAAAAGAAAAATAGCCGGGTGTGGTGGGGCCCGCCTGTGGTCCCAGCTACTCGGGAGGCTGAGGTGGGAGGATTGCTTCAGCCCAGGAGGCAGAGATTGCAGTGAGCCGAGATCGTACCACTGCACTCCAGCCTGGGTGGTGGAAGTGAAACCCTGTCCAAGAAAAGAAAAGAAAAGAAAAGAAAAG
>NW_012103754.1:2118630-2145929 GCF_000951045.1 Mandrillus leucophaeus | reverse complement strand
TGGAATGGACTGAGGACCATCTGCAAACACCGCTTAGTACCAAATCTCTTCTGCTTGAAGCCTCTGTTATCTGGTTTGGGTGACACTAAATAATGGGAAACGTATGAAGAATTCTAAACATTCTGTGTACGCGGTGAGTGCAATCAAATCAATAGCAGTTGCTACTCCGAAATCTGGAAAAGCAATTTTCTGGAATGGATTCTAAAATATTTTAGCAACTCAGTGGGGTGGGGTGTTGTCAGACTGACTGTTGGTAAAGTGAGGGTCCATTATGGAGCCGCAATAACCTAAATTAGTACCACATGACGACTCAGGCCACTCTGCACGGATCTGTGTCTAAGAAGTCCTGGCAGAGTGAACTTGCAGCTCAGCTCGGTTTTGTTTTTGAGTGAGGAACTGCACAGGAGATTGCTCTTCAGAGGCTGCGACGGGACCCCCACATGTCCCTGCGTTTAGAGGTGAATGAGGTGGAAAGATCGAGACCTGGGTTCTCTTATTCCTTGTGGCTGCAGCAGATGTAATCTTACAATGGCTCCATCACCTTGGAGGCGCGGTCTGATGTGAAGCAGACGGTCCTGCTTGGCCCCATGGAGATGGCTGCAGTGCATCTCGGAGCCACCATCATTTCTGTCCCTCTCCCTTCACACCTGCTCCCAGCAAAGGACCCTGCCTTTGGCATTTACAGAAAATAAGGAGTTGAACTAAATAACAAGCAAGGGGCTGCTGATTAGAGCGTGTGAGTCCATTTTCATCCAGAGTCTTATTCCGTCTTTCTCATGCATGGGCTCTGCATGGTTCTGCCCAGTTCCCTGTCGCCTGGTTTTTCAGTTATTTGTGGATTCTTAGAAATTCTCCGTATACTCTGGACATAAATGTCTTTGCTAATCATTAATCTGTGTGCTGCCAACCTTCTACCAGTTTCTATCTTTTTAAACGCCTTGAAGATGTAGATTTTGTTGTAACTGGCACATGATTCTTGTGCATCTTTACAGTGTAGACAGTGATGCTTTGATGCACACTGTGTGCCACTCAAGTCAGGGTAATTAGCATAGCCACGCAAACACTGACCACGTCTTTGCGTAGGGAACACCTCAGTGTCCTTCCAGCTATTTGAAACTATATATTCTTGTCTACTATCATCTTCCTAAAATGGTGTGGAACAATAGAACTTTGAAAAGATAAATTCATATTTTTAGTGTAGTCAACTTTGTCCGTTTTCCCTATATTGTTAATGGATTTTTAGATCATGTTTAGAACATTTCTCCTTCCACCAAAGTCAGAAAGATGTTCTCTCCTTTCTCCTGTAGAAGGTTTAGGGTTTCAGCATCCACAAGTCCGTGGGCCATGGGAATTAACGGCTGCTGAGCTGTGAGGTCCGAGGCACACTCAGCCCGGGAACCAGGGGCTGTTGCAGTGCCCGGTGAAGGCCTGGTCCCGCGGCTGCAGCCCCTTCTTCCCACTGCAGCCCGCACCCGTCTGGGCCACACCTGGGCCTGTGGGGCCACCTACGACTGCTTCCCTTCATTTTGCCCAGACCACAGTGCAGGAATTGCCAAGAATCCCTGACCGGCCGTGGTGTCCGTCAGAGCACAGGCTGCTCCTGTCCTCAGGAGTCCCTGGGCGGATCCAGGGCCTTTGCACTGCACACTCAGGGTCACTTTTGGGCCACGCTGGGCTGGGCTTGACTCTGCAGACCAATCCGGGAATCCCATATGTGTGACATTGGCTTTTCTTACCTGTCAATATGGTGTATGTTTCCATTAAGCCATGTTTACATGTTTTAAAATAATTTTATAATTTTATTCATAAAAATCTTGCACATATTTTAGATTGGTTTCTCGGACACTTATAATTTTGGTTGATATTATAAAAGACATCTTTTATAAAATGCATTTCTAGCTATTTATTTTGTTATAAAAACAAAATTGATATACATTGATCTTATATCGAGTGATCTTCCCCCACTCTCTTGTTAGTATTTATCATCTATCTGTATCTTATTTTGGGATTTCTCTGTAGAAAATATCATCTGTGATTAAGAAGACTTTTTTTCTTCTTTCTTTCAAATTCTTACAACTTTTGTTTCTTTTGTTTATCTTACTCTACGATAATGTTTTCATTTTCATAAGATTTCTTCTTTTCTTCTGAGAACGTCCTCATTCAACCTTTATTCTCAAGAGGTGAATTGATGGACATGGTTTCTGAGCAGCTGGAGGCTTCCTGTCTCTGTCGCTGGTGAGAAGTTGCCGTTCACCTAATCGCTGTTCCTTTGCAGGGAGGGAGACTCTCTCTGTGGCTTCCATGCTCTTCAAGCTTCCTGCGTTGGGCTCAAGTTCATGACCCCTGCCCTCCTCATTTGACTGCTGGTCTCCATCTTTCCATTTTATTACTATAATTTTAATGGGGACTTGGAAGGAGCAGAGAGAAACAGCTGCTTGGCTGTCCACCTTGACCCAGGAGCCCAGCACGGCCACAGAACCGACCTGAGGTGCCTAGAATGAGACCTGCAGGCTCAGCTGTCTTTCCACAGTGTCCTCCCATGTCCACACCTTCCATTTCATCAGCTCCTAAACCTCCTGCTTCTCCAATCTGGGCCTACCCCCAAGTGGTGTTTTCTGAAAAATTAAAAACATATTGAACCTTAAATACAATCTTGTATGAATGCATCGTTTTCTCACAGACTGGGTGCAGGCCACAGTAAGATTGCTGTAAATCAGTGGCTCTGTCAGGTCTTTCACATGGCCGAGATAATGCAAGTGTTCATGCATTCCTTCAGCTCCTAAACGGTACATTCCACATTGTCCAGGTGCTTGGTTCACTTCTACCTGGACTCTCAGCTGGGGGTGGGGAGCCACAGAAGGAAGGGGCAACTTTTATCACCGGACCCAGTCTCTGCTCCCAGCTTGTGGACTTCGTATCTGTATGACCTTGACAGCTTCCTGAAACACCAGCCACAGCGCCTGGTATGTAGTAGCCTCACATATTTGGGTGCCAGGGAGCTGACCCACTGGAGGTGGAGACCCTGACAGTGAGGTGAGGCTGTCCTCATGGGGTCCAGTGTGGGAAGCATGGCTGACCTGGGGCCTGGGGAGTCCCATCCATTTCCCAGGGTTTGCAAAACATTTGCCACTATCTACTTCTTAATGTGGGGCAAATTCCTTCTCATACCCAAACCATGTTTCTCCCTGAGGTTCTTAGATTCTCCTCCCAAGCACCCTTTTCCAGCACAAATTTATTATTTATCTGCTGTGCTGCAGCCCCGGCTCCCCCTGGCTTCATGCCTCACACACCTGCCACTGTCTCCTGACTAGGTCGCAGTGTCAAGTTCTTTACACATGTGGACGTGCAGAGCGGACGCACAGGCACCAGAGAAGGTGGGAACACACGTGGATGTGCATAGCGGACGCACAGACACTGGAGAAGGTGGGAGGCAGGGAGTAGCTGAGGGATGGAAAATTGCTTGTGGGGTACAATGCTCGCTCCTGCACCACCGCACAATCCATGCGTGCAAGACATCTCCACTCGTCCCCTCCAAATATATAAAGTAAACATATGATGAGAAGGAGAAATGCTCTACACAGAGAATGTGACCCAACATTGCTTCTCTGTTCACTTCCCGCTCAACTGGCACACAGAGTAGAGCATGGTCACCTCTCAAGACCACCATGGCCTCTTGGTGAGGAGGCAACAGCATGGGCTTCCAGATCTCCTTGTGTGTTCCTCAAACTCTCCTTGCCCCTGAGTGTAGGACGCTGTTTTCTGTCTTCGGTGCTTGCCCGTCTGACATCGGAGATTGCCAGCACTGAGTCAGGAAGGAAAAAAGGACTCCAGCTTTGGGCCACGATGGCTCCAGATCCCATCCCAACATCACTGTGGACTGCAGAATTTTTTATTTTTCTGGAAACCTCTTTTTTCATCTAAAATATAGAGATAATACCATTTACCTTACAGGGTTGTTGTGATGAAATGGTTCACTCAAAACCACTTCCTGGGAGGTTTCTCATGTAAACATGGCTCCCAGCACTGGGGCACAGAGAGGACAGACTCTGCCCTCGGGACACCCACCTTCCAGTGTGCATTTAAGGAAGTGCGAGCGAGTTCATCAGGGAGAAGAATGAGTTTAGATAAAAATTCTGTAACATAATATAAAGTGGGGCTTCTGGGTGGAGATGAGTGGGTGACACTTTATACGGGGGCCCAGGAAATCCCCTCTGAGGAGGTGATGGCTGTGCAGAAGCAGATCAACATAAGCCTCAGCCAGAGGCACGTTCTGAGCAGAGGCAGAAGCCAGCTGGGGCCACTAGGAGGAAAGACACTTGTTCTGCAGGATCTGTGCAGGTGCAGCACCCTGAGTAAGTCACCATCCTGAAAATGAGACTCTCTGTGGAGGCCACATCACAAAGGCTGTTACACGCGTGGTGCAGGCGTCGGGTTTTATTCTGAGGACCTAAGAGCGACGGAAAATGCACCAGAGCTCTGCACAGGCAAAGGAGGTTGTCAGATGATGGAATTTTCTAAGTGAAATATTTGAGTCTCACAGAAGAACATATGTATTACACACTGAAGTTATAAAGCCTAAGAAAAAATGAACACCGTGTTGTCTATGGCAAGTAGAACATTGTCAAACTATTAAAATACACCTGGACTCTCCTCCCCCAAGAGAAAACCACATAATTAATCACACAGAAAAAAGCAGGGGTGGCTGATTGCATTTTCCAAAGACAACACAAGACCAGCCCTCATCACACTTGCTACCTCACAGTGGGACTCTGACTTTGACACACCTACCAGAATATGGAGTACTCTGTCCCTGTCCTGGGTCCCAGGCAGTCTTTGTGACTTCCCCTGTGAGTGGGATGACTTGGGATGAAAAAGTGATGCACCTTGTTGTCTTGAGATATTTGTTCTTGGAACCAGCCACCATGTTGTGAGGCAGCCCAAGAGGCCATGAGGAGTCCTGTCTGGTCTGTCCTGCCATGGCCCCAACCCACAGCCCTTGCTGCTGATCAGCACCAACCAGCCAGTCATGAGGGCCAGTGCATGTGGAAAGTGAATCTTCCTGCTGCCCCCAAGCTGAGGTGTATGAAGCAGAGGCAAGCTGTCTCCTGGGATCTCTGCCCAAGTTACAGATCTGTGAGCAACACTGTGACTGCTGCTGTTTTCATCAGCTGAGGCTTGAGGTTGTTCATCACAAGGTACTAGTAAGTAAAAGAGATTTGGTACCAAGAGTGGGGTGCAGCCATAACAAAACCCAATGCATGTGTCCTTAGTGCTGGGAAGTGAGAGGCACCTGAGGGCCTTAAGTGTCTGTAACAGGATGTGTTCTAGATTTTCCACACTGGGGATGAAGTGCTGTGATTACTCAATTGTTTAGACAGCCTTTATTAAGTTACAGAAGTTTTCCTTTTTTCCTACTTTGTCAATAGTTTTTGCTCAATTAGTTCATTTTGTTTTTTAGTTCATGAGTTTTGAATTTTATCAAATGTTTTTTCTGAAGCCATTGAACTCTTCACAACTGTAAACTGAGTTATGTTGCGTTTTCTCTTCAATACACAGCTAGGTTCATTTTCTTAACATAGGCAAGTTTTCCATCTGCATTTATAGAAGTTACTATGTGTTCTTTCTTTCTTGTGCTTCTCTTGTCTAGTTTGAGAATCAAGTTTGCCACAATAAACTTAAATAATGAACTTGGTTTTGTGTGTATGTTTTTATTTTTAAATTTTATTTAAAACATTTTATGTATATATCTATTTATTTTTTAAGATTTTTTTTCTTTCTCATCTTATTTTGGATTGTTTTCTTTTTCTGTTTTCTTCTCTCTATAGATTTATGGTTATATACTACATTCATATTCTTTAATAGTTACTTAACAAGGCATGAAGTTAATTAGTATCTGTCTTAACTCAGACTGCTCTAACAAACACCACAAACTGAGTGGCTTAAACACCAGAAATTTATTTTTTCACAGTTGTGGAGGCTGGGCACTGAAGATCAGGGCGGGGAGGGGACAGCCGATTTGTTTCCCGTGAGGGTTTCTCCTTGTGTTCTTTTTGTTCTTTTAAGTCGAGAGTTCAGTGGTGTCTCCTCTTATCAGGACACCAGCCTGATGGGACCATAGCCCGCCTGGTGACCTCCTTCACCCTGATGATCTCCTTATTGGAGCCGCTTCCAAATACAGTCCCACTGGGGGCTAGGAATGGACATACAAATTCCAAGAGAAAAGCACATGATCCAGCCCATAGCAATATCTGTAGTCTTCTCCCAAAAAGTAAAGAATAAAGAGCTTGAACACTTAAATTGTGTTCAGTTGTGTTCTCCTGAATTATCGGTTACTGCTGTCCAGTACTTTATCTTTCTCTCTCTCTCAAATGCATGTTATTGTTATAATATCATTAATGTCACAATCATCATAATTTTCTGTAATGTGTTTTAGATTTAAACAAATAACCAATTCATTTTCTTCCTTAACTTCTTACTTCTTTTACTATCATCTGGTAAAAGAAGGAGGACATCTCTTAGTAGTTTCTTCAGGGAGTCTGTGTGTAGTAATCCCTCCCAATTTTCTTCAGCTGAAAATGTTTTAAGTTTGTTCTTATTCATGAAATATAATTTTACAGGGCACACACAGCTAGGCTGACAATTATTTTCTATCAGCATTTTAAGGAATTATTTCAAACTTCTCTTAACTTTTAGTATCGCTTTTGGAGGTCTGCAGTCAACCGAATTGTCATTCTTATTAGACAGTGCCAAAGTTTTCTCTCTGTCTTACATATTTTACCTTTAGTCTGGTTATTCTCAGTTTTACTGTAGTATGTCCAGATGCAGCTTTGTTTTGTATTTATTCTGCTTGATAGACAGTGTGCTTTTGTAATCAAATTGTTCACTCATTTTTTTGCAAATATAGTCTCTCTCTAATTCTTCTCGTTCTATTGTAATTACATTCAATATATACTGCATATTCTCACTTTATCAAGAGAAGTTTCATAAACTCACAGTTTTCATCTTCCTTTCTCTGTATTTCTCAACAGCCTCCTACATGGACCACATGGCTGGTGCTGCAGGGAGGATCTGGGTCACCTCCCGGCTGGCCCCTGGTTCTCTACGGGCCTTGCTGAAAACCTTCCTGGGTAAACACCTACACTTGCATAACTTAGATCCGATGGCCCACAAGAGAGATTGCGACTGGGTGGCCACATGCCAGGGGCACATCAACAGCACTGGGAGCTGCCTTGGGGATGCAGGCACCTTCCACGGGCTCTTCCGGAAACCAACTACAGGAATATTTTTAGAAACAGAAGTGTTCTCAACAGACAGACTGGAACTAGTTAGATAAAATGAATCATTAGTGTATAGATCTCTGTAAACGTCCACGAAATTATTATTAACTTAAAGCACTAGTTATTCTTGCTAAACCTCCATGTTTTATAATGGAAACATATTATTTTTTCAGAAATGGCAGTGTGTGTTATCATCTACATTTCAATTGAGATATAAGCTTTGAATTGCTAGTTATCATTATTCCTTAGTGCAGTTATTGTAACAAAAACAATCAAATCGAACTTTACCTTATTTTTATTTATTTATTTATTAGCAAACCAAATCTTGGAAAAACACCCAAATCACCCTTTATCTCTATAGTTTTGTTTATTAATCAACTCCCCTGTGCACCCTGGAAGCCTGTGCCACATCCGGCGCATGTGGCAGCTCCAGGACCTATGGCTGTGTACCCAGGGATGATAACTGAACAGCAAACCTCTGCACCCTGCATTTCCTAGAACCGTGGGATGCAGTCTCCATGTATTGGGATTTCTTTTCTCAATTCCTCTTCAGTTTCTAGTAAGTCATTAGGTCACCTTCTCTCTGTACTTCTGGGAGCCCTGCACAGATCACAGGCTGTGTCCCCACAGGCATCTCCTCTCCCCAACTGCAGTCAACCTCAGACCCGCAGACGGGGTGCCTTTGCCACCTTTCTGGATAGTTTTCATCGACATCAGAAAACTGGAGAAACTAGAACAATACTGACATCTATAGAACGTGAAATATAACTTGGAATGTAAACTTGAAAATTAACCTTGGAAATAAAATCATTCACCATGTTGTAACGTGTTCAGAGGAGAAATGTGTGGAACCAGTACTCCGGCTGAGCCCAGCTTAGGGTCCTGCAGGGGGTGACCTTGGGTTTTTGTTTCTTTTCTTTCCTTCTTTCTTTCTTTTTTCTTTCTCTCTCTCTTTCTTTTCTTATTTCTTTGTCTCTTTCTTTCTTTTCCTTTCTTTCAGTCTTTCTCTGTCTCTCCCTCTCCCTCTCTCCTTTTTTCTGTTTTTTTTTTTTTTTTTTCCACTGTCTAACAGACCAAAATGTGGTCTCATCTCAGGCCCAGCCTGTTTTTTCTTATTCCATCGCATTGTCCTCCAGGTTTTCCCCAGAGGTTGAGGGAGGTGGGGGAGTCAGTGGTCGTGTGTGAACCACGCTCGTTCTTAACTGCAGTTCTGCGGACAGAACCCACCCCAACCGTTCCCCAGACCCTGCAATTTTCTTTCCAGGTTCCTCACTCGTTCCCTTTTCCTCTCACACAGCTCATGCCAACTCCTCCTGACTTTCCTGTGATTCCCACAGCTTCACCATTTTCCCAGGTCCTCAAACCCAAATGCTCCAAAACCATGTTGGCCCTGCTGTCTTCCGGCCTTTCTCAAATATGCTCACAGCACATGTGGCCTGAAGTGGATCTGCTATCACACTGCACGTCTCCTACGTCTGTGAGGCCTGATGGGCTTCATGCATGGTTTTGATGTGTTCTGCTTTGCCAAGAATAGTCAAGGAAAAAAAAAAAAAGGAGGGAAAGAAAGAAGGAAGGAAGGAAGAAAGGAAGGAGGGAGGGAGGGAAGGAAGGAAGGAAGGAAGGAAGAAAGAATACAGTCTGGCAGTTCCTTACAAAACTAAACAGACAATCCAGCAATTACATGTTTTGGCATTTACCAAAATGAACTGAACATTTATGTCCACACGAAACCCGCAGACAAGCGTTTATAGTAGCTTTACCCGTAATTGCCCAAACCTGGAATTAACCAAGATAACCTTCAGGAGGCGACTGGATAAAAATTGTGGATAAATAACTTCAGTGAGTAGATAAATAAACTATGATTCATCCAGACAAGAGAACATACTTCAGTGTCAAAAAAAAAAAACAACAACAAAAAAAAAAAAACAAAAACAAAAACTGAGCAATGGAAAGACACGGAGGAACCTTAAATGCATGTTTCTGGGTAAGAGCTGCCAATCTGAATAGGCCGCCTCTGCATGACTCCAACTCTATGACATTCTGGAAATGGTCAAACTATGGAGACGGGAAAAAGATCAGTGGTTAGGAGGGGTTGGGAGGAGGGAGGGAGCAGGTGGAGCAGGGAGGACTTTTAGGGCAGTGATGCTCCTCCGTGTGATGTTATGATGGTGGATATGCAGCATTGCACGTTTGTCCAAACCCACGGGAAGTACAACACCAAGATGGAGGCCTGATGAAAGCGACGGGTTACGCAGGGGGACGATGAGTGTCCGTGTACGTTTGCTGATTTTAGCAAATGCAGGGCAATAAGTCAAGAAGTGAATTACAGGAGAAATTGGGGCTGGGTGGAGTATTGGAACTCCATTCAATTTTCTGTAAACCTAAAACTGCTTTAAAAAAATTGTCTATCCATTTAAAATGTAATACTATAGAAACAGCATGAAGTTTTTTGAGTATAGACAATGGTTGCCCTCATAGCGTCATTTACTGGTCAGCATTTTATTTTTCATGTTATCTCTTTATTTATTTTGGGGGAGAAACGTTGTAAATCCCAGAAGGCCCTGTGGTGCCCGGAGAAGAGCTGCTGAGCGGCGGTTCCCCACGTGCTGCAGTCACTTTTCAGAGACAAGTCTTGGTCTTTGTGCTGAAGGGAGGAAATGCTGGCGATGGGAGGCGGAGCCCACCCGCTCCTCAGCCAGGCCGGCAGGGACAGGCAGGCAGCGGTGGAAGTCGCTGAGCGGGAAGCGGCCCGGGATGTAAGGCAGAAGCCGCAGGGACACCGGCTGGGCCTCCATTGAGAGCTGGGGAATGAGGAGCCCGTCTCCCTGGCCCCTGAGACCCCGGCCGAGTCGGGGCTCCTATCTAAGGACAGAGCTGCTGTGCACCCGCTCCCTGAAGTGCTCCTACTCCCTGCTATGCACCCACTCCCTGAAGTGCTCCTGCTCCCAGCTGTGCACCTGCTCCCTGAAGTGCTCCTGCTCTCTGCTGTGCACCTGGAGCTGCCGAGGCTGGGCCCGGGATGGTGCAGGTCAGCCTTGGGTGTAGAGTGCAGCCTCGCCCCCGTTTCCCGTGGACGTTTCCAGCCGCCAGAGTCTTCTGAGCCCACAGATAAGGTCAGGCGAAGGAGGGCATGCCCCTTCAGCTTACGACTTCTACTCTTTACTTGAAAGTAATTCCTGAGGCCAGCAGCGCATCAAGGGCCAGTGTGGGGCTCTTCATCCTTTCTCCTCGTGTGTCTGAGCCTCCCAGTGTCCAGCAGCCAGAGGCTGTGAACTCCTACAACCTGCAGCATTTTGTGAGGCTCATCCTGATTACAGCACAGCCCCCACAGAGCAGCCTCTCAGTCCCTCCATTCTCATCCTGTTACTTCACTGGATAGGTCTTCTTTAAAAAGCATTCGTGGGCCGGGCACGGGGGCTTATGCTTGTAATCCCAGCACTTTGGGAGGCCAAGACGGTGGATCACCTGAGGTCAAGAATTCAAGACCAGCCTGGCACACATGGTGGAACCCAGACTCTACTAAAAATGCTAAAAAATTAGTTGGGTGTGACGGCAGGTGCCTGTAATCCCAGTTCCTTGGGAGGCTGAGGCAGTAGAATCGCTAAAACCCAGGAGGTGGAGGTTGTAGTGAACCGAGATTGCGCCACTGCACTGCAGCCAGGGCAACAGAGTAAGATTCTGTCTCATAGAACAAAAAAAAAAAAAAAAAAGAAGCATTCCTGAAACTAGAACCACTTAAACATGGAATGCACTTCTTAACTCACATCATCATTTCTGTGGGTGGAGGTGCAGCATGGGTGTTTTCTAATGTAACGGAAAAATGAAATCAGCGATGTCTCCAGGCACCTACATGTGTGCGGGTGTGTGCACACGTGAGAGTACACTGCTGCATGTATCGTGTGGGCATGTGCATGTGTGAGCATACATGCCCACCTGAGAGTGCACATGTAAACCTGCCCTGTGCACGTTGTGGTGTGACATGTGAGCATGTCTCTGTGTGTTCACATGTGTGCACATGTGTCTGTGTGTGTTCACATGTGTACACATGTGTCTGTGTGTGTTCACATGTGTATGTGTTTAGGTTTCTGGACAGTAAAAACTGACTGTACAACTGGTTTGGGATGTGGTTAACCTCGTTGAAATGAACACAGGAAACCGAAGCACTGTGCTTCCCGGCTCATTCCCTTTAGCTCCGGGCGACATTCCTCAATCAAAAATATTAGACTTCTCTTTCTGAATAAGTGACAGAAATTTTCCCCGAGCAGCCAAACAGCGGCCTCTGGCACGGTGCTGTGGTGCCCTCTGGAGGGTTAGTGGGGAAAGACGCCTTCCTCAGACAGAACGCGGAATGAACTGGAGCCAAAGGAGTTGAGCTGCCCCAGACCCTGATGTTCCCCTGTCATAGCTCAGGAGACCGACCTGCGCAGGATCCACGACTCTGGCCCCACGTCGGGCCGGGCTTCTCTTTCACGCGGCAGCTACGTGTCACATTTCCTTTTCTCTTTTCCGGTCCCGGAGTGAGCAGCAAGGACGCATTCTGTATGCTCCACGCCATTCTGGGGATCAGGTCAGCAGCACCGCGTCGCCAGCCCCACCAAAGCTGTTAACAGACGTGCAGTTTAGGGAATCTAACGCATATCTTTTGTTCCCTACAGTGATCTTATAAATAACAATGTCGAGTATGCCTATATACCTTTCCTGAAGGGAAACTGAAATTCAAGGCCATCATCACCACGTCCAGTTAGAACCGAGGCTCTTAAAAAATCGATCATGTTCCGTGGTCATCACAAGAAGTGTCTTCACGCAGAATCTATCGTCAGACACGTCAGTGCCTCTCAAGAGTTCTCGTGAACAAATTTTTTACAATGACCATGTATTAATGTGCAGAATTCCACACCAGCTTGCAGCTCTTACCCTGGGAGACCCACTAATTGCACACATATTTCAATGTGCTGTCGACATAAAGGTGAAGCCCTGTAGGAGGGGGGTTGTAAACCTGCAGGACGATGGTGAAGACTCGGGAGGGAAATAAATGAGAAAGTGCTGGGTGCCTTTGAAGCAGCCAGGAAACCCGCATCCACCCAGGCCGCACCTGCACTCCTAGGCTCCGCGCTGCTTCCGGCCGCGCCTGCTCTCCTAGTCACCACTGCTTCCGGCCGCGCAGGCACTCCTAGTCTCCACTGCTTCCGGCCGCGCCTGCACTCCTAGTCTCCACTGCTTCCGGCCGCGCCGGCACTCCTAGTCTCCACTGTTTCCAGCCGCGCCTGCACTCCTAGGCTCCGCGCTGCTTGCGGTCTCTGGTTCTGCTCAGGACCGTGATTCCAGGGGGAAGCCTCTGACTCACCCACGAGCCCCGTGCGCGGCCTAGGGTTGGTGGCAGATGCAAACCCATCCCAGCCCAACCCGAGGTCATCAGTTACAAAGGACAGTGGCAGGGGAGACAAGTCCCCACAAATGTCCACTCAGTACTTTTCAGGACTTACATGCTTCTAATATGTGCCAGGTATGCTTTGAGAGATTCTTGGATGGACTTTCTTGTGTTGTCAATACATAAGCTGTCTGAAATTTATTATTTGATTTGTCACATCAGTAACTTACAGAGAAGAATTTAAAGAGCAAAAAAGCCAACACGAGTAACTTTATTTATAAAGGTGTCACATTTCTTAGCAAGTAAATCCATTCCTAGGAAAACCATGGCTTCTGGCTTCAAATTCACAGTTTCTAAGGTCCCCCTTTTTTTACCTGGATGCTTCAGCAAAAGGATATTCAGTTTGGAGGCTAGAGAAGAGGCAGTGATGCTGTCTGGGTATTTCACAGGCATTTGTGTAATAAATGAAATGAACTTGGAAAGCATTTAAACACCAGCCACTCATCAGTGTGAGCTAAGTAACAGGTAAAATCATAAGGATAGTGCAGTGTGTTTGTCGTTGTAACTCGTTTAAACTGACTTCACTGTTGCGGGGTCTTCATGGTTCTTCTCTGAAAGTCACTTGTCAGCTTGGAAAGAGGTAGAACCTCAGCTCTTCATAGTTCCTGATGATACATAAAGCAAAAAACTTTTCGACTTTCTAAAACCTTTTCAACACAAGCCAAAGCCAAACTACAGACTAGTAAAAAAAAAAAAAAAAAAAAAAAAAAAAAAAAAAAAAGAAGTATATGAACAGATTATTTACTAAAAAATCATTTGAAAAGTGTTAAACCTCACAGGTAACCACAGAAGTGCAAGTTAAAACAGATAAAACTTTCACCTATTACTCAGAAAAGTTTCTTTTTTATGTTGTTACTTAGTGCAGACAAGGATTTCAGGAAATATATACAACCAGTATTGGCATATGCTTTCTGAAACTTGATTTAGCAACATTTACCAACTGTCACATAAAAGTCATATATGTTGATTAAACTTCACTTGTAAGAATTTATTCCAAGTCAATAGTGGAAATGTAGGCATGTGAGGTTGGAGATTTCTGTGTTGCTGATATCAGGAAAACAATTAGAAAAATGCTGCATCTCTAATATCAGTAACTGGTTAAGTAAATTTAGCCTATACCCCTACAATTTGTTTACTATGCAGGCACTGAAAATAATGTTATATAGTGAAATAGCGTCATGATAAAAGGGACTACATTACTTTATAGAAGATAGATTTACAGAAAAAAAGGGGCAATGAATTGACATTTAACAATTTTCTCCTGTTACAAAGACATCCAATGTTATATATGTTATATAAGATATAACCAAACATGGGTGAGGCAGAGGAATGAGCAGCACATGGAGGGCCGGGCTGTGAGTGAGCTGGGCTTAGGGATCCATAAACCCAGAGATGCAGACGCCCATCTCAGTCAGATGGAGCATCACCCCCACATACAACAGAACTCATGGAGGCAGATGCCCCACTCACTCAGATGGATTATTAACCCCACCCACAACAAAACCCAGATATGCAGATGCCCAGCTCAGTCAGATGAAGCATTAACCCCACGTACAACAGAACCCAGAGATGCAGAAGCTCAGCTCACTGAGATGAAGCATCAACCCTGCATACAACAGGACCCACAGAGGCTGACATCCAGCTCACTCAGATGGAGCAGGAGCTGTTGAAGGCTGTTTTGGCCCAGGACTGGAACAAAAGGCGGTGGCCCTGAGGCTTACAGAGCAGACCCTATGGCCACATGCTTGGCCTTAGGCCTCAGCTTGGCTGCCTGAAGGCTGCAGGGAGGTCCTTCTCTGTCCTCGAGTTCCTTTCAGGGCCTGTGCCAGGGTCTGTGCCAGTCAGTGCTCACCCTGGCATAGGTGTTGTGCAATTTCTAATGACAACATGATTCAGAGACTATAATAGCTGCAGCTTCCCCCAAAGTGAGGAAAAATCTAACTGTACAGGCTGCTGTGAAACTGGAACATCAGAGGAAGGAGCTAGAAAGCTGACCGGGCCGATGAGGATGCTTGCTATCAATTGTTCCAGCCCCACTCGGAACAAGCTGCCACCAAGGTGTGGCACCCACAGCCTGCCTGGGTCTTGCCGCCCCATCCTGCTGTCCCCATGCAGTGACCAGGGCTTGGAGACATCTTTGCACCGTCCCGGGACTGGGCAGCGCCACCCCCTGGGTCCTCTTCCCTGCCCTGGCTCGCTCCCTTCCTGCCTCCGAGAACCCCGCATGTGGAGTCCAGCCCCGTCCTCCCCAGGTCACGACTTGCTGGTGTGGACGACCTCTCAGGCTCACCTGCCTCCTACCAAGCACACGATCCCCTCCCTGCGAGCCCTCCCTTCCCTGATCCCTCAAAGGGAAACAAACAGCAATCTTCTTCCCTCCGCAGACGAGGGGCTCAGGGAAGCTCCATGCCTCGTCTCCTCACCAAGGGCGAGATCGTGGACACAGAGCCCTGACCACCCCCTCCACCTCCCTCTGGCCCAGCCTGTTGGTCCCTCCTACCTTCCGTGTCCATTCTCCACATGGCAGCCGGAGCCACGAGCTGAAAGCACAGGCGTTCCTGGCCTGTCTCCTGGGCGGACCCTGGACAATGCCCATGCTGCTCAGGAGCTGGAGCCTCTGCAGGGCTGGGGCCTGTGCGGTACCCTGCCACCATCTCTCTGTACTCATGTCCTGCTGGGCTTGCCGGGTGTCCTTCTGTCCTGAACAGGCCACAGGGTCCCAGCTGAGGGCCTGTCCAGTGGCTGTTTCCCTGCCTGGCAGACCCCGATCCCTGCAGGGTTCCCTCTTCCTCTCATTTGCCTCAAATGCAAGTGCCCGTCAGCTGTGAAAGGGTCCCCGCTGTTGTGCCATGATCTTCCAGCAAGCACTGCCCTGGCACCACTCAGATGACTTAGATGCTCAGTAACTTCCTGTCCCTATGTGGCTCCTTTTTGGGACGAGAATCCAGGGCTCCACGCCTACACACCCACAAATGCGGCATACAGGTCCAGGAGGCTTCCCTCTTGGACCCAGGTCCTGCATGTGGTCCCACGACTGCTGGGAGGATTGTGTGCAGCCGTGGGGGCCACTGGAGAGGATGCCAGGCAACCTGTGCCTGGTCTCTCCTGGGCTCCATTCCCTGTGCTGATCTTAATCTGTAGCTTTTCACAGGGGTAACCATAGCCCTGACTGTGAGAGCTGCTCTGAGTCTGGGAGTCCCTCCAGGACACGGGGTGGTCCTGGGGACCCCTGACTTTCTTCACATTCTTGAAATCAGAATGCATTTTATAATAACCATTCTTTCAGTATGAGAGGGTGTAGATAAAACCTATGATGCAGATAACTTCTTTACTCTTTAGATGAGGATGTCTATTAGCATGGCTAGTCACTGGTTCTCATGGCTTCAGTAGAGGGGAAGGCTGCACTGAAAACGTGTTCTGGTTAACGTGGTCAAAGAAGAAGGGTGCTCCACCGAAGTCCAGACAAGGAAGCCTGAAGTTCTTTTCCAGAGAAAAGATGCTTGGACCTGACCGGTACATCTCTGATGGCAATTCTCGTCTGTCTGTAAGCATCCCACTCAGCACCACTGTAGCTCCTTACCCTGCATTCCACCCCCGGCCCCCACCCCCCCTTTTAACATTTATTATTTTGTAAAGGGAGAGAACATGTTAACATTTCCTTGTACTTTATTTCTCACAGAAGTTAGCCATTCAGGCTGCATATTGCTTTCTGATTTGATATGCAGTATCTGTGCAAGGGGACTTTCTTCTACTGGCAATGACACAATTGCATTTGTTTGTTGAAACTCAGCACCAGATGCTGCAGCAAAGGGACCTGCCAGACAAAGGTGGAGCTAAGTTCCAGGTGCTCCTGTTTCCAGTTACAGTAAGAAGCAAAATAAATACCATTTTTTTTAGGGGGGGGAAGAAAGCATACTACATATTATTAAAGATATTTTATTGCATAGCAATCGATAAACGTAAGGTGTCACAGGTTTGGAATGTGAAAAATATGTTTTTATCACAAACCTCCTTTCCTGTACTTTATCAGTAAAAACATTTGTTCTACTTAAACAGATGAAGCCCTCCAGTGAGTCAGCCACGTTTATGGAGCCTGAACTCAGTGTGCTCTGTGCAACCCCCAGGGCTTTAAAGTGGGATTGCACCTGTGCTTTCATAAATTACTCAACTGCTGATCATTTTGGCTTCTACGACTTTCCCTAACATGAGGACAACATATCAAGACAATTGTTAACAATGCACTTTAAGGCACTGAATAGAAACTTACTACACAGTTAAAAACAAAATGAAGGTTGTTTTAATAAAAACAAAATATAACTGTTCCAAAACACAGACACACACACACACACATACTGAGTGAAAACCAAAGAACACAGGTCATGGTTTCACACTGACATGTCATCAGCATCAAATTCATGCAAAGCGAGCAATATTGTTATACTACTTTATCGCAGGCAAGCTGAGATCCAATCACATGGCCCCGTATGAAGTCCAAATAACATACAGATGGTGTATTAGTCTGTTCTCACACTGCTATAAAGATACTACCTGAGACCTGGTAATTTATAAAGAAGAGGTTTAACTGACTCAGTTCCACATGGCTGGGGAGGCCTCAGGAAACTTACAGTCATGGCAGAGGGAGAAGCAAGCACCTTCTTCACAAGGCGGCAGGAGAGACAGTGACAGCAGGGGAACCTGCCATGTTTAAAACCATCAGATCTTGTGAGAACTCCCTCTCTATCATGAGAACAGCATGGGGGAAACCACTCCCATGATCCAATCACCTCCCATCAGGTCCCTCCTTGACACATGGGGATTACAATTTGAGATGAGATTTGGATGGGCACACAAGAGCCAAACAGAGGGTGAAAATGTTATACTAAAAATGCACAGTCTCTAGAAATTCCCTGGTTTCTTTTCTGTCAGCAAAGTCAAATATCTACACAGTGGCCCTGGACAATGCCGGCGGGGAGGACACATCACCTTAATCATCTTTCTGTCCCACCTCTCAGCCACAAAGGCCTGAGAGGGGCACGAACTTGGCTGGTCACCTCCACACCTCAACATTCTCTTCCCAGGCTTGTCTACTCAAAGATAACTGTGCCAATTACATTTTGAATCAGTAACTTTCAGAAATGCACAATTAGGTATGCTATCAGATACAATGCACAGTGAGTATTCCCTTATTGAACACCTATTTTTAAATATCTAGGTCTCCAACCACCTTTCATTCTTAAACCACAGGTCCAGATTTGTTAGGAACCAAGAACCACTGGGCAGGAGCTATTTCACCAAGTGCATATTGCAAAGTGACAGTATGCCTGTCCTAACAGAACTGGGAGCATTGTGTTCTCAAGCACCTAAATCAACAGAACACCAGGACATTACAAAAGACACGCTTCTCCATGGAGTGCTGACTTCAGGGCTTCCATTCTGTTTTCAGTAAAGCAGCCCATAACTTTGTTAGAGAGGGCCTAGCCTCTTGAGAATTGGTTCATCGAACTGAGATACAACGTATTTTCCAAGGGCTTCCTTCCAAGGTCTCTCCGCCCCACCGCTGCTGACATTTCATGTCAAGTCATTGTCTGTGGTGCAGCTGACCCAGGCACACAGGATTTTCTGCATCACCCCTGGGATCCACAGGAGAAGCCAGCACCACCACACCCTCCAATGACAACCAACTGTCTCCAAATTTTGCCCCATTTCCTGGAAGGTGAAAACACCCTCACTGCGAACCATGGCATGCGCTAGAAAACACAGCACGAGGAGGTGGGCACGGCGCCCATGCACAGGACTGCGAGCCGCGGCACACGCTAGAAAACACAACACGAGGAGGCGGGCACGGCGCCCATGCACAGGGTAGCACTGTTTATTTTTGAATTTCGTATTTTATATTGTGTATTTTATATTTATAATTAGTACTAGTTACACATATGACATGGACTTCTTCAAATCAAACTCCCAGTTATGAAGCTCTGCAGACCATTCCCACAGCCTGACTACAAAGATCAGGCGCCTGAAGACGCATGTCCTGATGGATACATTCAGTGCTGGCTGAAAAGCCGACTTCAGTGTGTGCCTACCACTGTGGATATTTAAATAAAACAACAGTTTTTCAAACCACGGAGTCAGCTGGAAGGATGCCCACCCATGTGCACTGTAGCACTGGGAGCAGCCAGGGTGGATGGGAAGGACGCAAACTCCAAGCAGCTGCTGCCCCTCAGTCTTCTTTCCTTCTCCTTTTCTTCTCCTTTCTTCTCTCTTGTACATTCTTCAGGTCACTCATCACATTCAGAGTCTTCCGTACCCACATAATCTAAACACAATTGTTTGAAACAGTTTACATTTGAAAAACAGACACAGGAAGAATGACAACTGCATGTGTCATCTACATACCACAATGATCATGGCATTCACCAGCAGCGGGGCTGAAAACACTATAGAAATGAACATCCCCCTGGAGTCGAAATACTGGTATTTTGAAAATAATCTGTTTAAAAAACAAAAACAAAAAATTACTAGGCAATACAGCCAAAAAGTTCTAGTGACACTGTTTATTTAACTAAGACTCTGGAGAGAGCTGATGTGGACTGAGGTGGGGGCAACCCCCTCACTGGGCCCACCCTTGGGAGCAGCCGTCATCTCCACTGCACTGTCCCCAATGCTCATTATGAAGAAAACACACTGGGTCACAGGACAGGGAGACACCACCCAGCAGCACGGGGAAGACCCCGAGGCCTCCCACAGCAGGGAGACACCACCCCGTAGCCCCTCTGGGTCAGCGGCACATCTGACCTCAGCTGGAAGACACTGATGACTTGAAATCCTTAAAACCTACAGAGTAAATGTTGACAATCCCCGTAATGAGAAAGAGACAGCAGCTGCATCTGCTCCACTGCTGCACTGGGAAGGAGTGGTGCCGGACCCTTCCATCCCTGTGGTTCTCACAGCAGTCCTCTTCTGTCAGTGCCAGTGCCTCTTTAGCAGAAAAGACTGAGGAAGGTGGAAGATCTCCACCTGCACAAGGCACAGCGCCAGGGAGGGCAGAGGATCTGCACAGGGTGTTGATGATTCTCGCAGCAGCCAGCACGGAAATGCCGTGAACAAAGCTAGTAATAGTGGGCAGTGGGTCAGCGCCTCGTGACCACAGGGTTCCCGCCTTGCTGGTGCTTATGCTCTAGCCCATGGGAGGCCCCAAAGTAAGAGGCAGCCAGTCTGAGCATGCGGCGAGTGCTGCGCTAGAGAAACGTGAAGCCTGTCGGGGGTGAGGGGGCCTCATGGACTCATAGGCACAGCCATGAGCGGCTGGGACAGAGCTGGCAGGAGGCCGCAGGGCATCACTGCAGGACTCTGTGTTTACTCTAGGTGACCTGAGGACACTCTGGAATGTTCTGAGGGGCAGTGCTTGGCTCTGAGGCCCACACTTCCCCAAGACACCCAAGAGGCTGGGCAGTAGGGGGATGGCGTAGGGACTGCTGCATGTCAGCAGCAGGTCAGCGAGGGTGGGGTGAAGGGCATGGGACACACTGGGCTCGTGGTGACCTTAAAGGTGGAGGGACGGAGCTTCCTGAAAAATGCCCTATTACATCTCTGGTCTAAGAAGCTGGAGGGAGAAGCCGCCCCTATAAACAGAGGGGAGCACAGCAGTTGTCCTGAAGTGTGAATTTTGAGATGTCTGTTAGACGTCCTGGTGCCCAGTCCAACAGGTGGGACAGGCAGGAAACCCAGCACTTTTGAAACCAGGAGATCGCAGAGAAGCACTAAGACAGGAGGCTGCAGCCAGAGGGAAGGGAGGGGCCAGGAAGGTGCTGCAGGCTGCAGCTGGGTGTGGGAGGGCTTCAGGGAGGACGAGGACACTGTGCTGGCCTCTGGACAAGGTCAGGGTAACCAGGGACTGAGCACCACTCCTGGGACTGAACCACGTGGAGGCCCTGCGTCCAGGAGGAGAGGCGGGGTCCCCAGGGAGCCGCTTATGGCTAAGGAGGGGGCAGGGAGGAGGGAGGAGAGAGACAGCACGTGTGGCTGCAGGAATGCGGTCCTGGAGGGAAAGGCTGGGCAGGCAGGAGCAGGGCAGGAGGAGGCCCAGTCAGGGGAGGGTTCGGAAACCCGGGCAGGGTCTAAGCAAAGGATTGCAGGGAGTGCTAAGCAACCCTTCGGTGAGGGCCCAGGATCAGCGTTCAGGGCTTATGGGCCACGAGGCCACAGTCTCAGCTACTTCCTGCTCAGAGTCTGGCCGTTTTACTTTTTTTCTGTTTTATATTTTAAAATGTAAAAACCATTTTTAGCTCACAGGTCACTCAAAACAGTCAGTGAGGCCAGGTGGGTCTCATCTGACAGAGGCTGTGTGGTTCACCCTGGGCAGGGGCTGGGTTCTGAGTCCCCCTGGGAGGAAACCAGGGGTAGAGGAGGGGGCAGAGGATGCAGGGCCAGGGCTGCCAGCGGTACCCCCGACATCAGAACGTGGGGCTGGGGGTGAGGCAGGCAGGTGCCTCAGACCACCCAGAAGCCCCCTACTCAGGTCCAGACTCGCCATGGAGCAGCCACCCTGCAGTCCAAGGGGGAGGGCACGGCTGAGGCCAGCACGGACCACGTTCTCTAAAACGCTGCAGTTTCTATTCTGCAGCTCAAATTCCCACAGTCATTTCTCTGGCTCTGCCATCAGCGGCCTCAGCCAGCACTGTCCCACGGTGCCGTACTCAGAGAGGGCCGCTCTGGCGCTGGGAAAGCATTTACAGAGTCGCCCTGGAGCCCACAACTCTGGACGCATGGGCACGGGTGTGTGCGGCTGCCGTGTTAGGATTCACTGTCTCCTCCGCGAGACCCACCGGCTGTGGGGGCGTTCCCAGGGACACCCCTGCATGGACCGGGTCACAGGCCCAGGGATGGGCTCACCTCCAGTTCATTGCAGCTGCCTCATTGATGTATTCAGCGCAGTAGACTAAGATTACTGAAAAAAGGTGCAAGTCATGTTAGAATTTAGATGACCCGTTATTACTCGTTGTAAAGTTATACATTATTTACAGTAGAACACTGAATAGAAATGTCACTTTAATTTTAAACATAAGGTCACGTAAACATCCTAACACTGTCAACTTGTGGGACTCAACCATTTGGCATAAAGAAAACCAAGGCCAACAGTGCTCCAGTTCTCCAGTGCTCTATGGTCTCAGTCAGAGCCCGAGCTCAGGTCAGCACCTGCAGAGCCACTGCAGGAGCTGCCCGAGGCCCCAGGCTTCACCCAGGCATGGCTGGGCCTCACACATTTCCCCAGGGACAGCAGCCACAGATCGGCCTCACAGCACACAGCAGCAGGAGCTGACAGCCATGAGACCCAGAGCTGACAACCAAGGGCTTTTCATGCTCACACCTCCCGGACTGCCCTCGGGACACTGCGACTGAGATGACCACAGGAGGGGAGCAAACAGCTTTGGGGTGCTGGAGGCAAAGGCACAGGAGGGAGGGCAGGGGCCGGCAGGGGCGAGGCGAGGCGAGGCCTCTGTGCTCCCAGGAGCACAGACTTTAGGGACTGGCCCTGGGTCTCCAGCTAACTCATGGGTAATGCCGGGACTCAAACCCATGAGAGAGTGACCCATGCTACCATAAAATTAAATAAAATATAATTCAGCAGATTAAGAAAAATGTGATGCTTTAACTTCTAAGGTAAATCAAAATGTAAAAATCCTTTCATTCTTCTTGATTCACATCAGAAAGCAGATTAAACTAGGGGTTAGGGTGAGCAGTCCCTCCACTTCCTCCCTTCAGGAATGGACTCAATAAAGCAGAGGAAAAGGAGGCACAGGGAAAGAACCAGAGGGGAGTGGGGGGAGGAAGGGAAGGGGTGGGGGGGGAGGAGGAGGAAGGTCAGAGAGGGGCAGGAGGAGCAGGACAGCCAGACAGACGGGTAGACTAACACAGGAGGTGGCGGGCATGGGTGTGGGGAGGAAGGTGTGGAGGGCTGAGGTTACAGGGGGAGGGTGGGGAGGGCGGTAGGCACAGGAGGAGGGCGGGCAGAGAGGGTGCCGCCAGGTGCTCCTCTCCAGCTTTTCCTGAAATGCACCCTGGAGCAGAGTCTGAATCTTGAATCTTGATGGTGCTAGTTATAAGCTGTGTAGCTGAGGGAGTCAGAACCTCTGTGTGCTTCATTTATAAAAATGGGCAAATAAAATCCAACTCTTAGGTTGGTTTGAGAAATGAATCACAGGAAATGTAACGGCAGGCAGCACAGTGTCTAGTATTACCCCGGTGTGAAAGCAGTCATCCTTCCCCTTATCCTAGAAAATATCAAACCCTTGTGCAGTTCTCTAGCTGACAAAGCTGTTCAGATCCAGGAGCTCAGCTGGAGAAGCTGTCACCTTTCTTTGAGGTGCCTGCCTCAGGGCCTCTGCGTGGGGCATTCGCTCCCGCCCTCTGCCAGCATCTCAGTGCCTGGCTTCTGCCTATGCACCTTTTGCCCCTGGGTTCGCAGGGGACTGTGTGATTTAAATCAGGCAGCTCCTCCTGTTTCACTGTGTTTTTGGCTTTTCCATTACAACACTTGTCACTGTTGATAACAACACAGGTCTGTGATGAAGCACTGGTGCTGGTGTCCCCCACGAATCTGTGGGAGGCAAAGGAGCCCTGTCCGCCTGGTCCACTCCAGCACCCTCGATACAGAGCTTGCTCTGAGCACCTCACTTGTACAGGCCCCCGCTGCGATGCAAACACTCATCACTTCTCCAGTCTTTCTAAGATCATCTCTTCTTCGGATTTCCTGTTTGCACACAGCCAGCTAACTAAAGTTATCTAAAATTAGTTATTTTTAGCTACCAAGAACATCTTCCGTGTCTCCCCAATGTCCAGAGTCAAGAGGAGCCTGAGCCAGACCTCCAGGCCCTCCTCACCTCTTCTACCCACAAGTGTTTGTAACGCTCAGCACCAGAAGTGCTTAGGTTCCGCAGAGCTGGCAGTTTCTCTGCCTCTGACCCACACCTTCCATCCATCTCAGTATCTGCACGTCAGGCTGCTGCCCTCCCAGGCCGTCACCTGCTCCCTCTCTTTTCTTATTAACATTTTACTCACTCTTCACACCCCGTGCCATGATTTCAGCTTTTCTGAATAATCTTTCCCAGTCATCGTGTGCAACTCCCTAACTTCTCTAAGTTCTGTAGCCCTTATCCTTGAAACCAAGTTGGGCAATGCCTTATTTTATGCACAGAACTTCTCTTTCCTGGTTTGCAATCTTCCTCCCATTCAAAGCAGTGCATAAGCAGAGCTGCCACCAAGGACACATCTTGTGTAAACAACAGCACTTCCGGAAACCCAGCTCTCCCGTGTGCAGCTGGTGCTCAGCACTTCCCTGGTAGGTAACAGGAACTCAACAGATTCCTTTCAACTCTAACATCCAAAAAGTACTTTCCTTTATAGCTTCCAAGAGAAAAATGGGAGTGCCCTAGGAGCAGGCGCCTGACAGAGGGTTGGGAGGTCTTATAAAAATATGTACATATTTTGAAGACACAGACCATACAGTTTCATTTCACACAGTGATCTGAGTTGTGGAGTTTGTGTTGTTTTACTCACCTAGACACAGAAAGTGCCCGATCTGTAGTCTGTAGCTCCGGGAGGACAAGCAGGTGAGGAGCAGGCAGAGCGCATGGAAGGCAGCCAGCCCCATGAGCCAGGGCTCAGTCCAGTCCGTCTGCTGTAGGAACACACCAGCAGACACTCACTGACCTGCCCCACAGGGCCGGGCTCACAGCCCACCCACAGCCTTCTCCCAGGGCAGGGGGCAGGGGGCAGGGGCCTCTCACTCCTGAGTCTTCCTGGGGCTACTCAGCAAGGTATCCGGAGAGCACTGCCAGGCCTCAGAGAAACATGGGGACAGGAAAGAGAGAAGGATCCAGGAGGATGCAAACAGGATTCTCCCCTCAGTGCAACTATAATTCATGGAATTCAAAGTTCAAGCACACAGAACTGCAGGCATCTCTGACGTGCCCCTTTTGTTGGTGGAACAGAATCATGTTTTTAAGCTGGGTATAATTAAAGGAATTACCATCCTTTATAACAATACTTGCTGATGATAATTGGTGACGACAAGGACATTAAGCGGATTGCTCAAAGAGATGCACTTGGCTCAACCCCAAAGGTAAAACACGAATCATCATTTCAGGCTCCTTAGTCAGCACTGAAGGCCTCGGGGAATCTGAGTCATCGCCACGGGCACGACTTGATTTTCTCCAAACTCTCTGCAATACACTGAACCCTCCAGACAGTGCTGCACTCCGCCGCCTCCTGGACTCCCCGGGACCCTGCTGTACCTGGGGACAGTGTCTGGCTCAGGGACCTGAAGTAGCCAAGCTCAGCTCCACTGCTGCCCAGTCCCCAACTGATGCTCAGATGCCAATCCCAGCAGTCCTCCACCCTTGCCATCCCCTCCCTGAGCGCCTTCCTGCATGACACAAGCCCTGCCCTCCAAGCTGCAGCCCCGCACAGCCCTCCAGGACTCCTGTGTCACTGCTCTCTGTTGGGGGCCGCAGCAGCCTCTCCAGAGCCGCGCCATGAGATAAGGACACAAGCGCATCTGCTCCCATCAATTCACCAACCAGACGACCAGAGGCAGGGAGGTGAGGGGAGCACGGCTTTCTGCCCAGACCCCATCGAGTGCCCATGCCACCCCTGGGACCTGCCAGACCAACCGGGCAAAGCGCAGGCCCCGCCCACACAGGGGCAGGGTTCCTCCGTGCCACGCCCACACGCTCACGCTCCACCACGCACGCCCAGTCACATTGCCAGGATCCGCCCACATGGCCCAGGCCCCGCCCCCAAGACGCTGACTCGCGGGCATGCACCTCCCACACGAACAAAGCCCTGCCCCTCGCGCCCCGCCCGCACAACTCAGCCACGCCCTCACGGTGCGGGACGCGCGCCCAGCCCTAGCCCCGCCCGCACGGCGCAGGACCCCGCTCACTGCGCACGCTCCGCCCCAAGGCCCCGCCCTGCCCCGTTCCGCCCAACGGCCCAGGACCCCGCCTAGCACTCGCGCCCCGACGCCCGGCCCCCGCCCCTTCCCACAGGTCCCAGGACCCCGCCCAGGGCGCGCTACACCGCCCCGCCCCGAGCCACTCCCACAGGTCCCAGGACCCCGCCCAGCGCGCGCGCTCCGCCGCCAGGCCCCGCCCACGGTCGGCGCCTTCTTGGCGACAGGCTAGGTTCTCCGTGGGGCAGACCCAACGCGTCTCCGCCGTCCTCCCCTGAACTGGTGGTTACGCAGGCCGCGAGTTACCATGAGCACGGCTGGGATGCTGACGGGGAAAGAGGTGACGGAGAACGGGGACGGCATGGTGCCGAGAAGCCCGCCCTCACAGCAACCGCCGAACCCGGCCTGGCCGCAATCCACGGAGGAGGGCGCCAAATCTTCTCTCGTGAGATCTGCGCTTCTCACGAAACCTGCGCTGCTTCTCGCGGTAATTTCGTGGCGTTTGCTAGCTCCAGATATCGCGATAGTTCCAGGTGTTCGTTGTAGTATGGACAACTTACTATCGAGCGGTGGGAGTTGTGCTCGCTCCGCCGGGAGGCCCAGGGCTTCTTTAGTGCTTTAACAGAGGAGCAGGCGGAGGCGGGTGGGGCTTGGAAGGCTTGTTTCAAAGGATCGGGGCGCTGTGCCGTCACGCCAGCCTCTGTCCCACCCGGGACTCCCTAGAAGGGTCAGTGAGGACGGTGTCCGCCCCAAGACCCCGCAGGAGCTGGGGACATTGCCCACTCCTTGGACCCTGCAGGACCTGGGAAGGTGTCTGCTCTTGGGATGCTCAGGGCAGTGCACTCCTGGTCTGGATCAGCTTAGGGTTATCTCTCTTCGCTTTGGAGATTTACCAGGTGTTTTTAGCTCCATTTCCTTGTTTAACGACAGATATAAAAATATAAAGTTAAGTTTCTTACAGCGAATTTCTTTTTTCCCTTTAACATTTATAACCCAACTTTGAGATTTTCAAATTAAACATTTTATTATTTTAATATCATGAATTATTAAGTGTATACGCTTTCATTGCATATGTTAGCTCTTGAACTAGTTTAATGTTTGTAAAAATAGTTCTAGTGGTGGACTTTTTTTTTTTTAATAGCTTTAACCCCTCCCAGATCTTTCTTAAAATCTTTCCACAGTGTAGTCATTTCTGCTTATGCTACTTAACATGCATTCTCTCATTTCAGCGTAGAAGAAGGTCATGGTTTCTTCTTATGGGAAAACATTTCTTTCATTGATATTTTTCGGCATTCTTCCTATATTCAACTCCGGGAACATCCGTTAGGTGGATAGTGCATCTTCCTCTCTTTTGTGTTTCTCAACCTTCCTCTCAAAACATCACGTCTGTTGTTGCTGAGTTTCGGAAATCTCGGCCTTGGCCTTCCTTTTTTTTTTTTTTTTTTTTTTGATGGTGTCTCGCTCTGTTGCCCAGGCAGGAGTGCAGTAGTGTGATCTTGGCTCACTGAAATCTCCGCCTCCCAGGTTTAAGCTATTCTCCTGCCTCAGCAGAAATGTAAATTAGACATTGGAAGAAAAGCTATTAACAGGATTGCTGGATGGCTGCGTTGCTTGCCCTGGTTTTTTTTTTTTTTTTTTTTTT
>NW_012103754.1:2106895-2118580 GCF_000951045.1 Mandrillus leucophaeus | reverse complement strand
TACTTTTAGTAGAGACGGGGTTTCACCATGTTGGCCAGGCTAGTTTTGAACTCCTGACCTCAAGTAATTCACCCGCCTCAGCCACCCAAAGTGCTGGGATTACA
Source organism: Mandrillus leucophaeus (assembly GCF_000951045.1). Taxonomy (NCBI): domain Eukaryota; kingdom Metazoa; phylum Chordata; class Mammalia; order Primates; family Cercopithecidae; genus Mandrillus; species Mandrillus leucophaeus. Next base: position 2,118,476 of record NW_012103754.1, on the reverse strand, counting down.
GGCATGAGCCACGGCGCCCAGCCGGTGTGACAGTTTTCACCTGTGTCCATTTTCACTCCCCTGTGCTTGTTCAGCTATTTTCAACAGGACCTTTCAGTTACAGGGAGTAGATCTGTCCTCTTCAGTTCAGCCTGTTACTGTGTATCTCCCTGATGATATTTCGTTACTATGTGAAGCATCACTCTATTAATTTCCATGGGTTAGTTTCATCGTCAGTCCTGTCTGGTGCCTGCCTTTCTTTTGTGGGGTCTGTTTTCTTGTAATTTCGGGTCAGACTCTTCTAGCTATTAATATTAACCACAGCCTATCTATGGTCACTGGGATTTTTTCTCCTCATCTTCCTCTCAGCCTCCCCTCCCAGATCTTTCACATGTGCGCCCTGGCACCCACGCTTCCAAAATTGTTAAAACTCTGCCCCTCAGCAGCTTCACTCTCTGTCCCAGGACATTCATCTTCCACATTTCTCCTGCCCTGCTGTTCTGAACAACGGTAGGCTGCCGGACATTTAGACATGAAGCTCGTGAAATGTCGCCAATCTGAGATGTGCTTTAATTTCAAACATACACCATCTTTCAAAGACTTTGTACCAAAATGTAAAATATATTATCAACAATTGTATTATTTTGCTTACATGTTGAAATTAATATTTTGGACATACTGGACCAAATAAAATATATCAATAAAATTAATCTTTTTCTCTTTACTATTTTAATGTGGCCACTAGAACATGGCCTACTCTCTGTGTTGGTATGTGAATGCCGACCTGGACTCTATTCCATTTACCTGGAATTTTATGCTTTCAGAAAGGACTGAATGAATCCGTGACCAGAATAAAGAAGACTCAGTTTTATTTATTTTGTTGCCTTGCCTTGCCTTTTCCCTTCCCCTTCCCCTTCCTTCGCCTTCCTTTCCCTTTCCTTTCCTTTTTTTTTTCTTTTTTCTTTTTTTTGCGTTTTGCTCTTGTTGCCTAGGCTGGAGTGCAATAGCAGGGTCTCGGCTCACTGCAACCTCTGCCTCCCGGATTCAAGCGATTCTCCCTGCCTCAGCCTCTCAAGTAGCTGGGATCACAGGCATGTGCCACCACACCGGGCTAATTTTGTATTTTTAGTTGACACGGGGTTTCACCATGTTGGCCAGGCTGGTCTCGAACTCCTGACCTCAGGTGATCTGCCTGTCTTGGCCTCCCAAAGTGCTGGGATTAGAGGTGTGAGCCACCACGCCTGGCCCAATTTTGTTTATTTCTAAAATAGCTTCACAAGTTGATTGACTTATATTTAATCCACATACAATTGGTTTTCAAGAGCTTTATTAATGGGTAAAATACATTTGTGAGCTGTAATGTATTCTACAAATTAAAGCCAGTACTTGATAGCTCTCTTGCTCTCTGTGTTGCTCAGGTCCCAGCAGGCAGCCCATTGTTTAGATGGAGAGACCACAGGGGAGAGCTGCCCATTGCTGTGGGAGCAATGAGGAGTTGTGGAGGAAAGGAGAGGCACAAAGACCAGGTCTGTGTCCTGTGACCCAGAGGCAGCCTTGGGAGGGGTGTCTGTCTAGGAAGAGCCCCCTCCTCAGGGAACTCTGAGGGGCACAGATATCCCACAGGCACCCTCACAGCAGCTCCCTCGAGACCCCAGTGTCTGTATCTCCACCACCTCCCGTCAGCAACTCTTCCATCTTCATGCCAGCTCCTGAGCAGCCCTTCAGGGTCAGGGTCACAGGATCTCTGCCTGGGGACCCTTCCTGCATTCAGTGCAGAAGCAGGTGGTGCCCTCGACGTTCTGCTTCACATTGTGATGCTCATTCCGCGACCTTCAGGGTCAAGCTGACATGCGCCGTCAGCTGCCCAGGGTCTGTGTGGCCTCTACCCACCTGCACACCAGGTGTGGCACCTGCACCTGTCCTGCGAACCAGCTGCGTGACCCGCATGCATCCACTGGTGCAGTTGGGAGGAAGGCCAGCGCCCAGGTGGGCACACAACACAGGCCCCGTCCCTAGCGTTGATAGTCGGTCAGGAAGTGTCCAGGCCATCACCTGGGCCCTTGAGCCCTCAGTCACTACCCAGAGTGAGTCAGGACCTGCTTCCCCAGGAAGAGGAGCCCAGAGCACCGGAGGCTTCGCCGGCTCTACCTGGGACTGCACCCAACACCATGCAGAGACCCTGCAGGCCAGGGCCGCTATTGTCCTCCACAGTGAGGCTGTGGAATCAGGGCCCCCGTCCCAGGTGCCCAGGGCCATGAGGACCTGTATCTGTGCAGATGTCCCCCTGGAATCGGGGCCAGGTGGGCACCGCCACGAGTTCACCACGGCTTGTGTTTTCCACGTTGTGGAAGTCAAGTGTTGCATGGTCTGTGTTTTGGTGATGGTAGTCGGGGTCCTAGCTGCAGGGTCACTAATTTGGTCCTTCTACTGCAATAGCAAGTGCTTGGGGGTTAGTGGTCCTGGACCAGGGGACACTGCAAGTGACCGGCAATGTCTGCTCTGGTATTGGGAGGAGCCACAGCCAGGCCGACATGGGCAGGATCCCCTGGACCTGGCCTCCATAACCCCATGCCAGTGGGGTGCCAGGTGCAGACCCCTGGGCTGGTGACAGCTCAGACAGTGCCAGGAAGCCCAGGAGGGTTGGACCCTGGGGGACGGCAGGGTGCATCTCAGGAAAGGTTTAAACACTGTAGCACACCCAAATAATTATGTGAGCCCGGAGGTTTCATTCCTGAAGACATCATGGTCAATAACATAGATCCCTGAGATCCCCGAGAGCCGGACTCTGGGCGCCTTCAGTTTCGGAGTCTTGGATGCGAATCAGGCCATAGCAGTGCCCTTATCTCCACCACTGTGTTCTCCATTTATCCCCATTGAACTTGCCAAGCTCAGCAACAGCCTGCAGGACACTGACCTCACGGGTTGGGTCCAGGACCCCAGGGGGCTTCTATGCGGGTTCCTGGTTCCTGGTTCCTCCCTTTGTGCCTCTGGGTCCAGGACCCCCGGCGGCTTCTGTGGGGGTTCCTGGTTCCTCCCTCTGTGCCTCTGGGCTGCACCAGTTTGACCTTAACGTGTAATCTGGTTGCTCTGTCAGTTTATACAATGCGGTTTACAATAAAGCATTTGACAGTAATGCTTAATTTATCATTTCCAAAGCTCTTATTCCTTTCTGAACATTCTCAGGTGGTACCATTTCCTCTCAGACTAAAGTTAGCATCCCATGCAGTTCAGTTCTCTGGGGGATGAATCGGCTTCATATGAAAAATGGTCTTGTTTTGTCTTCATTTAAAAAGATAGTTGTGCTGTGAATTGTCGTTGAATACTGTTTTTCTTTCTTTTCTTTCAGCACGTGAGAGATATTCCACAGCCTTCTATCTGCCATAGTTTGTTGTAGAAAAGCAGTGATGTTTCTAATCCTCATTTTCCCACGGATATTGTGTCATTTTTCTGTTTTCAGAATATTGTCTTTATCTTGGTTTCAGCAGTTTTACTACGATGTGCCTAGAATTAGTTTTCTTTGTATTCATGTTGCTTGTGTTTGATAAATTTCTTGATTGTGTGAATTTATATTGTTACATTTTAGCATGATTTCTTCATTTTTTTTCTCTCGTTCTTTTTTTTCCTTTATTAGATGAAGACTGAACATTAGACTTCCCACGACTGCAGAACTGACCTTCGCTGCAGCTGTAAAATCGCGGCAAGGCTGGATTCATCCCGGCGGTGGGTGCAGGCCCTAATTCCCGTCACGGAGCAGGGATACGGCAGGAAGCTCCGCCTCTGAGCACAGTAAGGGAATTGTTCTGAGTCTGAGTGTGTCTGTTCGCTAGAGTGGGCCGCACTTCCCTGGTTCTGCAATTGTGGATCATTTAGCATGACTTGTTGGGCATTGCAAATGTCATGTCGTGGAGAGTCTAGGCTCTGTTATTTTTTCCATTTGTGTGTGTGTGTGTGTGTGTGTGTGTGTGTGATGGGGCCATTAAGTTGGTTTGACGAACTGCAAACTATGCCTGTTGAACCGCAGCTGAATTCTCAGTTTGGTTCTTTTATCCTTGTGTTTCGTGGAGTTTGCGTCACACATTCAAGGCTCAGATGTCAACTGAGTTCCGGGCAGAAGTTATACACAGAATTTGGGGTTCTCTGTCTCTGATTCTCCCCTTCCTTCTCAAGTTTTAGCAGGCATGTTCCCAGTTTCTTCACGAGGGAAAGACCAAGGGTTTTCTGTTAGTGTTTTGGCAACTCTGCATTGCATGGTGTCAGACTCACCCCTAAGCTAAAAACCATAAAAACCCTCTTTCCCTTTGTTTCTTCCACACATCACACTCCCCTTCCATAATCCATGCTTTTCAGCCCCATTCACTGCCTTTAGGGAGTTAGTTTTATATTTGTTCTTTGTCTATAGATTTCCCCTGCAGGAGAGTGACATTAGACGGGCTGACTTGACCACCATGGGAAACAGATACCCAGAGATGGACACATTCCCTAAATGCTTCTGTGCTGCCCTGTGGGAGAGGTTATTCTACTCACATGAGGAAACTGAGGCTCAGAAGTAGCATCCTTTGCCTGAAAGGACATAATAGCTTATGAGCGCTGGAAGCGTGGTTTGGTGTCTGACTTGGCCAATTCCAAAGCTGGTATGATTTTCACCAGCACTCAGATGCATTCTTCCCTGACGTGTCCCTCCCTACCCAAAAAAAAGCTATCCCTCCCTTTTCCTCTTAGAAAATTCTTTTGTATATTAGGAAATTATTAGGAAATAATCATTTCTCTCCAAAAGTAACACACTGAGGAGGCAATATCTGAGGGTTTTGCCCAAATATGGCCTTTCAACCTCTGAATTAATGCCTCCAGAAATTCCAGGATGTTTGTTCATAGCATTTTTATTCTAACCCTCCTTAATCAGTGAAACAGTTTGTCTGTGTCCCTACCCAAATCTCGAATTGTAGCTCCCATAATCCCCATGTGTCATGGGAGGGACCCCGTAGTTGGTAATTTAATCATGGGGCCAGTTACCCTCATGCTGTTCTCCTGATAGTGAGTTCTCATGAGATCTGATGGTTTTATAAGGGGCTTTTCCCACTTTTGCTGGGCACTTCTCCTTGCTGCTGCCATGTAAAGAAGGACGTGTTTGCTTCCCCTTCTGCCATGATTGTAAGTTTCCTGTGGCCTCCCCGTTCCTGAGGAACTGTGAGTCAATTAAAGCTCTTTTCTTTATAAATAACCACGTCCTGAGCAGTTCTTTATAGCAGCATGAGAATGGACTAATACAATGGGTTAGAAACATCAAGGACTCCAAAGCAACTTTTCTGATCCCTGAAAATGGCTCACACTAGGGACATGAAGGCAAGGTTTGCAACTTCCTGCCCGTGTCTGTTCTATGCCTGGCCGTCTGGCTGTGCCCAGCCTATACAGGCTGGACTCATCTTTCCTCCTGTTTCTATGGCAACCCTCTCAGAGAGCCAGCAGGGGCAAATCTCTGCTCTCCTATGACCTTGAGGCCTCTGGCTACCTTCAAGGCAGCCACTTTTATTTTCTCTGACAATTCAGGGCAGGTAGGGAAGACTTGTGGGTGTCCCAGGCTCTGGGCAATGATTACTGGGGTTTACCATCCTACTTGTTTGTAATGCACTATAGCTCACTCAAGCATAATTTTAAATGCAGTTGTTAAATGGCAGTGACATTTCCAGTTCCACTTAAAGCAATTATAGCTCATTCTTACTGAATTAATAGGCCCAGGCTACCCTGCTGGCTGTGGTTTACCCTGTGTTCACTTAGGGGTACCTGCTGTTCTCTTGGCATCACAGAGAGACAGAAGTCCCCAGGATGGATGGTACAAGTATGAAATGCCTGTTTGAGATGAGAAGCCAAAATCAGCAGGGGATTATTCCTGAGCCTTTAATATGCAGATCGGCCTTTGGAGTTCATTGATTGTTAGGGCAGTTTCTCTGACATAAAAATTAGTGTTCAGAAATTTGCACACACACAGAGAATGAAGCTGGCAGGATTTAACCTGCCCAGTGTACATTTCTCTTTGGTTCAAATTCACATCTTGACATATGTTGATGAGTTTAGGCTGATGTGTCTTGTAATAATGTTGGAATTCAGGGAAGTTTATGCTAATCTTCATGTGAAGTGGTCCTTCCGTAGGAATTGCTGTGGTTCTCCGACTGACATTCTACACTACTGTGTGACTTCCTGGGCCACTATCATGAGACACTACAGCCTGGGCAGCTTAAACAGCAGAAACTGACTTCTTTACAGTTCTGGAGGCCAGCAGTCTAATATTAAGACATTGACAGGTTGGTTCTTTCAGAGGCCTTTCTCCTTGGCTTGCAGACATGTCTCCTCCCCATGTCCTCACAGGGTCAGCCCCCTGTGTGTGTCTGTGTTCTGATCTTGTAAGGACACCAGTCACGTAGGATCAAGGCCAACCCTTATATACTCATTTAACTCACGTTCCTTATAAAGGCCTCATCTCCAATCACTGTAGCCTTCTGAGATGCAGGGTTTGGATCCTGACATATAAATTTGGGGACACAAGTTGGCCCACAACACCACCAAGGGTACCACTGAGCATAGACAGAACTTGGTTCTCTTTCCATTTTCTTCTCTCAAATTTTATAAGCGTGTGGAATATCAAGAAGAAAATGGACCTTAGATCAGGGAAGATTTTATGTGAATATGAGTTCTCTCACTTGGAATGACCTTAGAATACTAGTTTTGATTATCAAAGCCTCAGCTTGCCTGTGTGAGAATGAGGACAATAATACTTTTCTAATGGGTGGTTTTAAGGATTTGGGATGAAATGCCTTAAATGCCCAGCTCTGTGCCAGACACATGGCACATGCTTAATAAGGACCAACCATTAGGACTGGAATGTTGCCTCCTCTAAGGATAAAGGTGTTTATCCTGCTGTTCTCAGGGGGTCCTCTTTTTATCTCTTCTTTTTAGTGCATGAGACCAACACTGTTTATTTACAAATATTTTCTGTACATGTTGATGTAATGATGATGGAAAACACAGTATTGCTTCCTTTATTTTTTGGGTGGTGATATGGTTTGACTTTGTGTTCTCACCCAAATCTCATGTCAAATTGTAATCCCCACATGTCAGGGAAGAAACCTGGTAGGAGGTGATGGGATCACGGGGGAGGATTTCCTCCATGCTGGTCTCGTGAGCTCTCATGAGTTCTGATGGTTTAAAAGTGTGACACTTCCCACCTTACTCTCTCTCTCTCTCGCTGCCATGTAAGTAAGACATACCATGCTTCCCCTTCACCTTCCACCATGATTGTAAGTTTCCTGAGGTCTCCCTAGCCATGCAGAACTATGAATCAATTAAACCTATTTTCTTTATAAATTACCCAGTCTCAGGTAGTTTTTTTATATAAAAGGGTGAAAACAAACTAATACAGAAAATTGGTACCAGAAGTGGGGTACTGTTATACAGATACCCGAAAATGTTGAAGCAGCTTTGGAACTGGTTTACAGGGAGAGGTTGCAACAGTTTGGAGGGCTCAGGAAAAGGCAGGTAGATGTGGGAAAGTTTGGAACTTCCTAGAGACTTGTTGAATGGTTTTGACCAAAATGCTCATAGTGATATGGACAATGAAGTCCAGGCTGAGGTGATCTCAGATGGAGATGAGGAACTTACACAGAACTGGAATAAAGGTCACTCTTGCTATGCTTTAGCAAAGAGACTGGTGACATTTTGCCTCTGCCCTAGAGATTTGTGGAACTTTGAATTTGAGGGAGCTGATTTAGGGTATCTGGCAGAAGAGATTTCTAAGCAGCAAAGTGTTCAAGATGTGACTTGGATGTTTCTAATGCATATAGTCATATGCATCACAAAGAGATCATCTAAAATTGGAGCTTATGTTTAAAAGGGAAGCAGAGCATTTGAAAAATTTGCAGCCTGACACTATGTGGTAGGAAAAGAAAAACCCATTTTCTGGGGTGAATTTCAAGCTGCCATGTTCAGAAATTTGCATATGTAATGAGAAACCAAAAGTTAACAGTCAAAACATTGGGGAAAATGTCTCCAGGACCTGTTGGAGACCTTTACAGCGGTCCCTCCCATCACAAGCCCAGAAACCTGGCAGGAAAAAGTGTTTCTGTGGGCCAAGCCCAGGGCACAGATGCTCTCTGCAGCCTCAGGACAGGGTGCCCTGCATCCCAGCCACTCCAGCTGTAGCCATGACTAAAAGGAGCCAAGGTACAACTTGCGACATGGCTTCAGAGGGTGCAAGCCCAAGCCTTGGCATCTTCCACTTGGTGTAGAACCTGCTGGTTTGCAGAAAGCAAAAATTGAGGTTTAGGAACCTACTCCTAGATTTGAGAGGATGAATGGAAACACCTGGATGTCCAGGCAGAAGGTTTTCTGCAGGGGTGGGGCCCTCATGGAGAAGCTTTGCTAGGTCAGTGCAGAAAGGAAATGTGGATTTGGAGCCCCCACAAAGAGTCCCTGCCTAGTGGAGCTGTGAAAAGAGGGCCACCATCCTCCAGACCCCAGAATGGTAGATCCACTGACAGCTTGCACTGTGTACCTGTAAACACTGGAGGCACTCAATACCAGCCCATGAGAGAAGCTGTGGGGGCTGAACCCTGCAAAGCCATGAGGTGGAGCTACTCAAGGCCTTGGAAGCCAACCTCTTGCATCAGCATGCCCTCAATGTGAGACATGGAATCAAAGGAGACTATTTTGGAGCTTTAAGATTTAATGACTGCCCTGCTGGATTACGGACTTGCATGGGGGCCTGTAGCCCCTTCATTCTGGCCAATTTATCCCATTTGGAATGGAAGCATTTACTCAATGCGTGTAACCCCATTGTATCTTGAAAGTAACTAACTTGTTTTTGATTTTATAGGTTCATAGTCAGAAGGGAATTGCCTGGTCTCAGATGAGACTTTAGACTTGGAATTTTGAGTTCATGCTGGAATTAGTTAAGACTTTGGGGGACTGTTGGGAAGGCATGGTTGATTTTGCAATGTGAGAAGGACATGCGATTTGGGAGGGTGCAGGGTTGGAATGATATAGTTTGGCTCTGTGTCCCCACCCAAATTTCATGTCGAATTGTAATCTTCATGTGTCAGGAGATGGACCTGGTGGGAAGTAATTGGATCATGGGAGTGGATTTCCCCCATGCTGCTCTCATAATAGTGAGAGAATTCTCACGAGATCCAATGGTTTAAGAGTGTGGCACTTCCCCTGCCGCTCCTGCCATCATGTAAGACATGCCTTGCTTCCCTTCACTTTTTGCCATGATTGTGTTTTCTGAGATCTCCCCAGCCATGTGGAACTTTGGGTCAGTTAAACCTCTTTATAAATTACCTAGTCTCTGGTAGTGGTAGTTCTTTATGGCAGTGTGAAAACAGACTAATATAGATGTCATTATTTCCGAATAGTCACTTGGCAAAATCATGGCAGCTGATGAAATGCCCATGTTAGAGGCCAGAAGAAGTCATAGTCCAGTGTCATTTTTGTTTGTTATACAGATGAAGGGATTAAATAAATCCTTCCTGTTAATACTCCCTTCTCTCCAAAATTCCAAAAAGTGTTTAGAAACAGAGTTCAATAAGTCACTTACAGAAAAGAATAATAATAATGATATATCACTATAATGAACATTAGAAATATGTACCATACAAATAATTATCCACCGGCCAATATTTAAATAAAGGTGCTGTTCTTGTTCTTTGATATGGGTTGATGACTAGAAGTAGGAATAGTCTTTGCTACTTAAACTTCACCTAAAATGTTTCTCAGAGATTTCCAATTCAAAGTGAACATAACTTTAAAGACACTTGAAAAATTATCTTAGTGTAGGCTATTTCTAAGTTACATATTTATTTATTTATTTATTTTGGCTTTTCCTTTAATCAAAATGTACTCCAATATTTACAAATCTTTCCAGAGTATTCAATTTAGTCCTTGCTCAGGAATTATGAATATTAGTATTTAACTCAGTTAAATGATATAATGACAAGCAAAACTATATAAATTGGCTTGGGAAGAAATACAGCATACTTTCCATAAATAGGTGAATCCCTGGCTAGGAATACACACATGCTGGCCTTGGGATTATCTAACTTTGTAGGACACAGCAAATCAAAATAGAGGTCTTGGGAGGGATCCACTAATTCAGTGAGTTAGATAAAGAATGATTTATGGCAGTGCCCACATTCAGGAGAAATATTCCTATAAAAAACCAGCAAATATGGAAAACTGAGCACATGAAGCAAAACTATTTAAATATTTTCAGAAATTTGGAAAACCTCAATTGCATTTTTAAAAACACAGGATGTCATGATCTGTTTTGTGCTGATATACTAGAATACCTGAGACTGGGTAGGTTATAATAAGCAGAAATATAATAAGCAGAAATATATAAATATATAAGTTATGAAAAGGCATCCATTTACCTGTAATGTTAGAAGGAAAACAGGAGACAGCGGATGCAATGAACGCGTGCTCTGGTGTGTGGGAGGGGAACGTGCTCAGCCTCTGTTGCCTCTGTGCCTGGCATAGGTTGTGTGGCCACAGCTGGAACCCACATGCAGCTCCGCACTGCCCCTGGGCCCCCATCAGCCCCGCAGCTCTCGGACTCTCCATCCTCAGTGGCTGCTCCACTGGGAGTCCCTCCTGCCTGGGGCTTGTGTGGGCCTCTCCCGGCTTTTATCCTGGACATGGCAAGTTAGGACCACTTCCACGGGGCCTCTGGGCACGGGAGACAATCCTCTCTTTCCTCGGGGCAGCAGTAACTCCTGGGCCTCCTATTAGCCCCTTTGTTCTGTGGGCCCTGAAGTACTGAAGAACTGCACAGTGGCTGGGGACTGTCTCAATCTCTAGCCCCCGGAACCATTTCTGTGCGTGGTGGAAGCGTTTCTCTCTGGTGTTGTCTTGCTGAGGGTAATTTATATTGGCTGTGGAAATAGAGACAGACCAGGGTCTCAGTGGCATCATGCCTTTTCTGGCTCAGGACACATCCAGTCTGGGTCTGCCAAGCCTCCCGAGGTTTCCATGGCTGTCTCTATAGGAGGAAGAGGGCTGGGAGATGGTGCAGAAAGTGGAAAGGTCCTGGCCTAGCACTGGCTACACCACTTCTGCCCACGTTCCATGGTTCAGAACCTCCCCACACAGCCCCTGTGCCATGGCCCTCCTGACACCACAGCCTTTGGGGCCTGCAGCACTGGCTGGCGGGAAAATGCCACCCAGAGTCACAGGTGGGCAATATTGCCCTCTCAATTACCGAGGCTGGTAGTGTAAGCCAAGTGCAGCCTGCCAGGCCAAGCGGGCGAAAAGAGCTCAGCAGGCCAGAGCAAAACTCAGGCAAAGGCCCCACCAGCCACAGAGTGGATTTCCAGCCAGAAAAACGACACCCCCCACCAAATCCCATAACAGTATCCAAGAAGATTCAGCAGGGCAGCTACACACTGTACACCCCAGGCAGCGGCTCCTCCCACCTCCCACACTCACCCCAGGCGGCGGCTCCTCCCACCTCCCACACTCAGCCCAGGCGGCGGCTCCTCCAACCTCCCACACTCACCCCAGGCGGCGGCTCCTCCAACCTCCCACACTCACCCCAGGCGGCGGCTCCTCCAACCTC
>NW_012103754.1:2071869-2106845 GCF_000951045.1 Mandrillus leucophaeus | reverse complement strand
GGCGGCTCCTCCAACCTCCCACACTCACCCCAGGCGGCGGCTCCTCCAACCTCCCACACTCACCCCAGGCGGCGGCTCCTCCAACCTCCCACACTTAGGAGGAGCCCAGCAAGCTCTTCCTTAGGCTGAAGCCATCCTGACTCAAATCTGCAAAAGAATCGGGTATCTTGAGGGTGTTAAATCAAGTTTAGCCTAAAGCTGCCTCCTTAAGAGATTTTAAGTTCAGCCTAAAGGTTTTTCTGCACATCATGAACATAACAAGGAGAGGTGTACGTAGACCGTAGCCTACACTTGTGCCAGCCACTGAGTTTCGGCCAATCAAATGGAGTCAACTGTTCAAACTGTGTTCAAATAAGACAGATAAGGCAAATGCTGAGCTATAACCAATCCAGCTGTTTCTGTCCCTCCCTTCCATTTTCTGTAGGTCACTGTCCCTTCAAGGTCCATAAATCTTCCACTGAATGGTTGTGCTGGAACCTCTGAACCTACTCTGGCTCAGAAGGCAGTCTGGTTCACAATTCATTCATTGCTCAAAGTCTTCTAAATTTAATTTGGCTGAAGTTTTTCTTTTATCAAGGATTACCCCACAGCAAGAGCCCCTACAGAAGCCCCGACGTCATGCTTGCCGTCTGCCTTCCATCTTTCTCAACAAAGAAGGAGACCAGATTTGGAATAGTGGAACACAATTTTTTAAAAGTTGGCAACTCCTGGAAGCCACTGTAGTGACTCAGAGTCAACATTCTCAGGTAAGAAGCTCCGAGACTTAAGAGCGTGCTCTGCCCCCGTGATTTTTTGTGGAGGACTCCATCCCAGCACATCTGCATATATCCCATAATAATAGCTGACTTGTCCTGCATCTCACTTTTATCATGAGAAAAATCATAGTTACAGAGTAACGTATTTTCAACCACATCAGGAGATGACCTCCTCAGTAAATAGAAAGGGATTATAAATAAGAAATGGGAATTTGTATGTGAAATTGTGTGCATGAAGATCACTGACTTTATGACAAAGGAAAGTCTGGAATTAGGTATTTACGGGGTTCTTTCTTTTCTTCATTATGAAATTATGCTTCTTTGTTGAAGTTTGTTTTCAAGGACTTGGTCCTGGCTGTAGAAAACACATCAAAAATACACAAAACTTGATACCTTTTTTTCCGTTCAAATGCTTTCTTGGTCTTTTAATTAGACCTAACAAAATTGTAATGATTTCATTAGTGAAAAGAAAGAAATAAACCAGAAAGGCTGGGTTTCATTGCTCCTAGAGAAGGTAATCATTCCATGTGTGTTTTGTTCTGAGCTTTTTAATGTACTATCTTATCAGAAGATTGCTAAAATGACAAGTATTTTAAAAATAAACCAAATAAAACCATTTCGTAAAATGTAACAGACCATAAGTATACTTCACATTGCGTCTAATAGTTTGCTGTTTTAAAGCATGTGTGTTAAGTAATCACTGGTTTACTCCACTCTCTTCCACTGGCTGACAGAATATGCTGACTTTGTTTTTCTGTGCAAGATGTTTAACGTAGTGTGTGCTAATACCGACCTCCACTAGAGAGCCTAAACAAATAGACGTAAGGAAGTTAAAACTTCTCTTTCTCTTGATTTTGAAGTTCTGTTTCCCATATAACTTATAGAAGCTTATTTTTATTTCCTTCACCTCTGCAACTTTACAGTAAACTCAATTTCATCATTTTAAGAGTTTAGCCCCTCCTAATAATATCTCCTCCACACAACCATGCACAGCATTTATTCAAAAGGCTGCATAAAGCTGTTTTGTGAAAACTTTAGCTGACAAATGTCCTGAAATCACCATCTTCCATTTCCTGCTGGAGGGCTATGCTTTTCTCTTGCAGTTTGCTGAGACAGCCTTCTCTCTGTAGCCTCCTCCACTTACTTTAAGGGAAGGTCCAAGCTTCTATTATGTCTTACTCCATAGGGGTATTCAAATTGTTTATTCAATAGTAGTATTTTAAATTTTATTTTGCTTATGTGTTTGGCTTTCACTAAAGAATATAAATGAAACAGACATTTATATATCTATTTTAAATTCACTCTGGCATAGAAAAGAAAGTGAATTTAGAATTTTGGCAGGTCCTTAATGCCAGCTTTTCCCTCTTGCCAGGCTCACATTTCTAACGTAGTTGCCTTTTTTACCCCTTAGAAATCTATCACAAAAACACCCATGCTGTTTTTATAAAGGCTTATTTTTTTTGGCTTTATTTTCTACCATAATTAGAAGAAACACGGAGACTCTAGCTGTTTAAAAACCTGGGCCCTCGTTAGGGTTAGGGTTAGGGTTAGGGTTAGGGTTGGCCTAGGAAGGAGGGGAGAGAAAGCTGCCAGGAACAGGCTGCAAGATTCTTCCAAAGACCTTGATGTCCTGGTTAGGAAACCATGTGTTCCTATGACTTCCCATATAAACAGGATAAATGTTTGTTATCCATATGGCTGGGGCTTGTGTTCCAGGAGTGAGATTCAAGTTGCTTAGCATTTCCTAGAAAAGTGTTAGTCTGTTAGAAGCGGGCATGAGAAGCCTGGTAATTATGTATTGATTACCAGCACTGCTGATCACATTGGAGGAAAGAAAACACTGTCTTCACCTTAAGTGGAATTTCCAAAGCAACCATGAGGAGTTCCTTATAAGAGTTTCAGAGATGATACATTTATTCCCAGGAAATGTATCAGACATGCATCTTCCAGCTTCTGTACATTATAAACTATGCAGAAAATGTCCAGTTGACTCAAATCCATGAAATGATCATTTTTTATTTTATGACACTGTGACAGCTGTACATATTTCTCTTGTTTGCTTAAAGTTAATTTGATCCAGAAATTATTGATCAACATAAAGTTTATTTAGAAGATAATTTTATATGTTGATGTTCCTTAATTAATAAATGTTTTCAAAACTCAACAAAGGTATTGGCACCTTACATTTTGCATACAAACGTACAGTATGTTTTATAAGTGAAAATAAAAATAGAATATTATGCCAGAAATAAAGAAACTTTTAAATTATTAATTTAACTATTGATACACCCCTACAAACTGGACTTTTAAACTTTAATGTACTGTCTAGATTTAAGCTGGTAAAGTCTTACATGTTAAAAAATAATTCTGCTTATCAAACACTGATTATGAAACTACTTTCTCCTAAACCTTTTCTTAAATTTGGGAACGTAATTTAATGTTGGTTTATCACATCTGTTGTTTCAAAAATCACATTAGTTTTAGAAAAAAAGGATAATATGAACCAGAGGGAATAAAACTGTAAAGAAAAAATAAAGAGAGAGGGGAGAGAGCCATAAACTGTTGTTCAAATCACTAGTGTGTGCCACTGAATTTACCGAATTCTCACATGCCTCCAAGGCATTGCCCTCATGACTGTCCTGCTGGCTCACGGGGAAGATCTCTCTCCTTCTCCACGCAACATTTGCCATTTTTGGGAAGTCAATGTCGCCAGGAATCTAAGGCTATTTTTCTTTCTCAGACCCTTAACATTTTTCCCCAAGGCCAAAAATATTTTCTACTTTAAATGTCTTAAAATACTCTTCCTGTCTTTCCCCATAAAGACCAAATCCCTGAGGGCTGATGTGGCCAGGGATGTAGTGAACGCTGGCCCTGGAGGGAAGAGGGGACGAGTCTGAGGAACAGAAACTGACTTTAAATCTCAAGGGGCTGAAGCTGGAGCTCCAAATGTGACCCCTAGAAGCATGGGTGAGTGAGAAGAAGGGTTCCCTCAAAGAGAGGCTGAGACACAGCTGGGTGACCTCGGTCCTTGGTGAGCAGGCGTCATCTGCCTCTAGCTGGGCCACCAGCCAGTGTCAAATGGCTCCACTTTGGGGAAAGATGGTATCATATGGAGCCCCCATTATCTCTGCTATCATTTACACAAGCGTGTGACATTCACTCAGATGTCACCAAGCACACACAGAGACTGCACTGACTCCGCACAATCAGGACATTTAATATCAATAAAAATCAAACATCAGGAGATCAGAAATCAAACAAAGCTATCAGACAGACTTGACTTAACAACAATTGATAAATATGCTCAACAAATTATTTGACAAGATGGGAGATGTGTTCCCTATCTTGACATAATGATCATATGTTTGCGTCATAATAATCATTGACTAATAATGTCCAAAGCCTATTCGGGATGCCTTAGTTGCTAACCTGATGTTATTTTTCTGTTCCAGGACCCCATCCGGGATGCCACTGTGTATGCAGTTGTCACATCTCCCTAGACCCCTATCCGCTGGCAGTTTCTCAGATTTTCCTTGTTTTTAATGATTGGGATAGTTTTGAAGAGTAATGGTCAGGTATGCTGTAGAATTTCTCTCAGTTGGGGTTTTTCTGATGATCCGATCGGGATTATGGAATTTGGGGAAGAAGACCATAGAAGTAAAGTGCTATCTTTATTACACTCTGTCAAGGCACCTTTGGTCAATGACTCATCACTGTAGCACCCGCCTCACTTGGCGGTCGTGGCCTCTGCCAGGTTTCTCCACAGGAAAGTTACTCCCTTGTCCCACTTTCCAGACTCACTGGAGCAAATTCACTATGCACGGCCTTCACTTATGCAGTGGGAGTTACACTCCTCCTTTAAGAGCATGGAGCCTGCCACCTTATTTGGAATTCCTCTGCAAGGGAGATTTGTCTGTTAAATATTTACATATTTACCCATTTGTTCATATCACTATAAACTCATATTTATTTTATAAATTGGATTATGAACCAATGCTGCTTTTTGTTGTCATTATTGTTTAATCATTCCAGTTTCAGTTGCAGGCCAGATCTTTCCTTTGGCTCCTGTGGCCCTGACATGCCCCGGCAGTGTGGCTGTTCATTTTTATTTTTTCAGCAGTTATTAATTTTCTAGCACTCCAAAGTGCCCCCAGCTTACCTTGTCTATTTCCTGTTCTACTCCTAGAATCCACAATTTCTCTGGTGAGCCCTGGTTCCTTTTTACTGGAGATTAGCAATTGAAGCAAAGATCTGGGTATTTCATATTATCTTTGAAATTGGGATGTCATTGCCCTAGTGAGTGACAGAGCAGGAATCTATACATGTACATACATATTTCTATAAATATTTCTTTATGGAATCTATGTTGAGGTTCACATGGGTGCACACTGGTTTCTCCACTCCTAATCCATGTCCAGATGATCATTCTGGCCTTTCTTCTTTTCTTCTTCCTAAGGCGGAAGCTTAGATTATTAATTTTATATCTTTCCTTTTTTATGATGTGCACTTAATGCCATAAATTTCCCTGTTAAGTACTGCTTTCACTACATCCCTCAAATTTTGATAAGTTGTATTTTCAATTTTATCTAGCTCAAAATATTTTAAAATTTCTCTTGAAAGGTCTTTGACTCATGTGTATTTAAGTGTGTACTGTTTAATCTCTAAATATTCGGGTTTTTTCTTTCCATCTATTGTTCTGCTACTGATTTGCAGTCAATTACAGTGTGATCTGGGAACATACTTTATATGCTGTGTATTCTCTGATATTTTTAAGGTGTGCTTTACAGTCCAGCATGTCGCCATCTTGGTTAATGTTCTGTGAGTGGGACAATGTGTATTCTACTATTGCTGCATGGAGTATTTTATAAACAGCAATTAGAGCAAGCTGATGGTTCTGTTCAAGTTCTGTTCAACTATGTCCTTATTGATTTTCTGCCTGCCATATCTCTTGATTACTGAACTGGAGGTGTTGAATTTTCCAGCTGTAGTAGTAGATTCGTCTCTCTATCTTTTCAGTCCTGTTGAGTGTTGATTCACATAATTTGATGCTCTGTTGTTAGGTATGTCCACGTTTACTGTTGCTATGCTTTACTGAAGAAGTGAACCACGTATCATGTAATGCCCTGATCTCTGAACATTTTTTCTTGTTCTGAAGTCACCTTTGTCCTAAGCTAATTTCTCTAGTCCAGTATTATTCTGATTAGTATTAGTATGGATTATCTTTTTCCATCCCCTCTGCATATGTTACATATACCTTTTGAAATTTTTCTACAGTTCTCGAATTCCTATTGTTGTAAAATTTTCAGCCATTTTTATTGTGAAGTTCCTATTGACATATTTTTAAGTCACTGACTCTTGGCAGAATCCATTCCACTGATGAGCCCATCAACAACATTCATTATTTCCTATTAGAGTGTTCTGATTTATAGCCTTTCTTTTTCATTCTTTCTTAGCATTTTTATCTCTTTGATTACATTGTCCAACTAATTTTGAGTATTGCCTTCTTTTGCTATGACAGCTTTTAACATATTATTCAGTTACTTTAAATACTCTAATACTTCTAAAATCCATGCAATATCTGAGTTCATTTTCATGTTTGTCTCTTTAGACTATTTTTTCTTACTTTCTAGCTTATCACATAGTATTTTATTTTGTCAAAAGCCAGATATAATTATCAGATAATAGAAACTGAGGCAAAAACATCTTTACTGTGAGATTCTATGTTAATCTGGCTAGGATCTGGATTGTGTTTGTTTTCTAACTATATATGCCAGATGCTTCATATTTCTCTTGTGCTTTTGTTTTTGTCTCATATTGTCTTGGGGATTCCCTAGAGACTTCTTCTTAAGTAAAGTATAAGATATGTACTTCTTTCCATTGTATTCCTCAATTGCCAATATGAGGAATATAAAGTGGTCACCAGCAAACAAAATAGAAACTACCATAAGAGGAAACGATGAATGAGTTTATGTCAATATATTTACATTTGAATAAAACAATTTCCTAGGCAGACATCACACATCAAAATTATACAAGAATAAATAGAAAATTTGAATAGATACCTAGCTCTTAAAGACACAGAAGCTGTTATTAAAACCTTACTGCAGTGTAGACTCATGTGTCAGATGGCTTCATTGATAAATTCTTCCAAACTTTTACTAAACAAATAACCAAGACTATCATTGATGGGCACTTGGGTTGGTTCCAAATCTTCGCTATTGTGAATAGTGCTGCGATAAACATATGTGTGCATGTGTCTTTATAGTAGAATGACTTATAAACCTTTGAGTATATACTCAGTAATGGGATTGCTGGCTCAAATCGTATTTCTAGATAAAGAAAAAGTGGCACATATACACCATGGAATACAATGCAACCATAAAAAAGGATGAGTTCATGTCCTTTGCAGAGACATGGATGAAGCTGGAAACCATCATTCTCAGCAAACTGAGAATTCTCAGCAAAACCAAGACTACATCAATTCTTCATGGTAAAATGAAAAATATAGAATTCATTGCAATGGGTTTTATGATACCAGTATTACCTTGATTCACAAATCTGACAATATGGATTACTGGACAATTTATATCTTAAATGTGGATTCAAATATGACAAACAAATATAAGTAAAATGGGTTCCTTGATATATAAAATAGATAAATATAAAAACTGAGTTTATATTAACATATTTTTATATATTAAGAAAATAAAATAAAAATTAGGTAAATGATAAAAACATTTTTGATAAAATTCAATATTTCTTAATTATTTTTAAATACCTTGTAAAAATTTGCTATAAAAATTACCTTCTTTCTCTGAAAAATGGTATCACTGGAGCCCAAAACAAATCTTAGATCCAATATTAATATATTAAAAACTTCTATCTTCAGATCATGAATAAGAAAAAGATATTTATTATTAACAATTTTAGTCAACATTTTATAGGAGTTTCTTGTCAGTGAAATAAGGCATATAAATACATGGTAAAATGTTTTAAGTAAAGAAATACATGTATCTTCATTTACAGATAACACATGGTTATAAAAGTAATTTTCTATAAATTATCAAATTTAATAATTTAGGTGAGTTAGGCTTGCTGAATACAATGTCACTATACAAAAATTATTTTATTTTCTAGCACTTAATATAAGAAATTTTTAATCATGCTATTTACCATAGTATCAAAAGTTATCAAATATCTAGAAAACAATCTAAATATGTGTAACACCTCTATACCAAAATTATAAAAAGATTATTGAGAGAAGTGGGTGACGACCTAAACAAATGAAAGAACATACCATTTTCTCAAATTGGAGGAAGTAATATTGTGAGAGTAAAAATTCTCCCTATATTCCAGTTGGCTATTTTTATTTGTGTGTTGATGACAGACATGCTAATATAAGATTTATGTAGAAACAGAAAGAAACAAGAATAGCAAAAAATTTTGAGGAAGAGCAAAGATAAGAATATACATTGCCCAATATCAAGATTTATTGGAAAAGTAAGTTCATATGATAGTGTGGCACTAGTGAAAGCGATTAAAAACAGATCGATGAAGAGTCAGGAGAAAAGAAAGCACACAGGGAAACTTCATCTAAAACAAAGCTGGCCATTTCACAATATTTATTCTATCCATCCATGAGAATGTAATGTATTTCAATTTGTGTCATTTATGATTTCTTTCAGCAGTGTTTTGTAGTTTTCCTTGTAGAGGTCTTTGACCATACTGCCAAAAGCAATCTACAGATTCAATGCAATCCCCATCAAAATACCAACATCATTCTTCACAGAATTAGAAAAAACAATTTTAAAATTCATTTGGTACCAAAAACAGCCCACATAGCCAAAGCAAGACTAAGCAAAAAGAACAAATCTGGAGGCATCACACTACCTGATTTCAAACTATACTATAAGGCCATAGTCACCAAAACAACATGGTACTGGTATAAAAATAGGCACACAGACCAATCGAACAGAATAAAGAACCCAGAAATAAACCCACATACTTACAGCCAACTGATCTTTGTCAAAGAAAACAAAATCATAAAGTGGGGAAATATAATGACCTGAAACTAAATACAAGACCTGAAACTATAAAAATTCTAGGAGATAACATTGGAAAACCCCTTCTAGACACTGGCTTAGGCAAGGATTTAATGACCAAGAACCCAAAAGTAAATGCAATAAAAACAAAGATAAATAGTTGGGATTTAACTAAAGAGCTCTTGCACAGCAAAAGGAACAGTCAGCAGAGTCAACAGACAGCCCACAGAGTGGAATCTTCACAATCTATACATCTGACAAAGGACTAATATCCAGAATCTACAACGAACTCAAAGAAATCAGTAAGAAAACAACAAACAATTCCATCAAAAAGTGGGCTATTGGCTGGGTGCAGTAGCTCATGCCTGTAATCCTAGCACTTTGGGAGGCCAAGGCAGGTGGATCATTTGAGTTCAGGAGTTTGAGACCAGCCTGGCCAACATGGTGAAACCCTGTCTCTACTAAAAATACAAAAAAAATTATCCAGGCGTGGTGGTGTGTGCCTGTAGTCCCAGCTACTCGGGAGGCTGAGACAGGAGAATCACTTGAACCCGGGAGGTGGAAGTTGCAGTGAGCTGAGATCGCACCACTGCACTCCAGCAGCCTGGGCGACAGAGCAAGACTCCGTCTCAAAAAAAAAAAAAAGGGGGCTGTTAGAGAAATCCAAATCAAAACCACAATGAGATACCACCTTACATCAGTTAGAATGGTGATCATTACAATTATTAAAAAGATAGGAATCAACAGATGCTGGCAAGAATGTGGAGAAATAGGAATGCTTTTACACTGTTGGTGGGAGTGTGAATTAGTTCAACCATTGTGGAAGACAGTGTGGCGATTCCTCAAGGATCTAGAACCAGAAATACCACTTGACCCAGCAATCTCGTTACTGAGTATATACCCAAAGGATTATAAATCATTCTAATATAAAGACACATGCACACATATGTTTACTGCAGCACTATCCACAATAGCAAAGACTTGGAACTAACCCAAATGTCCATCAATGATAGACTGGATAAAGAAAATGTGATACATATACACCATGGAATACTATGCAGCCATTAAAAAGGATGAGTTTATGTCCTTTGCAGGGACATAGACGAATCTGGAAGCCATTACCATCAGCAAACTAACACAGGAACAGAAAACCAAACACTGCATGTTCTTACTCATAAGTGTGAGTTGAACAGTGAGAACACATGGACACAGGGAGGGGAACATCACACACCAGGGTCTGTCATTGGGTGGGAGGCAAGGGGAGGGAGAGCATTAGGACAAATACCTAATGTATACAGAGCTTAAAACCTAGATGACAGGTTGATAGGTGCAGCAAACCACCATGGCACATGTATACCTATCTAACAAATATGCACATTCTGTACATGTATCCCAGAACTTAACGTAAAATAAAAAATAAATACATAAATGAGTCATTTCTGAAATTTTGAAAAATACAAAAGTGGACTGAGGAAATGAATACACAATTCTCAAAGGAAGATGTACAAATGGCCAACAAACATGAAAAAATGCTCAACATCACTAATGATCAGGGAAATGCAAATTAAAACTATAATGCGATACCACCTTACTCCTGCAAGAATGGACATCATCAAAAAATTAAAACACAGTAGATATTGGCATGGATGTGGTGATTAGGAAACACCTCTACACTGCTGATGGGAATGTAAAATAGTACAGCCACTATGGTAAACAGTGTGGAGATTCCTTAAATAACTAAAAGTAGAACTACCATTTGATCCGGCGATCCCATTACTGGGTGTCTACTCAGACGAAAAGAAGTCATTATATCAAAAATATACTTGCATACACATTTTATAGCAGCACAATTTGCAATTGGAAAATCTTGGAACCAACCCAAATGGCCATCAATCAATGAGTGGATAAAGGAACTGCAGTATATATATATGATGGAATACTATTCAGCCATAAAAAGGAAAGAATTAATGGGATCTGCAGCAACCTGGATGAGATCAAAGACTATTATTGTAAGTGAAGTAACTCAGGAATGGAAAACTAAACTTCATATGTTTTCATTGATATGTGGGAACTAAGCTATGAGGTCTCAAAGGCATAAGAATGATACAATGAACTTTGGAGACCTGGGGGGAAAGAATGGGGAGGGGATGAGGGATAAAAGACTACAAATAGAGTGCAGTGCATACTGCTCAGGTTATGGGCGCACCAAAATCTCACAAACCACCACTAAAAAACTTACTTACGCAACCAAATACCACGTGTACCCCAACAACCTATGGAAAAATAAAATAAAATAAAATAAATAAATAAAACAAAGCTGGCACTGTGCAATGAAAAAGGAAAGGCTTTTGGGTGAGTGGTGCTGGATCAAATGGAAGTACACAGTGAAATAAATAAAATATAGATGGATTGTAGATATAAATGTGAGATGTAAAACTATCGCACTACCAGAAGATAATGAAATATACTCTCCTATGTTATTAGAATAGAAGGGAAAAATCTTAAATGGATTAAAAAGCTTTGGCTATAAAGAAAAAGGAATTTGTATTGATCAAAGACCCCACTAAGTTTGTTTGTTTAAAAAGTCACCAATGAAAAGAAAACATTTGCAATACCCATGACTATCAAGGGAATCATTACAGTAATAATAACAATAATATTTATAAATTAAGAAAGAAAAGTGTCAATAAAAGGGCAAAAAGCATGAACAGGCAACTCACCAAAGGATGTCTCCAAATAACCAATGAATAAATGAAAAGTTGTTCAATCCCATTGACCGTTAGGAGAAGGACAATTGAAACAATATGAAACAAAATTACATTCCACCAGAAATGCTCTATTAATATTGTTGACCACACGAAGTGCAGGTGAGGGTGTGAGCAGCTTGCACTATCAAAGCCTGCTGCTGAGAGCGTCAGCTGGGTCACTTCTCTGTGAAACTCTGCCATTCTCTCTTGAATTCCAACATACACATATCACCTAGAGTTTCTACTACTAGGTGGATACCCAACCAATAGTCATACACACAGAGAAAGCTTTTGGTATGAGGTGGCATTAAAGTGAAATTGCAGTAATTATTCCCTGTGGTTTGAGGTTGAGAGAATAAACACTTACAGAAAAGAGCTGTATTTCCCTGAAACCAAGCAAGGATTCCACCTGACTTGATATAGAGTGAGAACCAACCCAAGAGAGCGCAGTGACCGCAGAGAGCATGCAGGAGGCCCATCTGAAGATCTGCGGGTGACAATGGGAGGAGGTGAGCAGTGAAATGTAAATCTGTTTGGAGAATTTCCTGGCTTCTTGCTTCTGCCTTTATCACTTCACTCCTGAATCTTCTCTAAGGTCTTGAGGCCTCTACGGTCATCATGCAGTTATGACACTCAGCTGACTCCACCGTGCAGGGGCACTCAGCCTTCCGATGAAGGCTCCTCCTTCTCTACTGGTTTTGTGGTATTTACTTCCCAGGCCTTCTTCCGCCTTCCAGGCCCTCTGTTTGCTTACCCAGCACACAGGGCTTACTTGGTCAGAACTGGAACTTCTCAGCACTCCCTCTAGTACCTTTTTCCTCCTGGGACTTTCTTCTCTGATAACCTCATCCAGGCCCTTCTCTTCAATTACCACCTTGGTGCACAAATTTGTATCTTCAACCAGACTTCTGCTGTGCAGCCCAGAGGCAGTGTATGCACCCAGTGGTCTCACAGCCACTCAGCTCTTGGTCCCCACCCTCAACCCACAGACTTGGGTGAGTCTCCATGAGCCCCTCTCAATGCCAGGGCCACTGTCCACCACACTGTGCAAACCTTAGCACTTCACAGCATGCAGTTACTGTATTTATAACTTGTTCATTTGTTTTTTTGTTTAATTCTGTCTTTACTGGACTGCAAATGCTGTTATTGTTGGACTTATTCTGACTTGGCCAATATTGTATCCCTGGGACGTAGCAGGCATTCAGCACAGTTGCTGAATAACTAAATAAATAAGTGGATAATAAATCATGAGTTAATTGATTTTTCCCATCATGACAATGGCAGAATGTATTTCCCCTTGTTCAGAAAGTTGGGCTCTGCAGGCTTCATCCCACGGATGTAATTTTCTCCCCTCCCTCTCCTGGGGTCACTGTGGTGACTTCTGCTTGCTCTGCTCCGCCGAAATGCACCCCTGAAAGTCACTCCCATTGCTGTGGAAGCCTTCTGTCCAGCTCTGGTCTCCTGATCACTTGGCCATGTCTAGAATGTACAGCTCCTATCTACTGATTTCTAATTCACTACCAGGATAATTTTCGTCTTGTTCTTCCATCGTCACTGTCAACAATTAAAATCAGTTATTTTTCCATGCAGAAAATATAAATTTTCTTACATTTTACCATTATTTTTACATTAGCTCTTTCATGCTACTACATTTTTACTTTTTCAAAACATATTTAGAAGAAAATTTGAGGAGATAGGTACTTTCTGAACTCAATTGTACCCATAGGTTTTCTTTTCTCGACAGAGTGAAGGATCATTTAATTTCTCTGGCTCTTTCAATGGGCTAGCTGAGAAATTTATAAACTGATAGTGGAATTTCTTAAAGACATTCTAGATAACAAGGGAAACATCATGTTTAATGTGGCAGGAATTCAGCCTCTGAAACATTGTTTAACAAATCACCAGCTGAATCTTATCATAGAAAAACAAATTTATTTTTCAGACAGTTTTGAGAGGTATCTAAAATTCAATATGTGTGCTGAACCTTCGAATGCTTTTGAATGAAGGAGTTTGCCTGCTGAAAAGCTAAATAGCATCAGACTTAAAAGCGTGTTTCTCCTGACATCAGGATGTCGGCTGATACTAGCCAGAATGAAATGTGTTCTTTTCCTCCATTTTCAGTCTATCGGCAAGACTTGAGAAAACCGCAGTGACCTTTCTGCCTTCAGCTACCTCCCTTTGTCCTGTCTCTTTGCAATCACATATTTTTTTCCAATATGTGATTCCAATAATTACATCTTCAGTGTTGCTGAAGCAATTTGACAAATAGTAATTACAATATTCATTTCATAAGGATAGTTTGGCATCATGATTTCTAATGATAAATACAACATAAAGTTTCTAAAATGCTGATGAAAACATAAAATCTAAGGCTATTTCATGCCAGATAACTAGAGCATTAATCATCCAGTTAAAGATATGTGTATGCATAGATGCATATGCTTAAGGTGCACGTCCCTTCAACAGGCCCAAATATTTACGTGCCTGTATTACAAGCTGTTCATTCATGGATCACAGAATGCTCAGTTCTTGAAAACTAGTGGTGGAAAGGACATCAGTTAAATTCATTCTGACCTGGCTTTGAATCTCATTTTTGCAGCTTATGGGCTTCTGTTATCTTGTAGGAACAATGAGAGTCCTCCGGGGAAGATCTTCCTCCTCTGGATCCCCTACGCAGAGCCCGTGTGACCCTGAGTGGGTGGGTGCACACTGTGAGCCCTGAGTGGGTGCACACACGCGTCTCACATGCAAACGAGTCCATGAAGGAAAAGCCTGGACTGAGCTCCGAGTCTTGCCTGGGAGCTGCTCCTGGCTTCCGGGGCAGGCAGGAATCTCCAAGCCTCCTCCTGGGTGATGGGGAGAGGCCAGTCAGCGTGTGCTAACTGCAAATCACGGGTGGGAACGACCAGTTTCAGATCCCAGAACGGGGTTTTCTTAGCACAAGCAGCGCCTAGCACAGTGCCGAAAGCCAAGTCGAGGTGATGAGCCTCGGGCGGGGGTTTGAGGGAAGACGGTGCAGGGAACCCACAGTACCAGACGGGGCCATGTCCCCTGAGCAAAGCCTGGAATGGAGACAGCAGCTCCGGCCTGGCGCAGCCCGTGGCTGAGCCCCGCTGGAGAGATACGGGGCTGTGTGTCGCGGCTCTGGACGGAAATCCCTCTTTTCTCCCTTCCTGGCTCGGTCTTTCTTCCAGACGGCGCTGGGCCTGCTGCTGTGTCGTCTCACATGAGTGGCAGTGTCTGTTCTGAGGCGTCTTCATGTTCCTCCTTCCTGTCAGCCCTGAGCATTCCTTTACCATCAGCAGATTCCATGCTGCATTTTTATACACACTGTCGTGTAAACTACACACATTGGCCATTTTAACAATTTTGAAGTGCACTGTTCAGTGACAATAAGCACATTCACGCTGTGGTGCCGCGGACACCTCTTCCATCTCCAGAACGTCCACCTTCTCCCCCGGAAACACCAGACCCGTTAAACGACAGCGCCCCCTGCCGCCCCGCAGCCCGGAAGCCCTCGAAACTTCAGTCTCCGGAAACTTCACTGCTGTAGATTCCTCGCAGACGTGAAATCCTGCAGCGTTTGTCTTTTTGTGACTTGGCATAATGTTTTCCATGTTTTTGGGTTGAAGCCATGTGGAAGCAGGTGCCAGCATTGCCCTGCTTTTTAAGGCTAGATAACATTTCACCATCTGTGTGCCCCACACCGTGTTTACTCGTTCATCCAGCGATGGCTTCTGGGTTGATTCCAGGTTTCCACTATTCTGCGTGGTGCTGCCAGGAGCAGTGGTGCACGGATCCCTCCTATCTGAATCCCAGTCTTCGGTTTTCATTTCTATTTGTTAGAATATACCCAGAAGTGGAATCGCTGGTCATATGGTAATTCTGTTTAGTTTTTTGAGGTAATTCTGTTTAGTTTTTAGTCTCTTCTGCTATTTTTGAGGAGTCTTCACACAGTTCTCCCCAGTGGCCACACTACATTATATTCCTCTCCATACAGTACTCCATAGTGACCACACTGTATTATATTCCTCTCCATACAGTTATCACAGTGACCACACTATATTATATTCCTCTCCGTACATTTCCCTACAGTGACAGTGCTATATTATATTCCTCTCCATACAGTTCTCCATAGTGAACACATTATGTTATATTCCTCTCCATACACTTCTCCACAGTGACCAACTATATTATATTCCTCTCCATACAGTTCTCCATAGTGAACACATTATGTTATATTCCTCTCCATACACTTCTCCACAGTGACCAACTATATTACATTCCTCTCCATACAGTTCTCCATAGTGAACACACTATATTATATTCCTCTCCATACAGTTCCCCACAGTGACCAACTATATTATATTCCTCTTCGCACAGTTCCCTTAGTGACTGCACTGTATTATGTTTCTACCATGAATGCTTAATTGTCCTGATTCCTCCACAACCCAACAAATGCTTGTTATTTTATGTTTTGTCTGTACGATTTTAAACATTAGCTGTCTTACTGGGTATGAAAATTTGTGTGTGTGTGTGGGTGTGTGTGTGTGAAGTATATTTATATCATATTTTCATTGCTTTTTTTCCTACCCTAATAGATTGAAGCTCAAATTCAAGAATCATCTCCATGTGTACCTGCCATAGACCAAATGTGTCCCCTAAATCCACAGTTGGAAACCTAATGGTCAAAGTGATGGTATTGGGAGGTGTGGGACATTTGGGAGGTGATTAAGTTTTGCAGGTGGAGCCTCATGAATCATCATGATGAGATTAGTGCCCTTATGAAAGGGACCCAGAGAGTACCCCGTCTCTTCTGCTATGTGAGGACACAGGAAAAAGGCACTGTCCGGAAACCAGAAAGCGGCCCTCACCCGACAGCAGATGCACCACCGTCTCGATCTCGAACCTCCGGCCTCCAGAACTGGGAGAATAGGCCACCTCGTTTATGGAATTTTCTTAGAGAAGCTCAAATTCACTAAGACAGTGTTCTCACACATTGCTTATGCATTAGCCCAAGGACTGGCACTTAATGTACATTTTGCTGAATGACCTGACATAAAATGGAAGGCAAATTTATCCTGTGATGACTTAGGTGTACTGAGAATATAAAGACCTGTAATTCTGATGAAAGTAGTCAAAGTAATATATCTTTTACACGTGATGATGTAAGCATTTATGACAAAAAATTTCAAGAACATGAGAGTAGACAGAAGCATAGTAAACTCCTATGTGTCTAACTCCAGCTTTAGCAACTATCAGCTTATGTCCGGGGTGGTTGTGTCTACATTTTCACAGCCCCAAAAGGATATTTTTGGGCCAAGGAAGAGAGACCTCCTTCCGTGGTCAGCTGAGTGTTTTTATAATATTGAATTTTGTCAAATGTTTTTTCTACATCAAGATTATTATTTTCTTCTTTTTTTAATGTAATGTGTTACATTCATCGATTTTCTGAGGCTGAACCTCACTTGCATTTCTGGCATCTATCACACTTGTGCAGGGTGTATAATCCCTTTAACATGTTGTTGAACTTGGATTGCTGCCTTTGTTGTTGTAGAGTTTACGAGTATTTATATTAAGAGACACTGGTTGGCAGTTTTCTTTTTCTGTTGTGTCTTGTCTTGCTTTGGTGTTAGTGTAATGATGGCTTCACAAGATGGGTTAAGAAGTGTTCTCTCCTTGGGTGTATTTTGGAAGGAGAGTACTTTGTTTTGAGGATTGGTATTATTTCAATGATTTCTAGAACTAGCCAATAAAGCCATCTGGTCCTGGCCTTTTGCTTATTGAGGAATTTTTGAAGACTGAATCAATTTGTTTACTCTTTATAGGTCTGTTCAGATTTTTATTTCTTCTTGAGTGGGGCTTGGTAATTTCTGTCCCCAGGACTCTTTCCATTTCCCAAGGTCACCTAATTTGTTGGCATACAACTGTTTCCAGCATTCTCTTATGATCCTTTCAACATCTGTAAGGGTGGTAGTAATGTACCCACTTTTATTTCTGAATTTGGCTATTTACACCATCTCTCCTTTTTTAGTCAATGAGTTAAGGGTTTGACAGTTTTGTTTATTCAAAAAAATGTAGTGTTTGGTTTTGTTGATTCTATTTTTTTTTCTCTCATCTACTATGATGATCACCATTGTAACCTTCAGCATCTCCACACCTCTGGTAACTTTGAGTTTGGTTTGCTCTTCTTTTGCTAGTAAGGTTAGGCTACCAACTGAGATCTTTTATTTTTTTTTTACTTTAGGCCTTTTTACCTATAAATCTCCCTTTGAAGGTTGCTTTCTTTTCAGATCATAAGTTTTAGTAAACCTTGATTTTGTTTGCATTTATCTCAAAGTACTTTCTAATTTCCCTTGCAATTTTTTTTCTTTTACAAATTAGTTGCTGAGGAGTGTGTTGCTTAATTTTTATATGTTTGTAAATTTCTTCATTCTATTGGTGATCAGAGAAAAGGCTCTGTATGAATTCAGTCTTTTCACATTTGTCGAGGCTTGTCTCACAGACTAACATCTGTTCTATGCTGGAGAATGTTCCGTGTGCACTTGAGATGAATGTCGGTTCTGCTGCTGGTGGGTGGAGTTTTCTGCGGGCGGCGTCTAGGTCATTACCACTCCTCTGAATATTGTTCTTGTCATTACTGAAGTGAACATTGACATTTTTATGAGCTCTCCTTCCCATTCTGTCAATGTTTTCTTCATATAGTGTGGGGTTTTCTGTTTGATGTATATTTGCTTTTAATTTTTCTATCTTCTAGATCAATAAGCCCTTTTATCAATTATTCTTCATCTCTTGTGACCCTTTTTGACTTAAAGTCTGTTTTTCAGGTCCTGGTGTTGCCCCCCAGCTCTTTCCCGGTATCTTCTGCAGGACGGCTTCTTCACCATCCCCCTCACCCTACCTATTCCTTTGGCTCTAAAGAAAATCTTGTGATTATTAGGTCATTTAAAAAATTTTGCCAAGTTTGTACCTTAGCCAGTGAGTTTGATGCTTCTATGTTTAAAGTAATTGACGACAAGAAGGATCTTCTGCCATTTTTCTATTTGTTTTCATGTCTTCTTTGTTGTTCATGATTCCCCTTATACAGCCTTATTTTTGTATTTGATTGACATACTCTACTCCTTTGATCCTTGACTAATTTCCCGTCTGTATACACTTTTTAGTTATTTCTTTATGTTTACCTTTGACATTAGAATTAACATTCTAATCTTACAGCAATCTATTTTGAATTGATCCAGCATAGCTTCAGAAGCAGATAGACTCTGCTCCTACACAGCTCTACACCCTGATGTTACTGTCACAAAGGATGCCCTTGTGTGGTGTATCCCCTCCCCGGTTTTAGTAATAGCTGGACAGACAAGATCATGGCGGAAAGAGGTACATGTGTAAATGGTGCCGGCTCCAGATAATTCTTGCTTTATATTCTAAAACCTAATTCCAGAGAAACATTTTTACAAAGCATTGCATGGCTTTGGGTTTCGACGGAGCCACGTCTAGTTCATCTCCACACTCTGGGTACCTGTATCACCAGGGGTCCAGAATGTACAGCTGCTTCTCTAGTCTCTAAAACTCTCACCTATGCTTTTCAAGTTATGTAGGAAAGAGGGAGTTACAAACAAAAATACAATGATGCTGGCCTTTTTTTTTTTCTTTTTTTGAGACCTGAGTCTTACTCTCTCGCCCAGGCTGGAGTGCAGTGGTGCGATCTCGGCTCATTGCAACCCTCCGAGTTTAAGCGATTCTCCTGCCTCAGCCTCCCAAGTAGCTGGGATTCCAGGCGCCTGCCACCAATCCCAGCTATTTTTTTGTATTTTTAGTAGAGACGGGGTTTCACCATCTTGGCCAGGCTGGTCTTGAACTCCTGACCTCGAGATCCACCTGCCTCGGCCTCCCAAAGTGCTGGGATTACAGGCGTGAGCCACTGTGCCCGGCCGATGCTGGCTTTTATATTTACCAATATGATTACTTTACCAATGTTATCTTTTTTGTATGGCTTTGAGCTACTCATTTATTTTTTAGCAATTTGGAAGAAACTTGCAACACACAGGATAAAATAGATTGTGTTACTGACAAAATCTCCAAAATGTTAGTGTCTTTAAAAATAAATTTGCTCTGTCTCTTACCACATGTGCGCTGTGGGTCAGGAGGAGGCTCTGTGCATTTCCCTCCTCAGGGCAGCGGGCTGTGGAATGCAATACCATTGGATGAAACGCTCTGTGGATTTGCACTGTGCAACATGGCAGCCTCGAGCCACATATGGCTCTGAGCGTTTGACCTGTGACAAATACAACCGAGAAACAGAATGTTTAATTCTATTTCATTTTAATTAATTTAAAGTTAAATAGCCACATGTGGCTGGTTTCTCCCATACTGGACTGCAAAGGTCTAGAACATGTCTGGTGTCTTGATGAGACAAAGAACTCCACTCTTGCTGGTTTCTTCCCAGCCATGACAGAGTTCACTTTTCACTAAGGCAAGTCACACGCCCTTGTACAACCTCAAGGGGGCAGAAGAGTGCAGTTTTAACAGGTGCCCAGAAGAAGGAGAACCAGAAGCATTGCCGGACATCAATGATTCTGCAAAGCTGAGAAAAAACCCCAGATTGCTTAGGGGAAACCAGCTAGGTAGTGGTTTAATGATTGGAGGAGCATGGTGCAGGCAGTAAGTGAACACAGTACCAGGGAAATTTGTAGAGAAGAAATGAGACCCAGGGTGCGAAATTGTTCAAGGCCAAAGACAGGTCATTGGTCTCTTTTAACACTTCATCCCCAGGGCCTGCCTGCATGCTCAGGGGACCCTGGTTGCACGGTTGTGCAGGTAGCCCGAGCTGCCCAAGCCTCACTCTGTCACAGAGGCACGCCCGTCAGGTGTGTTCCATCTCCCACACGGCCTTGTCCCTGTTGAGTGGCTAAGAGAATTACCTGAGACTGGGTAATTTATAAGAAAAAATATTTATTTAGCTCACTGTTCTGTAGGTTAAGAAGTTCAAGGGCCTGGTCTTTGCTCCCTGCGAGGGCTTCTGAGCTGGGTAACCTGGTGGGGAAGGTCAGAGAAGTGAACAGATGCAGAGAGGACCAAGCAGAAGAAGCTGCACCTTATAACAACAGCTCCAGCGGGAGCCAGTCCAGTCCAGTCTCTGAGAGTGAAACCACACTCACTACCTCACAAAGAGGGATTCAGTCCCAGGACGTGAACACCTCCCACCAGGATGTAAACACCTCCCACCAGGCGCCACCTCCAAACACCAACACACCGAGGATCACGTTTCACATGGAATTTGGTGGAGACGGCAAACGACATCCAAACCACAGTCAGCTTCCTCACCTCCTGCAATGCATCCTTGGTTGAGTTTACTTAGTATACCCGGGATGCTCATGTCCACTCACCAGATCTTCCATCTCAGGCACACTCATCTTCCAGATGCAGCTGCTGTGGTCCTCATGTCCACCCACCAGATGTGCTTCCATCCCATACACCCTCACCTTTCAGATGCAGCTGGAAGCATATGAAGCATAATAAATAAACTCAACATAACCTTGTCTCTTATTACATCAAACGCCTGAGTTGGTGCTGTGAGTTGTGTAATTCTGGCTTTGAATCCCAGCACCACTGCTTTTTTACTTGACCCCGTGTGAGTTCCTTAAGCTCCTGTGTGGCTTCAGGCAAAGCTTCTGGCCTTCGTGGGTCTTGGTTGGCACATTTGTGAGCCGAGTAAATATATTATAAACTATTAATCCATAGGGAACAATGGTCATGTGATTTTGTTTTAGCTTTTATTTCAAAACACGATTAAGAAATACATAATTTTCCTTTAATCGTTTGTATCTTTTCAACTTACTTAGATTTATTCTCTATTAACTAGTTTTTGTTACTATTGTAATAATCAATAATTAGAAAAATAACCTAGCCCTCACTGATTACTCGTGGGATTCAGGAACCCGATGATTTCCCTGAGAATCACCTTGCTGTGGGGACTGAGCGGAGTTTCCCTGTTACCGAGCCCGGCCACTAGATGGTGGAGGACCACTTCACTTTAGTTTTCTTGTCTTTCAGTACTAAAAAGGCTTGCAAGGATTATGCACCTTTTCTCCCACCCCTCATTCCTTGAACGGTGAATTTCTATAACATTTGTTAACTGTCCTTTTAATAATTCTTGACCCTTTCTGTGCTTTCATTTAACCTCAAGTCTAGATTATTCAAATTGACTCATTTGGTAAAAATACATTGGGTGTCTATCATGTAGCAACAGCTTAATGGGATCCCCCGTGAAGTGGTCAAGTGCTGAAGCTGTGAAAGCTGGGGCCGGCGGATCGTGTGGGGACTGCCGCTGTGATCACTTTTAGGGCAGCGTCAGCAGAAGCCTGTGCGTTTGCAGGCAGATCTACGCTCTTTCAAATGTGGTGACACCAAGGTACAGTGCGGGGCACACATGGCAGGATTGGGGTGTGGAGGGAGCTTGTTCATCCTTCTTGGAAACCATGACACGGGGAAGGGGATTTAGGCCTCCTCGTTCCACACCCCTCCTTTCTAGAGGCGAAGGCAGCCCTTTGATCAAGATCACATGGTTCCTTAGAGGCAGCTCAGAAGCAGTTTCAGGAGGAGCTCTCCGCATCTTTTTAGAGACAAATCTCCTCCGTGGGAGGCTCTCTGAAGGGCCATGGTGTGCGGGGCCAGTGAGGCTGACTTCGTGACTGGACCCCCACAGAACAGCCACAGTCACAGGGATGGGACAGCTACACAGAGGTCAGCAAGCCCCGGGGATGAGGGGAGGAGGACGGGAGGCCTTGGGGGTGGAAGGGGTTCCTGCAGAACATTGTTCTAGGTGGGGCCTGAAATAACTTCTACAGACGAAGAGGTGACAGGTGTGGGATAGAGGGTGGAAGGGGCAGACCATCCCAAGAAGACACACGCAAGGACGCTGAAGCGGCTGCTGAGGTGGGTGCGTTGGGTGGCAGAGGGGCAGCAGGTGCTGGTCATCGAGATGAGGCTGGGGATTAAATAGTGGCTCTGTCACAAAGGCCTTCTATGCAATCCTTGCAAGTGTGATTTCTTTTTTTCAAAATGCAATGGAAAAACTTATTTGCAATCCTAAATCTTGGTCTATTCTATGGTTTTGAAGTTTGGAGACTTACCAGAATACTGATTCATTACCAGCAGTAGACTCAGGGATATATCATGGGAATGCTTGTGCCTTTATGTAAGTTACCTTTATTTCTTCAGGAAAATGAAGTGAATATGAACATCATTAAATTTTTGCCAAAGGTCTTTTGCCGAAAAAAGCTTTTCTCCTTGAAAAGAGTTACAGATGTTTGCTTGAAAAGCATGTGTACATTGATTGGTCATCTATAGATTAGATTGGATTTTTCAGCCTCATTTATTATATTGGTTATGTCACAAGGTCATACTACCTTGAATATTATTTTGCCATAACAATACGAAGGGGCAAGACAAGGAAGAGGAGGAGGAGAAGGAGGAGGAGGAGGAAGAGAAAGAAGAGGCGTCAACATCAACCCCCCGGGTGTCAGCTGGTGAACGTCATCCGCATGGTTGGACATTAAATATGAGCCCATTAGGAAAAGTGGGGGACATAACTCCATTATTAATACCAATGTGGGTGGGCCAAGTAAGTGACCCACATGTGATACTGGAAACTGGAAAGTGGAAGATGAAAAGAGCTTGTGCTGGGGAGAGAGGAACAGTGTCTCCATAATCAGAATGCTTCAGGGGCTGTCATGCTGGAACATAAATTAGCACACGATGTTGATAGAAGACATTTTGAATGCATTAGAAAAGCTTCAGCATGGTTCCCACCATGTACCCAGCAAGTTAACAACCAGGCACTCTACCAAAAGAATAAACATGCCAACTAAGCAACATAACGAGCCCCTGTTTTTACAAAAACTAAGAAAAAAATTAGGCAGGCATGGTGGTGTGCACCTCTCGTCTCAGCTTCTCAGGAGGCTGAGGCGGGAGGATCGCTTGAACCCAGGAGGTCGAGGCTGCAGTGAGTTGTGATCACACCACTGCACTCCAGCCTGGCTGACAGAGTGAGATCTTGCCTCAGAAAAAAAAAAGAAAAGAAAAGAAAAAAGCATGCACGGTGAGATTTTGTAACAGAGGTGACAATTGATCAAGTGTTTATTTAGAGAAAAATATTGGAATGAAATATTAGAAATAACCTAAATATTCAAGAACAGGCAATTATCAAAAGTGTTATGGCATATGCATAAAATGGAATACTTTGAAATCATTATGTATTATGATGAGAGAAATATGAAAACTTGATGAAACATAGTTCTCGTGCCCTAATTGTATATGTCACCATTCTATGGCAATACATTAAGGATGTCTTATTTTTTATTTTTAGTTTTCTATATATTGAAGTATGATCTACATAAAGCAATGACCACAAATCTCAAACATGAAGCTCAGTGGGCTTTCCCCATATATACAACTGTGTGCACACTACCCGGGTATAGGCATTGAACACATATACCACAAAGGCTGATCCCTGCTCCCTCCTGGCCAGCAGCCCTGGGAGCAAACATCACCACAACCTGTTCTGAAGATTCATTTCACTTCTATTTTGAATTTCATATGAATATATATCTTTATTATCATATGTATTATCTTGCTTCTGGCTTCTGTCAAGGAACATTATAGCTGTGAGATTCATATTTTTGCAGTGTAATCAGTTTATTATATTTTCTGTTGCAGCATGGTATTCCACTGTGCAACATATTTATCCATTTAACTACAGCTGAACATTTAGATTCTTTCTAGTTTTTTAGCTCTTATCAATAAAATTGCTATAAACATTTTTGTGTCTGTATTTTGGTGGGCATAGCAGTCATTTATACTGGGAGTAGTGGAATTACTAACTCACAACTGTGTGTGTGTGTGTGTGTGTACGTGTTTCTCTGTTGTAGATATCACCAAACACTTTTCCAAAGTGGTTGCACCACTTTCTATGCCCATGGATGGTGCAAAGCTGCTTATATATTTATGAGCTACATGGACATCTCTTTTGTAACACGCATGCACACAGACATCGCCTTGCTTTCTTGCTCTCGTATATCTTTTCATAAATAAAAGTAAGCTTTTAATCAAGTTCGACTTATTCATTCCTTCATTTATTGTCACCATTTTTGGAGGATGCAATTACTTGTATTTTTGAAATTTCAATATATCAAACTTATGGAAATGTTGTAAGAATAATTTTTAAAACTGTTGACAATGTGTTACCCAGACACACCAACTGGTACATTTTGCCCCATCACATTATCTGTCTATCTATCATCTATCTATCTATCTAATCATCTATTTATCTATCTATCATCTATTGATCATCTATCTGTCTATCGTCTATATATCTATCATCTATCTACCTATCTAATCATCTATCTTACCATCTATCTATCATCTATCTAATGATCTATCTACCTAATCATCTATCTATCTATCTTTTTCTGATCCATTTGAGACTAAGTTGTGGACATAGTGGTTCTTTAATTTTTAAATACTTCATTGTGTATTTCCTGACAGCCTAAGCACAGCTATCACTATTGGGAAATATAATTGTAATGCAAAACTATGATCTAATCCACTATCTATATACTAAATTAAGTACTATATTATCTAGTACACAATTTATTAATACACAACAATATCCTTGACAGCTTCTCTTTTCAGAGTCCTGGAACAAGACCTGGGGCAGGATCACCTGCTGCACGTGTGGTCGCACCTGCCGTCCGCCCTGTGGTCGCACCTGCCGTCCGCCATGTGGTCGCACCTGCTGTCTGCCCTGTGGTCGCACCTGCCGTCTGCCGTGTGGTCGCACCTGCCGTCCTCTCTCACGCGGAGCAGCTCCTCGGGAGGTCTTTATCTCTCTTACCTTGACACACTCCGAGTTCAGCCCAGTGATTTCTTCCAGTCCCCTCAGTCTGGGTTTGTCTGATGCCTCCTCGACGTCCCATCCAGGTGTAGTCTGTGCAGCAGCAGCACTGCCGAAGCCCCAGTGGCCTCTCCAGGCTTCCTGTTAATACCCCGTGCAGACGAGGCCATCCTGCCTCCATGCTGAGGCTGACTTTGATCATGTGGTCAAGGGGCTGTTGGCCAGTTTTCTCTACCAAAGTTAGAACATTTCCTTTTGTAACTAATAAGTAAGTAACTCGTGGGAAGATACTTTTTGTCCTGTTTCTCTTCATTCACGATTTTCTAAACTCACCACCCATTCCTTCTATATTTATTTGCTGTCATTCTGCTGTGAGTGAAAACTTTTCATTTATTTAATCAGTCACTCATTAACACCATTTATTTATTTGTTTCAATCATATCAGTATAGACTTATAGAGTCTTTTTTGTTTTTCCTTTTTGCAGTGACAGGTCTGGCTGGGTGCCCAGGCTGGCCTCAAACTCCTGGGCTCAGGGGATCCTCTGGCCTCTGCGGTGCTACCACACCAGTCTAAACTCATGGATTTTTATCATGTTAATTATCACAATACTTTACTACGGTCACTCAGTTTGGCTGTAAAACGCTCCCGGCTCTGGCTGGTGGGAGCCTCTCTGAGCTGCTTAAGTGTCTCTGAACATGCACCAGCGTTCTCTGAAGACT
The DNA here is from genome assembly GCF_000951045.1 of Mandrillus leucophaeus. Taxonomy (NCBI): domain Eukaryota; kingdom Metazoa; phylum Chordata; class Mammalia; order Primates; family Cercopithecidae; genus Mandrillus; species Mandrillus leucophaeus. The sequence continues at coordinate 2,080,687 of NW_012103754.1, read as the reverse complement.
TCCTCGCTCTCTGAGGCATTGAGGCTCCCCGGCCTTGGTCTTGGACTCAGCTCTTTCTCCAGGGACGCTGGTTCTCGTCAGTGGAGAATGAGATTTGGAAACCAAGCTCTGGACCCTGGGTGAGCTCGTTGCTCCTGGGCCCTCTCAGTGGGCAGAACCAGATGATACGTGTTTAGGAGGCTGAAACTTCTCCTATGTAATGTAGTCCATGCATGTCCATGCCCTCCCCGGCAATCATAGACAGACCACTCTCCTCAAGATACTTCCCACGTGTTAAGCAAGATGGCTTCAGAATTGCTAACTCACTCCCCTACACAAAGCAGGTGACTGGTGTTCAGCCCTTGTTCAGTTGTGGAGAAAGAATTTACACGCAGTAAGATGCTCAGTGCTTCTGTGCGTGACCCAGTGACTTTGGCAATGTGGCCACCGAGGAACCCGCATTCCCATCAAGACACAGAGGGTTTCTCTCACCTGAGAAAGTCCCACTAGGGACACTTGTTCCTAATGAACAAGCATTTGTAGTTCTAGTGGCCACCGATTTGACAACCAGAGCTTACTGACGTCGAGCTCCCCACGTCCTGTTCGGTGCATCCCTGGGGGCAGGTGTCAGATGAGGCCACTGCCCACCTGCCCCAGAGGTCACTGAGCATCTCCGCCTTTCGGTTTTTCCTCCCCAGTTCCCATTTGCCTGGTCTCTTGCCGGAGCTCCACTTTGTGAAAATTCACAGATGCTGCTGGTCTACAAGAGAATACGGAGGCTGAGAAGCCGCCACGGGAGCTTCCGGTGTCCACACATCAGAGCCTTGCTCGGTTCACCACGCGGGAAGAAGGGTCTTCTCCCCAAACCTGTGTCCTGCGTCTCCGTCCTCATCTCTCTGTTTTAGATGGTTAATCTTGAAATGTTTAATTTTAAATCATGTATACATTTACATAACTGAAAGCACTGATTCATTCTACAATTCTTATTTTTGAAAAGGCCAGAGCCTTTATAACATTCATCAATTTCTTTTTCTCACAGAAAATTATTTTCACCATTTGCCACTTCTTTTTCTTTTTTAATTGAAATTGAATTCATAGAAGACAAAATTATCCACTTTACAGTGTCCATTGCGGTGGCATCTGGTACATTCACAGTGTCCTACAGCCACTATCTCTCTTGAGGTTCACGGTTTTTCATCACCCCAGCACACCCTGGACCCGTGACTCCATTCGCCTCCTCCAGACTCGGCACTAATCTGCTTTCCATCTCTGCAGATATGCAAAGCATCAAATGGTATGTGTCTGATCTCTTTCATTTGCCATGTTTCTGATGTTCATTTACTCTGTGGCAGGTATACTATTTAAATCTTTTTATAACTGAACAATATTCCTTTGTACACATGTATCTTAATTATTCATTCATGCATCCACTAACAAATGTGTGGATTCTTTTACCGTTTGGATATTATAAATAACGTCGCTATAAATTGGGTACATTTTTCTGTGCAGATATATTTTCATTTCTCTCAGATATCTAAGAGAAATACCTAGAAGTGGGACTGCTGTGTCACACGGGAATTCTGTGTTTAACTTTTTGAAGAACCACCTATCTGTTTACCAGTCTCTGAGTCACTTTTCATTCTAATCAGTGAGATATGAGGGCTCCTATTTCTCATCAACACTTTTATTATTATTTTATTTATTATTATTATTATTTTTGAGATGGAGTCTCCCTCTGTCACCCAGGCTGGAGTGCAATGGTGCAATCTTGGCTCGCCACACGCTCCACCTCCCAGGTTCACGCCATTCTCCTGACTCAGCCTCCCATGTAGCTAGGACTACAGGCACCCGCCACCTCGCCCAGCTAATTTTTTTGTATTTTTAGTAGAGCCGGAGTTTTAGCATGTTAGCCAGGATGGTCTTGATCTCCTGACCTCGTGATCCACCCGTCTCAGCCTCCCAAAGTGCTGGGATTACAGGCGTGAGTCACTGCACCCGGCCTTATTTATTAGTTTTTTAAGATGGAGTCTCACTCTGTCATCCAGGCTGGAGTGTAGTGGTGCGATCTCAGTGCACTGTGCCCAGCTAATTTTTTTTCCTGTATTTTTAGTAGAGACAGAGTTTTGCCATGTTGGCCAGGCCAGTGTTGTATCTGACCTCAAGTGATCTGCCTGCCTTGGCCTCCCAAAATGCTGGGATTACAGGTATGAACCACTGCTGCTGGGCCGTAAGCCACTGTGGCTGGCCTCACTTTTATCATTATAATTGTAATTACTGTTATTGCCACCCTGGTGTTTGTAAAAAGGTGTCTCATTGTGGTTTTGATTGGCATTTCCTTAATAACCATAACATTGAACATATTTTCATGTTCTTGTTGGCTGTTTGTATATCTTCTTCAGAGAAAAGTCTGTTCAAGTCCTTGGCCCATTTGTTAATTGGGTTGTTTGCCTTTTTATTTTTCAGTTGCAGGAGTGTTTTTAGATATTTTGAACACTAGACCCTCTTCAAATACACAGTCTGCAAGCATTTTCTCCCATTCTGTGGGTTGTCTTTTCACTTTACTAATGGTGTCCTTTGATGCAAAAACCAAAAAGGTTTTAGTTTTGATAAATTTGTATTTGATTGTTTGATTTTTTTGCCTGTGCTTTGGGCATCATGTCTAAGACAGTAAGATATTATCCAATATCTCTGTTTTTTTTTCTAAGCCTTTTATGTTTTTACCTCTTATTTCATGTCTTTGATCCACTTTGAGTTGTTCTGGTAGAAGGTATAAGATACGGGTCTGCTGTCATTCTTCTGCGTGTGGATATCTGGGTGTTCCAGCAGTATCTGTTGAAGAGACTGTTCACTGCCAGGGCCGTGCTGGTCTTGTGGAGTGTCTCAGGAGGTGTTCTCTTCTCCTCAACTCTTTGGAAGAGTTTGAGTAGGATTGGTGTTAACTCTCTTCTGAGTGTTTGGTGGAATTCACCAGTGAAGTCAGCTGGTCTGAGACTTTTATTTTGTAGGAGGTTTTTATTGTTGATTCGGTCACTTTATTTGTTATAAGGCTCTTCAGATGTGTTTCTTATTGAGTTAGTTTTTGTAATTTATGTGCTTCTATGAATTGCCCATTCTACCAATATTATCTAATTTTTTTGCATGTAATTCTTTACAGTTTTCTCCTGTAATCTTTCTTATTTGTGAAAAGTCAGCAGAAATACCCCCACTTTTGTTTTCTAAGTTGTAATTGTTCTTTTATTTGCCATAATCCTGCTAAAGATTGCCAATTTCGTTGATCTTTCCAAATAATAAACTTATGTTTTCATCGATTCTATTATTTTTGTTCTGTTATTATTTCATTTATGCTCTAAACATTATTTTCTTCTATATGCTAGCTTTGCGTTTAGTTTTCTCTTAGTTTTTTAGTTCTTCACAGTGTAAAGGTAGATTATGAATTTGAGGTCCTCTTTTATGGTGCAGGTATGGACAGCTATAAATTTTCCTCTGAGTGCTGCTTTGGCTGCATCACCTAAGCTTTTGTATGTCATGTTTTCATTTTTGTTAGTCTCAAAGTATTTTCTCATATGGTCTTTCCTGGAGAATGTCTCATGTGTCCTTGAGAAGAATATATAAGTTGCTGGTGGTGGTGGAGTGCTCTGTCAGTGTTTGTTAGGTCTATTTGGTTTATACTGTTGTTTAGCTCCCCTATTTCCTTATTAATCTTCTGCCTAAATGTCTTATTTATAATTGAAAGTGAGGTACTGGAGTCTTCAACTGCTTTGACAGAACTCTCTGTTTCCTCTTGCAATCCTGCCAAATGCTTCCTGTATGTTGGGGTGCTGCTGTTTGTTGTGTTTTTGTGGAGGGGTCAATTCCTGGCATGTTCTACTGTATCATCTCCTTTGAGATCTCTCTGCTTGTCTCTTAAAGCCTTTCTTTGATGGTTCTGTGAGCTTTCTTCTATTGCATTTTGCGCAGGGCTTTTCTGGTAAACTCACCTAGGTTTCTAGCTCTTTCTTTAACTGCAGACTCTCAAACTTGAACTTTCATAAAAAACACCAAATCATCCACTTTTCTTCAAAGCTTTAGACATAAACCTCTTCCATATTGTGCTTGTGCACACATATACACACTCCTTTCTCCTCCTCACAGACAAGGAAGGTGCCTGTGAATGTTAACAAATGTAAGTGTAAGGAAGGAGACCACTACTACTCCTGCTGCCCTCCTCCCCCCACCTTGCCTAGTTCACAAGACAAAGGAGAGAAAGCAAAAAGTTAGAAAGAAACAAAAGTAAGATAAATAGCCAGACAACCTTGGTACCACCACCGGCCCTAGGAGTTAAAAAAAGTAATAATAATAACATCAACCCCTGACCTAAACTACTTGTGTTATCTGTGAATCCCAGACACTGTATGAAAAAAGCATTGTAAAACTGTTTGTTCTGTTAGCCCCATGTCATGTTAGCCCCATGTCATGTAGGCCCCAGTCACATTTCCCACGCTTGCTCAATTTATCACGACCCTTTCACGTGGACCCCTTAAAGTTGCAAGCCTTTAAAAAAGGCCAAGTATTTCTTTTTCAGGGAGCTCGGCTCTTAAGACACGAGTCTGCCGATGCTCCCAGCCGAATAAAAAACCTCTTCCTTCTTTAATCCGGTGTCTGAGGAGTTTTGTCTGCAGCTCGTCCTGCTGCAAGTGGAGCCTGGGAGAAGGTGCTTAGAGGTGTTGTACGCACCAAAGGCATCTCGACGACAGCTCAGTCAGCCCAAACGACCCTGTGCAGCATTTGAAATTCCTGGACAGGCTGGGCGCGGTGGCTCACGCCTGTAATCCCAGAACTTTGGGAGGCCGAGGTGGGGGGATCACGACGTCAGGAGATCGAGACCATCCTGGCTAACACAGTGAAACCCCATCTCTACTAAAAATGCAAAAAATTAGCCGGGCGAGGTGGCGAGTGCCTGTAGTCCCAGCTACTCGGGAGGCTTAGGCGGGAGAATGGCATGAGGCTGGGAGGTGGAGCTTGCAGTGAGCTGAGATTGTGCCACTGCCCTCCAGCCTGGGAGACAGAGTGAGACTCCGTCTCAAAAAAGAGAGAAATTCCTGGACAAACTTATACCAAAATGTACACAAGGTATGTTTCTGAAGATTGTAAGATAACTGCCATATTTCTTTTGCTTCTCAGTGCTTGTACATTTTCCACAACACAGGTATTACTATTATATTAAGAAAAAAATCTATTTAAGCTTTAACAATAAGAAATTATCAACAATATGTAGTGGTATATTCCTACTTAAATAGCTAGGTACTGCTGAAGAACAGATCCCAGTGAAGGGATATATTCTACAGGCAGGTGCAAATGGGAACTGATTTTGTATTTATGTGCCACCATCTACCAAAGAGCATATAATCAGGATCCTATTATTTCTCACACTGTTCTTTTGGGCATATTCACAGGAGTAGACAAGATTGCTTTGTGTGTACTGACAGCTTCCTAAGTCAGGAAGAGATCTTCCTAAATTGAGCAGTCGGCAGCACAGGGAAGGGACTCTGCATTATCAGAATGAAGGATGTCAGTGAGGAACCAGGGAGTGCTGTTTCTTCGAACCCAGTGGGGAAACATCATGCCTCACCCTAAGCCTTGCGCCAGAATTACGCACGTCTGAGCGCTTTGTTTGCCCTTGTTTATAACTTACTTTCCTTCCAGTGAACCACTTGCTTTCTATTTGCCTTCCTCCCTTCTGAGGACCTCCTGGTGCGGAGGCTGAGTGCTGGGCTGGGAAGAGATGGTGCGTCAGTGCTGCACTGACCAGCCGCTCACTCCAGAGCAGATGGTCACTATGTCGCATTAGGCAAGGTGCTTTATTTTACCCCAAATGGCCTCATTTTTATCATAAACTTGACTGTGAGTAGCTTTCCAGGGTGCTGTGAGAATTAAACCAGAAGCACTCAGCACCTCCAGGTCCTCAGGGCTTTCACCCATGTTCCTTGTTACTTGTAAACGAGCCTTTCATGTAGCCAGCATTTACACAGATGCCACTTCAAGGCATTGGTCTCCATACTGATGATACAAAGATAAAGACGTTGTACATTTTCTGACCGTGAGGACATTTCCCCAGAGATTCTACAGGCTTTTTTGGAAACTTGAGTCTTCATTTCTTCAGGACAAATGCTCCCAGATGCACTAGCTGGGATGTATCATTACTGCGTTCTTTCCAGCGTGGTTCCGCAACTTCGCATCCCCCGACCTGCTCTGAGTTCTCCAGTGTCTCTGCATCCTCGCCAGCGTTCTATGTTGTCACTATCTTATGTTTTTAATTTTAGCCACTCTGATAGGTGTGTGGCCACAGCTTGTTGCGCGTTTGATCTGTTCTCCTAAAGGCTGAGGATTGGGGCATCTTTCCACGCCCTCCTTGGCATCTGTGTAACCTTCTCAGTGAAATGTCTGTTGATGTTTTTTTCCCAGTTTCTGATTGAATTTTTCTAAACTGCTGAGTTGTGAGAATTCTTTCTATGTTAAAGTTCTGCTCCTTTTTTGTTCTTTGCAAATATATTTTCTCCCAGTCTGTATCCTGTCTTTTAATTCTCCTCATATGGGGTTTTGCAAAATGTTTAATTTTGAGGAGATCCAGCTCATCAATTTCTTGTCTTAGGAATCCTGCTTCTGGTGTCAAGTCTAAGGACGCTGCCAGGACCCAAATCCCAGAGATTCTCTCCTGTGTTTTTTTTAAAGGCTGTATGGTTTTCAGGTTTAAATTTAAGTCTTGATCCATTTAGAGTCGATATATTAGGTGTGGGGTTTAGGTTGGTCTTCTTTCTCTCCTTTTTCTTTTCTTTTTTTTTTTTTTTTGGCCTATAGATGTTCAATAGGCCTATGTGTCTATCCTGCCACAATACTGCACAATTTTTATTTCTGGAGCAATATAATAAGTTTTGAAATTGGATAGAATGATTCTGGTTTGTTTTATACATTTCCTTTTAGCTTAGTGAATGAGGCCTGACTCTTGCTTTCATTTGATGAATATCTGTTAGCCTGTTCTGGGCCAGGAACTCTGTTTACAAAAGTAAACACTGTATTCTCTTTGAGTATGCAGGCTGTCAGAAGAGATAGATCAAAACAGAAACTAACGATGAAGATAAAGTTGTTTAAAATTGGAATAAATCTTATGCAGAAGAAGAGAGCTGGAGTGGGTGAGAACGTGGGTCCTTTTGGATAAGGCAGTCAGGTCTCTGCAAAGCCACATGTTTAACTGAGAAAAGCTGAGAAGCCACAGACACGCCAAAACACAGGTGAAGAATGAGCTGGAAGCATGGACAAGCTCAGAGCACGTGGGCGCTGGAGGAGGCAGTGAGGCCAGGGAGGGGCTGAGATAGGGAAGTGGAGGCAGGAGTCAGGCTTGACCACAAACCAGCCACAGATAACAGGAAAATGGAGCTTTCTCTGGAGATTGCGTGGATGAATCATGAATTGGTCCGTGCTTGAAAATCATTCCTGTTGCTTTGGGTTACAGGGGCTAATCGTGGAAATAGGGAGGACAGAGAGAAAGAGAGTGTGGCAGTCCAGGGAGGAGATGGGTCTCCTGAGCTTGGATTGGGGCAGTGGACCAGTAAGGATGTATTTGAGAAGCATCTGGGAAGAAGAGTTGGGAAAGTTTGCTGCTGGAGTGGATGAGAATGCTTTAAAACAAAGTTAAAGGGAGCTATGGAGACTTTTAGATTACAGCCGATGGACATGCTGGTCACTGGTGCTTTAAAACAAAGTTAAAGGGAGCTATGGGCACTTTTAGATTACAGCAGATGGACCAGCGGGTCACTGGGATGTGAGCTCTGGCCTCGGGTACAGGCGTGGTGGAGGGTGTGGCTAGGTCTGAATTTATTCAGGTTGAAACGTCTGTGAGCCCTGAAACGCCAGAGGCTCGATTCACAGTCACTTGCGTGATTGGTGTTAAAGTTGTTTCATCCGCACCGGTTCTACTTAAGTCCATGTTTTGCTTTGTTTTTAAATTCTGTAAAATCCCGAAAAAAGTACAATAAACAGCAATGAATGCTTAAATAAGAGGATCCTTTGAGATCTCTCTGCTTGTCTCTTAAAACCTTTCTTTAGTAGATTGTGAGCTTTCTTCTATTGCATTTTGCGCAGGGCTCCGCCCATAGGGAGGAGACACGTGGCTCAATCTGGAGTTCAGAAGGGTTCACAGAGGAAGGAAGGGCGTTTGCACCTCTGGTGGGATTTTGCTGGCTTGGAAGGTGCAACATATCACGGGCCGGGTGTTTAGGCCTCACCCGGGTGTGGTTCCGCCTCTGATGAGAACCGGCTTGGGGCGTGGGTGTCAGGGAGGCCCAGGACTTTGAATGGATCCCTCAAGAATAACTATTTGATGCTGACGAACCATTTAGAGGCAGATCTCAGGTCGTGTGAGTTTGTAAGTATGATTGTGGCTGATGCAGGATGGTTGGGAGTTGACGGAGAAGGAGACGCTTCCTTGTGGGTGGCAGCTCCCAGGGTTACTCTCCTGCCTTTCATCATGTTGAGCTGAGGTTTGCGGTATTTTTTTTGTTTGTTTTACTTACTTATTTGTCCAGTGAGTCTTTTCTGATGAGCTTTCAGATTTCATGGGTTCAGTTCACCTTCTGTCTGTTCCCTGTTATGTTGACCAAGAGCTGCCCATGATCCAGTAAAGAAATTGTGAATATTGGCTTTTGAGTAAATGAGTAGGAACAGAAAAGTTGTAACCTCCCCGTCCTCACTCCGAGACAGAAATTGTTGAAGGCACTGAGAAGTTTCGGTTACAGTTTCAAATAGCTGGGGAAATTTGTCTCTGTAAATAATGAAGAAACAATTTCCAGATCTAGTTTAGGATGGC
>NW_012103754.1:2066143-2067079 GCF_000951045.1 Mandrillus leucophaeus | reverse complement strand
TTTTTTTTTTTTTTTTGGCCTATAGATGTTCAATAGGCCTATGTGTCTATCCTGCCACAATACTGCACAATTTTTATTTCTGGAGCAATATAATAAGTTTTGAAATTGGATAGAATGATTCTGGTTTGTTTTATACATTTCCTTTTAGCTTAGTGAATGAGGCCTGACTCTTGCTTTCATTTGATGAATATCTGTTAGCCTGTTCTGGGCCAGGAACTCTGTTTACAAAAGTAAACACTGTATTCTCTTTGAGTATGCAGGCTGTCAGAAGAGATAGATCAAAACAGAAACTAACGATGAAGATAAAGTTGTTTAAAATTGGAATAAATCTTATGCAGAAGAAGAGAGCTGGAGTGGGTGAGAACGTGGGTCCTTTTGGATAAGGCAGTCAGGTCTCTGCAAAGCCACATGTTTAACTGAGAAAAGCTGAGAAGCCACAGACACGCCAAAACACAGGTGAAGAATGAGCTGGAAGCATGGACAAGCTCAGAGCACGTGGGCGCTGGAGGAGGCAGTGAGGCCAGGGAGGGGCTGAGATAGGGAAGTGGAGGCAGGAGTCAGGCTTGACCACAAACCAGCCACAGATAACAGGAAAATGGAGCTTTCTCTGGAGATTGCGTGGATGAATCATGAATTGGTCCGTGCTTGAAAATCATTCCTGTTGCTTTGGGTTACAGGGGCTAATCGTGGAAATAGGGAGGACAGAGAGAAAGAGAGTGTGGCAGTCCAGGGAGGAGATGGGTCTCCTGAGCTTGGATTGGGGCAGTGGACCAGTAAGGATGTATTTGAGAAGCATCTGGGAAGAAGAGTTGGGAAAGTTTGCTGCTGGAGTGGATGAGAATGCTTTAAAACAAAGTTAAAGGGAGCTATGGAGACTTTTAGATTACAGCCGATGGACATGCTGGTCACTGGTGCTTTAAAACAAAGTTAAAGGGA
>NW_012103754.1:2040556-2065033 GCF_000951045.1 Mandrillus leucophaeus | reverse complement strand
AAGAAATTGTGAATATTGGCTTTTGAGTAAATGAGTAGGAACAGAAAAGTTGTAACCTCCCCGTCCTCACTCCGAGACAGAAATTGTTGAAGGCACTGAGAAGTTTCGGTTACAGTTTCAAATAGCTGGGGAAATTTGTCTCTGTAAATAATGAAGAAACAATTTCCAGATCTAGTTTAGGATGGCGTCATAACGGGGATATAATGTTAGAATAACAAGGCTAATCTCATTGTCCCAAGGAATGAAAACCGTTCTTTCGTGTACATCTGTAACCATAAAGTGAAAGTCGTAACAAAAATATAACCATCGACGTGTTCCAAGGGCCTCAACAGGACAGGTGCCAGCCTTGGTGTCAACAGGATTCTCTGGAGAATTTTAACACCATAATTTCTATGTTTATGTGATCGCTTCCAGTAATTACTTGTATGTTTTCCAAAGACGCTCAGCTGCCATCTAAGTTTAAAATTGTATGTGCTTTATTATAAGCTCTCATTTTTTAGGTTATGCTAAGCATAAGAACATGGGCATTGGGAATGCACATCCACATGGATTTAAGGATTGATTTGCCGCTTTATTAATCATTGACCTTTGAGCAGTGACGTTTCTTCCGCATGCCTCAGTTTTCTGTCCAGTAAGTGGGGAGACATCGTGCCCATCTCCTGAGGGTGCTGGGGTGAAAAGCGCGACCCCACAAGCAGCACAGTGACCGCCAGCAACGGCTAGCTCTTGTTCTTAGGAACCAAAATGCTCTATGCGAGTTAAGGAACACTCACCGTATTATTTGTATCTCACAATGATCTCATGGTAGAAACACTTTTGTCTTTAGGGCCAGAGAAGGCAGGGTCCAGCTGCTCTCAGTCCTGTGGGGTCAACTCAAAGTGTGAGCTCAGACCGCCTGGATCCAATTCCAGGGCTCACTCCGGGAGCCCACACACCCCTGCTGGACAGTCTGGCCCCCAGCCCCTCCCCCGGTGTATATATCTGTGTGTGCCTGTGTGCAGGGGTGTAGTGTGTGTATGTGTGTGCACGTGCGTACAGGTGTGTGGGAGTGCTTGTTATATACCTGTGTGTACTGTGTGCATGTCTGCACATGTTTGTGCATGTGTGCAGGGGTGTAGTGTACATGTTTATGTATATGCATGTGTGTACATGTGTGTGCATTGTGTATATGCCCGTGTGTGCATGTGTGCAGGGGTGTAGTGCATATGTGTATTACCTGTGGGGGGGAATGCTTATGCATGTCTGTACCTGTGTGTGCATGTGTGTATATACCTGTGTGTACATGTGTATATACCTATGTGTGCCTGTGTGTATATACATGTCTGTGCAGGGGTGTAGTGCATGTGTGTATCTGTGTACATGTGTGTGGGAGTGCTTGTGTAAGTCTATACGTGTGTGCATGTGTGTATATACCTACCTGTGTGTGTGTGTGTATATACCTGTGTGTGCATGTGCGTATATACCTGTGTGTGTGTGTGTATATACCTGTGTGGGTGTGTTTGTACATACCTGTGTGTGCGTATATATACTTGTGTGTGCATGTGTGTATATACCTGTGTGTACATGTGTGTATATACCTGTGTGTGTGTGTGCAAGGGAGTTGTACATGTGTGTATGTCTGTATATGTGTGTGCATGTGTGTGTGTTTTTTACGACCATCTGTAAGGCTTGTGGGCCAAGCCTGGGTGAAAGCCTGAGAGGGAATGGGGTTTCCTCTCTTTGGGAATACGTATTCAATGGGAGAGTCTGGCAAAGTTTCCTGAGTGTTCGTGTATATTTATTGCACATAGGAATGTACTCAGGCAGAGTGTCAAAGGGAGATGTCACATAACTCAGAACCTTCATTCCTCATAAAGAACCCAAATCCTCCTTCAACTATATCCATTGCCTTTTTATTTTACATTTGTAGGGATTCATGAACTTAACAACAAAAAAAAGACAATAAAAGATGATTAAACATTTGAGGGCATTTTGAATTTGTGTGCTACGGCATAGCTAAAAGGTAGTTTTAAGAGCATCCAGAGAAAGAGAAAATGCTCCAGATTTATTTGGATGGAAAATAGAACACACTTGATTTGATTGGTAAATGTAGTTTTCTGTCCGTAAAGATAGCTGGCACCAGAATGAGTTCTAGAAAGTGACTGTGAGGGGATCTGGTCAGAGGGTGAAGTGATCCGTAAAGGAGAGGGAAACAGCAATGGCAAATGTGAGCTTTCTTTGTCTGTAAGAAAAGGATGTGATTGGATTGTTACATTTGCACGTGAATATGCCGGGGACGTAAATACCTTTTTATAATGACAATAGAAGGGTCCGAGGCTTGTTAAATTGAAGTTGTTTCTGTGGACAGTCAGGGACCTTCTGAGGAGACTTCTTCAGATCCCTTCCAAGCCTATGATTCCATAATGTGAAAATAATGGCCGTCCACGGGAAAACCGTGGATTTAGTGACAGGTAATTGACCGTCTCTGTTGTCTCGCGAAGCGGTGGTCTTCTCTTTCCCGGAGACAGGAAGCGAGGGCGGGCCTTTGCATTGACTCGGGTCCACTGAGGCGTGCAGGGGGCTCTTCACCGTCCACAGCGGGAGAACCACTGAGGATGTAAAAGCCTGCTCCTCACAAACATTACGCCCCACTTCACAAGTGTGTACTTAAAATGTCCGTTAACTGAACTCTGTGGGGCACTTGGACAGATAAACAGAAGAATTTGACCCACACTTTCAGGCAGGAAAACAAGAGGCTTAATTTTCTTTTTTCTATGTCTGTTCAGTTTTAAAGAGAAATTATTTTTTCCTCAATCTGCTATAAAACCTAACTTGAAGGCATTAAAAAAATGGTATCTGTTATTGGATTTGGTATGCAATTCTGCTTACTCTGTAAGAACATAAAGAAATCTAAAGAACCTAAAGAGAAAAGGACCACCTTCGCAAAAGGCAGCACAGACATAAAATTGCCTGTCATTAAAGGCTCGGATTTTCCATCAACAGCCATTATTTTCACGTTATAGAATCATAGGCTTGGAGGGTGTTTAAAAGCAGTTTCCTCAGAAAGTTCCTGACTTTCCCTAGAAATGAACTTCTTCAACTTTGCCATTTATATTTGCCTAAAAATTTCTACAGCCATTCAACCTGCAAAATATATGGATCTATCAACTGTAAAATAGTTCTTAAGTGTATTCTTCTGGGGTATTTGAGTCTGTTGGTTTTATGTCTCAGTACAAATCCATCATTCCAATATTAGTCTTCAGCTTTAATTGTTCAACTGTAGAATTCTGATCGTTGATTTCTCTGAGGAAGCTTTAAATGTGAATAGTCCATCTTTATAAAATATTTCTTCCAAATAATAGAATTTATGCGACTAGCATCTCCCCATCAAGTTTTAGACACGTACGAATGACGCACACTTACAAGTTAATAGCACGGCCATTGGCAGGAAATATGGAGCCACCGTCAGGCCTTGGCATAACTGGATGGTGGCGCCCAGAGAAGTTGCAGGGATGTGGCTGAGCCCAGCTCCCGGCCACAGAGGTGGGCGTTCCTGAGCCCAGGGAGCCCCCAGACAGTGCAAGATGTTAGGGTGGTCGAGGGGCTGAAGCCACTCCCGTTGCCAGCTGTAGCTCCAGGTCAGGCCCCACCCCCCACTGAGATGGGATAGGCTGGGGCCCTTCCTGACGGATGGAACATACATTTCAGGACCCCAAAATCACTCAGCAAAGGTAAGTCAAGCTGGAAAATGCGTCAGGCCAACCTGCCTCCCATTTTATTTCTAAATACAATAGCTACAAAGATCTTAAAAAACCCTACATACCTCTCACAATTGGCCCACTAGGAAATCCCTGGTGGAATCTCCCCCTCCCCGCGTGGAGTTGTCCGGACCGAATCAATGCTCCTCTTACACGTATGTTTTGATGTCTCATGTCTCCCTAACATGTGTGAAACCGAGCTGTGCCCGGCCACCCTGGGCACACGTCCTCAGGACCTCAGGGGGCTGTGTCACAGGCCTGTCCTTGACCTTGGCAAAGTAATCTTTCTAAATTCGTTGACACCTGTCTTCGATATTTTGGGTTCACAATAGGAATTTGGGGAACGGCTCCCTGGTCCTTGAGAAAAGCAGTCCTGGGCCCAGTGCGGAGGCCGGAAGGATTCACTTCCCGAAGGGGCAGAAAGTGTTTATAGCCCGGGGTGCTCTGGGGTTGATGTCCTGAGAATAGGAGGTCTGGGGGGGCCCAGGTCTGGTGACCCTGTTGGGGTTTAGTGGAGTTTGGGAGCCCTGGCCACCCCGGCCTGGGCCCAGGGAGCTTGTCCTGCGATGTTGAGAGTATGTCGGCTATGATGTGTTTCACACAGGCTGTGGTCAGGGGATTTCTGAGCGCTCTGGGGTTTGGCTGTGGACTGGAATCATGGCATGGGAGGGATCACGGCACGGGAGGGATCACGGCACGGGAGGGATCACGGCACGGGAGGCACGGGAGCTGCTCTCCAGGGACTCTCTCTCTGCTGCCCTTGGTCAGGGAGGGGCTCGCGGGGGCACGGAGGGAGGGCGCCAGGTGGGGCCGCAGCCAGCTGGGCATCCAGGACCTTCTGGTCCACCTCATGCCCTGAGGCCGGTGGCAGGTTCCTCAGAGGCTCCCAGAGCTCCCACGTGAGTGAACCTTGGGAGCAAAGCTCAGAGGCTCAGCCACGCCCTCACCCACTTCTCGTACGCCCTCAGAACCCACATTCCTCTACGAAAACCCCGTGACTGCTGTGATGCTGGCAGTGGCTTTGTTTACCCGGAAAACCCAGAGCGATGCAGACAGTAGACAGAGATCGTGAAATCAGTGCTTAGATTTATATTATTTATGATTTATTGCTCCAATCCCTAAAATAACCCTCAAAGGCAGTGGGGCAGGCAGATCATTGCCACCTACTGAGCAGAAAGATGATAGATTTGTGTGGCTGCAAATCACAGTTTGTGGTAGTTTCTCTCAGCAGCCATAGAAAACAAATGTAGATGGATCGTCTGCTGGTTTTAAATTTTCACTGTAGTGTGGCCAAGCTTTGAATGTCTGTCCACGACAAAGCTCTCGTGGAAACTTAATCCCCAGCAAGGCAGCATTGAGGGAAGACTTTAAGAAGTGGTTCCATCATGAACAGATTTCTCCATCCATGTAAGGGAGGACACCACCGCTCATATTGTCTTATGCCCAATGTCTGCCTCCAAAGAAAGCAGCAGCAAAAACTAAAAGGCAGAAATGAAATCCACAGGCAGACAGCCCGGCTCCGCACCCTGGGCCTGGTTAAAGATTGACCCCTGACCTAACCGGTTATGTTATCTATAGATTCCAGACGTTGTATGGAAAAGCACTGTGACAATCTCCGTCCTGTCCTGTTCCGTTCTAGTTACTGGTGCATGCAGCCCCCAGTCCCGTACCCTCTGCCTGCTCAATCGATCACAACCCTCTCATGCAGACCCCCTTAGTGTTGTGAGCCCTTCAAAAGGACACGAACTGCTCACTCTGGGAGTGACCGCCACATGCTGGGCAGCTTAATCAACAGAAATTCCTTCTGTCACAGTTCTGGAGCCTAAACACCCAATATCAAGGTATCTACATGTTTGGCTTCTCCTGACATCTTTCTCCTTGGCTTGTAGATGGCCACATTCTCACTGTGCCCTCACACGGCCTTTCCTCTGTTGATGGGGACTGCTTCTTCTTACAAGGACACCAGTCCTGTTGGATTAGGGCCTCACACTTCTGACCTCATTGAACTTTAGTAACCTCTTTAAAGGGCCTGTCTCCAAATACAGTCACCATGGGGGTTGGGGCGTCGATCTATGAATTTTGGAGGACACATGTCATCCATCCCATAACACTAAGAAAAACAGACAGAAGTTTCCAATTATGAAAATGAAGGGTTAAAGAAGAGATATCACTCTCAACCTTATAGAAATAGAAGGGAAATAAGTGAATACTAAAAATGATCAAATGCCAAGCTGGGTAATTTAGATTAAATAGACACATTTCTAGAAAAGCAAAAAAGTACTGAAATAAACTCACAAATAAATAGAAATCTGAATAGACTTACTGAAACCGATGAGATTGAATCAAAACTTTAAAAACTCCTTACAAAGAAAAACAAAGTGCCACATGACCTCACTGATAAATTCTAGCATTTAAGGAGTTATTACCAATAGTTTATAAAATTTTCCAAAAAAGAAAATGAAAAACCACTTCCAAGTTCACTGTATGAGTGCAGTATTATTCTTTTCTTTTTTTTTTTTTTTTTTGAGACGGAGTCTCGCTCTGTTGCCCAGGCTGGAGTGCAGTGGCGTGATCTCAGCTCACTGGAAGCTCCACCTCCCAGGTTCATGCCATTCTCCTGCCTCAGCCTCCCAAGTAGCTGGGACTACAGGTGCCAACCACCACACCAGGCTAATTTTTTGTATTTCACCGTGTTAGCCAGGATGGTCTCGATCTCCTGACCTCGTGATCCACCCACCTCGGCCTCCCAAAGTGCTGGGATTACAGGCATGAGCCACTGCACCCGGCTGAGGGCAGCATTATTCTAATATTAAAACTGGATAATGTTATCAGAAGCAAACAAAGCTACAGACAAACATCTCTAAGAAATATAGGTGCATAAATCTTCAAAAAAATACTATCAAACAAAATACAGAAACATGTAAAAAGGATTAAGCACCATGACCAGGTGGTATTTATGTCAAGTATGTGAGTTGATTGAATATCAGAAAGTCAATCATGTCATTGATACGGTCTGGCTCCGTGTCTCCACACAAATCTCATCTTGAATTGCAATCCCCACGTGTTGGGGGAGGGATCTTGTAGGAGGTCATTAGATTATGGGAATGGTTCCCCCATGCTGTTCTCATGATAGTGAGTGAGTTCTCATGAGATCTGATGGTTTTATAAAGGGCTTTTCCCCACTTTAAACTGCACTTCTCTCTCCTGCCGCCATGTGAAGAAGGTCATGTTTGCTTCCCCTTCAGCCATGATTGTAAGTCTCCTGAGGCCTCCCAAGCCATGCAGAACTGTGAGTCAATTAAAACTCTTTCCTTTATAAATTACCCAGTTTGGGGTATTTATTCGTTGCATCATGGGAACAGACTAATATAGTGATGTACCATATTAATAGCATAAAAGACAAAACCCATATGATTGCTCCAATAAATGCAGAGAAATAATTAGACACCATTCAAGACCCTTTCACAATTAGAAAGAAAACTCAGCAAACAAGAACTTCAGTAAACTAGGACTAGTTAGATGATTCTGTATTCAGTTATTTGCATTGAAAATTTTATATATGCATAAGAGAGAGTGAGAGAGCATGGTGGGAAAGGATCACTGTACTCTTTTGGACCCCCATTATGCTAATGAGAACTGTTTTCCACAGAGCAATCTAATGTGGACATCGCTGGCCAGCAGAGCAATTACTGATCATATCAATTTTCTTCTTATTGCTTCCTTTCATTAATTTCCTTGTTAATCAGAAAGAATGTGGGCAAAAAGGGCTTATTTAAAATGACTGGAAGGAGAATGAGAATCAGCAGTGGGGATACTTGGTATTCCATTACCATTACAACCATCAGCTTTCTGAAGCAAGATAATTAAGAGGTAGAAGAAATTTCAACACTGAACACAGATATCACATAAAAAGTTAATAACTTTTCTACACACACATTGTTTGCAGGGGAAAGTGCCTAATCATGGGCAAATTAAATGCAGATTAAATTACTAAGTAGTGTCTGACACATTGTGTAGATAGTGATTATGCAAGGGACTCTGGGGATATACATATTCTTGGAAGGAAACTCAGTAACATCATGGACCTAATTTATATTCTGAGCTATTAACTAATAACGTGCCCAGTAAAATATTTCTATTAGTCTTAAAGTGAACATAGTTGGCACCAGGGCACATCAGAGTTTCTCCAAAATTAAAGATGGCTAAACAAAAGTGACACAAAGAAATGTGATAATGCATCAGTAGAGATGTGAGCAGGCACCTTGGGTAAGTATCTCCTTCATGACCATTTCCATACCTTCACCCCTCCCCTGAATCCAGGGCCTGCACAATTCAACATCAGGGGTGTCAACAAATGGTGCTTGGCTCTCTGCATCTCTGAATTCACTCATTCCTCCTTCCTTTCTGCAATTCAACTAATAATTCCTGAGCACAAGCCCTGGAAAAGGCACTTGCATGAGAAATGGGAGCACTGTGTCCAGTGAAAACTGCCAGTGTCAGAGCCTGAGTTCCCAGATCATTCTGCCAATGGTTTTATTTTTTCTCTTTTATAAACAACAGTGTCACTGCGTCGCCCAGGCTGGAGTGCAGTGGTGCGATGATGGCTTACTGCAGCCTTGACCTCCCAGGCTCAAACAATCTTCCCGCCTCAGCTTCCCAAATAGCTGGGACCACAGGTTCATTCCACCATGTCTGGCTTGAATTTTGTAATAATAATATATTAAATACATAAAAAAAAACTTTAATATGTATGAGCCAGGGTCTTAGAGAAAATACTTGGTGACCATGTTGATGTGAACTGATGTAAAATGCTGGGTTGTGCATTAGCTACCAAACAAACAAAACAAGCAAACAAAACAGAAACAAAACTCTTCAACATCTTCTCTCAGGGAATTTTTATCCCATTGAAGCTGTGACTCAGGGCCTCAGCTTCAAAGATTTCAGAGCCTGGGTTTCTTTTTTTTAACTGGAGTAAAGAAATTAGGTGCAAATAAGATGCATTTTCCATCTCAGTCAATGCAACATCACCCTTCTGGTAGCTCAGGTATAAAACCTTCCAGTCTTTCTCTTACCTTGCTTTTCTCTTTACATCCAGTCCATCACTATGTGCTCTTGGCTTGACTTTGACTTTGAATCCTTTTTTTTTTTTTTTTTTGAGACAGAGTCTCACTGTGTTGCCCAGGCTGGCGTGCAGTGGCATGATCTCTCTCGGCTCACTGCAACCTCCACCTTCCAGGTTCAAGCGAGTCTCCTGCCTCAACCCCCTGCGTAGCTGGGACTACAGGTGTGTGCCACCACGCCTGGCTAATTTTTGTATTTATAGTAGAGACACAGTTTCACCATATTGGCCAGGTTGGTCTCAAACTCCTGACCTTGTGATCTGCCAGCCTCGGCCTCCCAATATGTTGGGACTGCAGGCGTGAGACACTGTGCCCGGCCAACTTCGAATATTTTAAAAATAGGATTGGTAAACTTTTTCTGGAAAGGACCAGATATTAAATATTTTCAGTTTTGCTGGCCGTATAATCTCTGTCAAGACTACTGAACTCTGACACTGTAGTGGCAATGCAGGAGAAAGAAATAAAAGTCATCCAAATTGGAAAAGAGAAACTCAAATCCTCTCTGTTTGCTGGCAACATGATCATATACCTAGAAAACCCTGAAGACTTCTCTACAAGACTCATAGACTTCATTAGTGACCTCAGTAAAGCTCAGTATACAAAATCAACATACAAAGCATCAGTCACTTTTCTATACACCAATAACATTCAAGCTGAGAACCAAGTCAATAACCCAATCCTATTTACAATAACCACAAAAAGAGAAAATACCTAGGAATACATCTAACCAAGAAGGTTAAAGATTTCTACAAGGAGAACTACAAAACACTGATGACAGAAATTGTAGACAATACAATAAATGGAAAAATATTCCATGCTCATGAATTGGAAGAATCGATATTGTCAAAATGACTGTATTCCCAAATCAATCCATAGATTCAATGGTAATTCGCATCAAATTACCAGTGTCATTTTCACAGAATTAGAAAAGCACATCCTAAAGTTCCTATAAAACCAATTAAAAACCCAGTTAACTAAGTAATTCTAAGCAAAAATAACAAATCCAGAGGCATCAAATCAGCCAACTTCAAATTATACTACAAGGCTATAGTAACTAAAATAGCACAGTACTGGAATAAATAAGACCTGTATAGATGAATGGAACAGAACAGACAACCAAGAAATAAAGCCATATGTCAACAATTAACTGCTCTTCAATAAAGCCGACAAAAATAGACAATGGGGAAAGACACCCTGTTGAATAAGTGGTGCTGGGAAAATTGGCTAACTATATGCAGAATAATGAAACTGAACCCTTAACTCTCAGCATTTACAAAAACTAACCCAAGATGCATTAAAGACTTAAATGTAGGTCTTGAAAAATGTTTAAATTCCAGAAGAAAACCTAGTAAAAACTCTTCTGGACATTGGCCTTGGTAAAGAATTTATGATAAAGATTCCAAAAGTAAGTGGAATAAAATAACAAATAGACAAATGGGACTTAATTAAATTAAAAAGCTCCTGCACAGCAAAAGAGATCACCAACATAATAAATACACAATCTACAAAATGTGAGAGAATATTTACAAATTATGCCTCTGATAAGGGACTAATATCCAGAGTCTACAAGGAACTCAAACAACTGAACAACAAGAAAACAAACAACCTATTAATAACTGAGTAAAAAACATGAACAGACATTTCTCAAAAGAAGAAATATAAGAAGCCAACAAACACATGAACAAATTTTCAACATCACTAATCATCAAAGAAATGCAAATCAAAATTACAATGAGATATAATCTTAAACCAGTCAGAATGGTTTTTACTAAAAAGTCAAAAACATCAACAACAGATGTTGGCATCGGTGCAGAGAAAATGGAATACTCATACACTGTTGATAAGAATGCAAATTAGTTCATCCTCTATGGAAAACAGTACGGAGATATCTCAAAGAACTAAAAATGGAACTACCATTCAACCCAGCAATCCCACTACTGGGCATCCAGCCAAAGAAAAAGAAATCATTTTGTAAGAAAGACACTTGCCCTTGTATGCTTATTGCAACACTATTTACAAAAGCAAAGTCAGGAAACCAACCCAACTATCTACGAGTGGTTTATTGGATACAGAAAATGTGGAACATATACATCATGGAATATTACACAGGCTAAAAAGAGTGAAATCATGTCCTTTGTAGTAACATGGATGGAACTGGAGGCGATTATCCCAAGTGAACTAAATAGAAACAGAAAATCAAATAATCCATGTTCTCACATATAAGTGGGAGTTAAACAAAGGGTACACATGGGCATAAAGATGGAGAGACTAGACTCTGGGGACTCCAAAAGGTGAGAAGGAAGGAAGGGGAATAAGGGTTGAAAAATTACCCACTGGATGCAGTGTCCAATATTTGAGTGATGGTTCCACTAGAAGCTTAACCCCATCCATTATGCATGTAATAATACCCATGTCACCCCATGTAACATGTAAGCACATGTACCCCTTGAATGTAAAAAGAAAAAATAAAATATTACTTAAAATTTAAAAAATGAAATAAAGTAAACCCTTTACCCCAACTTTCAAATTCCTGGTGTCTGACCAGCTAACACACTAGAGATTCTATTGCTAAACTTTAAAGGGAGAATGGATCCTGTGTGTCAATTAGCTCAGCAAAGGCTCTCTTTGCAACTTTCTAAGATTTAAGTTTGGTTAGCTGTGTTATATTCTTTGCTTTATTGGCATTAGTTGAGATTTCTTTGACACATTAAGACTTAGGAGATTGAAATCATTGATCCTTACTCTTTGTCTTTTTATTTCACTTTATTCTAATGTGCTTTATTTAAACTCTAAAAGTATCTGCAGTATCTCTATGTTCTATATGAATGTGCACTGACTCCAGCCTCAGTATTTTGCTTCTTCATCCTTTAGAATTCAAAATTAACCGTATAGCCACATTTTCTTAATCCAGTCTGTCACTGATGGACATCTGGGTTGATTCCAAGTCTTTGCTATTGTGAATAGTGCCGCAATAAACATACATGTGCATGTGTCTTTATAGCAGCATGATTTATAATCCTTTGGGTATATACCCAGTAATGGGATGGCTGGGTCATATGGTACTTCTAGTTCTAGATCCTTGAGGAATTGCCATACTGTTTTCCATAATGGTTGAACTAGTTTACAATCCCACCAACAGTGTAAAAGTGTTCCTATTTCTCCACATCCTCTCCAGCACCTGTTGTTTCCTGACTTTTTAATGATTGCACCATGGAATACTATGCAGCCATAAAAAAGGATGAGTTTGTGTCCTTTGTAGGGACATGGATGCAGCTGGAAACCATCATTCTTAGCAAACTATCACAAGAACAGAAAACCAAACACCGCATGTTCTCACTCATAGGTGGGAACTGAACAATGAGATCACTTGGACTTGGGAAGGGGAACATCACACACTGGGGCCTATCATGGGGAGGGGGGGGGGGGGAGGGATTGCATTGGGAGTTATACCTGATGTAAATGACGAGTTGATGGGTGCTGACGAGTTGATGGGTGCAGCACAGCAACATGGCACAAGTATGCATATGTAACAAACCTGTACATTATGCACATGTACCCTAGAACTTAAAGTATAATAATAATAAAAAATAAATAAATAATAAATAAATAAAAATTTAAAAAAACCATATAGCATAGTAGAATTACACTTTTATAATTTAAACACTAGTTATTATTTCTGGAGTAATTTCTCATGGTTTTTAATAAATGCCATAAACATAATATGACATATTTTACACATAGCCCAATGCACTTGAGTTCCTTCCCTATGTTTATGCTGATTATTAATTTTTCTTATGTTTTTTTCCTTCACAGATTTGGCTGAATCTTCAAGAAGATGTAAATGATGATGGAAGTAGCAGTGTTCTTGTGTGTATCCATATTTAACTGGAAATAGTCTTAATGGTATTGTTGAAGTATTATTTACTGTGGCTTCTCTATACATGGTCGTCTTGCAGAGAGTTACAGGCACAGGTGACAGGACCCTGTGGTGTAGATGTGGAACTGGCTTGCTGGACATGCCCAGGTTTACAGATACACAAACACTTTGGAGCACAAGCCAAGGTGTTCTCATGATCCCGTATTGCAGGGAGGCAGAGAAACTGTGCCAAGCTCCTACTTGAGAGGACCATGTCCCATGATGCTTCCATGTCTTCGAGGGTGGGAGGAGCTTACCCTGGAATGGTGGACACTTGCAGCTGGGAAGTGGCTTTGGGAGAAAGGGAGACCTGCAGCTGTGACCCTACGGGAGTGAAGTTATCTCGCTCATACACCGCGGGGCCAGTGCTCTCTGCTGCCAAAAAATAATGGAAATGGACCTCTGGGGTCTTCCAGATTTCTCTCTCCTCTGCAGTCTTTTTATATTTCTATTAATAATTTACTGAGTTTATTTTATGAATAGCTACTTAATTTTTAAAAATGTCTTTCTAACATCTATCAGTACTGACATATAATTTTTCTATTAAGTATATTGAGGTGATTTAGTAAAAGAATGTTTTTTAAAAATTGAATTGTCCTTCCATTTCTAAAATAAACCCTCTTGGTAATGCATCATTTTACATAGTGCTGGATTCTAATTGCTAATGATTTATTAGAAATGTATATTCATATTCCTATATATGCTCCTTACAGTTTGTGGGTTTAAATTATGATGATTCTATAAAATGAGATGTGGACATATTTTATATATCCTGTAAGAGTTTAAATAACACTGGAATTATTTGTTCTTTAAATTGAGTTAAAATTTAGCTGTGAGCCCCAAAAAGTTCAACTGCTTTATCAAACCCATATTTTCAAGTTTTCCATTTTTCTTGGTCAATTTTAGTAATATGCATTTTGATAAAAATCTATGAAAATTTAAACATACTACAATATGGTTTCATGTAATATTCTATTTTCATTATTTTAATGTTAACTCTGTATCCACACTAATCCATTATTAGTTTTTGTCTTTTTAAAAATGTAGACACTTGTAATATACTTTTATCTTTGGAGATTAAATACTTAATAACATTTATTAGTATTGGTCCTTTTTAACATTAAATTCTGCTGTTGATTTATAGACTTTTATTTTGAAAATTGGAGTATCTCTTTGGATTAGAGGACTTTTCTTTGCTACTTATTTGGTTATTAGTTATTCTGTCTGCTTCAGTCTTTACTTTGGAAACTGTATTTTGAGTATTTGGACTCTTCTTCCCTATATCAACTCTAACAGTGCCTCTGCCTAATTTACCCCTTTGGCCATTCCGTGAGTTGATCTCTTATATCTTAATATGGTTTTTTCAGGACCAAAGCCCCTGCAATCACGGGACGTTCAATTGTACTGTAATGCTTTTCAAATCTAAGAATTATGTCCTCACATTACTGCCTTTTCCTAAAACCTGATTTATTTTCATTTCCCCAAGAGTACAACAAACAACATTTTAAATAATGCCTTTAATTTCATAGAATAAAGATTTTTACAGAGATAAATGTGTAAACCAAATATAAATTTCTAAGGTTCCTTAACCATCTGAATGGACCCCTTCTCTCAGCCAAAGGCATTCCAAAGTTAACATAAAAGACTAGTTCTGGCTGTGATGGGAAAGGGGGTCACACATGATTCATTACACCCTCTGGCATTAACATCAGAATAGATCTTAAGTCTGATAAGAAACATTTGCAACCTATTCTCCCTGAAACCTGCTACCTGAGGTCTCCATCTGCATGAAGAAACTGTGATCTCCACAACCCTTATAATTGCAACCCAGATGTTCCTTTCTATTGATGCCAGGTCTTTAGATAATAACTCTTTGAACCAATTGCCAATCAGGAAATTGTAAAATCTACCTATAACCGGAAGCTCCCACTTTGCGTAGTCCTGCCTTTGCAGATCAAAGTAATGTATGTCTTACAGGTATTGTTTAATGTCTCCAATCTCCCTAAAATGTGTAAAACCAAGCTGCACCCCAACCACCCGGGGCACATGTCGTTAGGACCTCCCGAGGCTGTGTTGCGGCATAGCCTTAAACTCGGTATATACTTTCTAAATTGATCGAGACCTTTTGGCTTTACAGATGCTAATCTTTGGAGTCGTTAAATTATTTTATATCCCGTCATCTATTGATGTCAATTCAGAGGCAGGTGTACTTCCCCTAGTGCTAGAAATTGAGAAATATTCTATTAGATTATGTAAGCCAATACTCACAGTCTGTAGTGAGCTTAGCCAGTGTGTTAGCAGATACACTTACCCTGTAGTCCCGACACCACAGGTGGGATAACAGCTCAACAGGCTGGTCTTCTTTTATTTTTTCATTTATGATTGACACATATGTTATCCTAAATAGCAGACAGAGAGGGAGGTTCTCTAAAAGAAAATGAAGTATTTTGGGAATGGGCATTACAATGGTAACGCAGGTGCCATAGCAAACTCTGCATATTTGGAGGGTAAAGGAAGACAATGACTTTTAAAGGAAAACTGAGGAGAACTATATAATTGTTTTGAGATAATGATCCTTGGCTACAAAGATCAGTAACAATGACATTGCCAGCCACATTGGACAGAAGTTGCTCTGCCAACATCTTTGTCCTTGCAGAAGTATTTTTCATGTAAGGTTTTTATGGGCTTTGTGTGAGGCTGCAGTTTCTGCAGAGTCTTTTGTGATAGTTCTTGTTATCAGGCATTCTCCATGGCCTTCCTAGACTTTTTTTTTTTTTTTTTTTTAACTCAAGTGATGCCATTTTAATTCTGACAACTTTTGCATGGAACGATTGTACATATCTTTGGAGTGCTACCTGATATTTCCATATATGCAAACATTGTGTAGTGATCAGATAAGAGTAATTAAGTAGTATATCCGTCATCTTAAATATTCATTATTTCCTTTTGATAGGAATGTTCAGAAACCTCTCTTCTAGCTATTTTGAAATACAATATTCATTATTGTTAACTCTAGCTACCCTACCCTGCAACAGAACAGCAGAATGCATTCCTCTTGTCTCACGGTAGCTCTGCACCTGTGACTCAGTCTCTCCCCAACCCCCTACTTGCCCTCAGTCTCTGGTAACCACTGTTCTAATGTCTACCTCTATAAAAGCAAACTGTTAGATTCCAAGTCTCAGCAAGATCACGTGGTGTTTGTCTTTCTGTGCCTGATTTATTTCACTTAACACAATGTCCTGCAGGTTCATCTATGTTGTTGCACGTAACAGGATCTCTTTCTCCTTTAGGGCTGAATAATATTCCTCTGTGTGTGTGTGTGTGTGTGTGTGTGTGTATACACCACATTTTCTGTATCTGTTCATCTGTTGATAGACGCTGAGGTTGATTTTGTATGTTGGCTATTGGGAACTGTGCTGCAGTAAACAGAAGTGCAGCTCTCTCTTTGACATACTGATTTTATTTCCTTTGGATAAATATCCAGCAGTAGGACTGGTGGATCATATGGTAGTTCTCTTTTTCCCCATTTTCACTCAGCATAGTACTGGAAGTCCTAGACAAGGCAATCAGGCAAGACAAAGAAATAAAAGGCACCCAAATTGGAAAGGAGGAAGTCAAATTGTCCCCGTTTGCAGACAACATGATCTTACATATAGAAAGCCCTAAGGACTCCACCAAAAGTCTGTTTAAACTAATAAGCAAATGTAGTAAAGTTGGGGGATACAAAGTTAACACACAGAAACTAGTAGCATGCCTATATGCCACTAGAAAACTATCTGAATAAATAAGTAAACAAAGCAATTCCATTTACAATAGCTACAAAAAATAAAATATCTAGGAATAAATTTAACCAACAAATATCTTTGAAATAAAAACTATAAAACACTAATGAAAGGTATTGAAGAAGACACAAGAAAATATAGCCCATGTTCACAGACTGGAAGAATTAATATTGTTAAATGTCCATACTACTCAAAGAGATCTACAGATTCAATAAAATCTATATTAAAGTCTCATGACATTCTTGACTGAAATAGAGAAATAATCATGAAATTCACATGGAACCACAAAAAATTCTAAATGTCAAAAGCAATCTTGAGCAAAAAGAACACAGTGCAGGCCTCATACTACCTGACTTCAAAACATACTACCAAGCTGTAATGAACAAAACAGCATGGTGCTGGCATAAACACAGATACATAGATCAATGAAACAGAATAGAAATCCCAGAAATTAATTCACACAATCACAGACAAAGTAGTTTGACAAAGGTCCCAAGACCACTCAATGGGGAAAGGCAGCCTCTTTGCGCCATTCTCTGTGGAGCTCCACCTTCACACCTGACTCTTACTTTCCATGCCATTTTTCACTAAATGTTTCCAATTATTAGATAAGGGGGTACAGGGCTTTTATCCATGATGTGGAATTTTTCCCTATTACAGTTGTTGTTCTTGTTGTTGCTGTTTTCATTTCACTGGAAAATTGGGCAAATAGCCACCGTCCTGGCTCTGGATGCCTGGTAATGCCAAGGGCCTCCTGTGTAACCACTGCAGTCATTCCCCACAGGGAGCAGAACCCTACAACACAGGCCACACAGTTTCAGATCTTTCAAAGACCTTTTGAAACGATGCAAGCAGTCATTATATGTCATTATATGTCTTTTGAAATGGGGCAATCAGCCATTATATGTCTGTTTTACTGAAAATAAAACTGAGGTCACAATCTGAATTTACAGATTCTTTCTCATTCGAAATCATTTTGTCACTAAATTTATTTTCAAAATTTTGGGTGAGAATGGCCTGACTCGTGGTTCTCTGGCCTCATGACTGTGGACATTTTACAACACTCCTCCTATCTCCCCAGAGCCTCAGTGAGAGCCGGGGAAGGTGGGCCCAGCCCCCACCATCTTCCTCCAGGCACATCTGCGGGCATCAGTCTGGAAGTCGGGAGGGACTTGAAGTGCTAAGTCTAAAAAGGGGAGTTTTTAACTATCTTGCTGTCTATTTTGAAATTAAAGTATAAAATGCAAAGAAAAGAACAACTGTTAATCTTTTACGCGTCCGAATCAATGATGAAATAGATTTAAAGTGAGTGAGGTTACCGTCACCATGGTGAGACTTCGACTTTAATGGAAGAGCCGAGTTGCCGGAAGGCACGGGCCATCTTTGAGAGGAGTCACAATCTGACGAATCTTTTTCTGTGTGAATGTCAGCGTTTCCTAGACAGGAACTTACAGGCCGTCGCAGCGCAGTGTCGTCAGCAGGAACAGCAGGGACGGTAGCCGGTGAGGCCTCGGGCTCCTCAGGGCGCGCTCTGCACCGCGGCTCCGGCTTGCACGTGTAACCTCGTAGGCTCGGACAGCCGGACACCGGGGTGTGTACCCGGCAGAGCGCACGGTGAGCGCTCAGAAATATGCATCCTTCACCGTGCGGCTGACCAGCGTCCTTCTGGTATCAGCCCCCTCGCCCCCAGTGACACAGGGACCCCCAGGCGCAGGTTCCACAGCAGGGCCTCCTTCCCCGCCTCTGGCGGGAGCCCCCGCTCCACCTGGCCGAGGGAACCTCCTTTGCTTGGTGGGCGTGGGTGCTTGGAACCCTCCCCCCTTTTGCACAGGAATTAGGCAGAAGTCTTCTCCCAGGTCACAAGCCTTGGACTTCAGTTCCACGTAAACCCGGGAGCCGTGGCCAGCCTAGCTTTGTCCGACCCTGGCTTCAGCAGCAGAGGAAGCAAATGAGGTAAGTATCGTTTGTGAACTAGGTACATGTTCCTATTAGACTGAGCAAAAGATGCCATTTGCTGAACACCGTTGGAACAATAAACGGCTGAGAGCGTGTAAAGTGAGAGGTAGTGAGAGGTGAACGTGGAGCTCTCTGGCCGGCCCTCTCATGGGAGAAGGAACGGGGAGGGGAGAACAGGGGCCCTGGATGGGGAAGGGGCCCAGGCCCAGCCAGGCTGTCTGTCTCCCCCCACGCCCCCCCGATCCTCCAGCCCACTCCTGAGTCCCCTGTGCACCCTACTCTTGAACAGCACGCAGGATTCACACACGGCATCTGGGCGGTCCTTGCCTTTGCTGTCCCTCAGGCCCTCTTCTTATCCTGGGGATGTCAGATCAAGTCCAGGCAGCCCGATCACCCCAGGCAGTCGCCGTCTGGATGAGAAGGTGCAGCTGCCAAGCTTCTGAAGCTGTCAAGAAACATCTTAAAGAAGGACCAACTTCTTCAATAGGCACAGACAAGACCTTTGGATTTAGAGAGTGTTTGCCCCAAATGGTTGTCTCAGACCTCCCGGGAGTCCTCTGACTCCTTTCAGAGGAGACCTCTGTGGCCCCTGATGAGTCGGGGGCTGCCACACTTCCTCATGCAGGCCACCGGCCTGGGGCTCCTTCATCCTTAGTCACACTCCTCACATGTGCTCTTCGGTGCTTTTCTTATTATTTTTATTGCACACATTGGTGCAAATTGTGATCTTATCTTAATAAAATATATACAATCCAAGTTGGGAAAGGGAACTGCCATGTAGACCATAAAGGGAATTAATTATGCCAGGGAATTAAGGTACAGACCATTTTCTTCTGAATATTGAAAAAACGTATTTTCAAAACTTCAGTCAGTCCTTTCTCCTGTGGTAGCTGAAAGTCAATAGTGTCGTTAAGTTAGCTGCACTTTCGTATTTATTGAGAAACCTGCCAAAAGGGCCAGCATCTGTCGGCTTGCCCTGCTGGGTCGTTCTCCAGCCGGGCCTCCTGAGCTAACATTTGGCATCTGCAGGGGGCATCTGGGCGGGTGTCCTAGACAGAGGCTGGTCGGGAACTGGCCAGAAGCCAGCCCTGCCGCGTGTTTGCCCCTAGGGTTGCCTGTCACACACGGGGATGTGCTTCAGAGACCTTTTAGCAGGACAGGCCTGGGCTTCCTCCTGACAAGTTTATCACTGGTTTTTAAGCCTGAGCCAACAGAGGTGTTCATTATGGGATTCCGTACATTGTTTCTGAAGGGCGGTAATTCTAAATTAGATAAAAGAAAACTGTTTTTCTAATGCATCGATTATTTTTAAAAATAAAGCAAAAGTATTTCACACGGCAAATGATTCCTAATCAATGGTTATGAGTGATCTTACATCTTTAACTTTGTCGTTTGGAACTTTTGTCTTTGGTGGCTGGCCCCATTCCAGATGTGAGGGTGATATTTGTGCAGAGAGAAAGAGGATGTGTCTGGTATCTGACAGTTCTCACAGAGTTAACTATAAATTAAATGAGGATGTCTACCTGCAGAGGGGTGGGGCTTTTTTTTGAGACAGGGTCTAAATCTGTCACTCAGGCTGGAGTGCAGTGATAAAATCACAGCTCACTGCAGCCTCCAACTCCTAGGCTCAAGTTTGCCTCAGCCTCCCGAGTAGCTTAGAGTACAGGCTGGCACCACCATGCTTGGCTAATTTTTAAATTTTATTTTGTAGAGACGGGATCTCACTTTGCTGCCCAGGATGGTCTTGAACTCCTAGGCTCAAGCAATCTTCCCTCTTTGGCCTCCCAAAGTGCTAGGATTACAGGTGTAAGCCACCATGCCTGGCCTGTACTTGAACCATTAAGTAAAATTGTTTTTGTCAGACTCTGAATAATACACACCCTCATTTTCCCATTGGAAAAATCTCTCTCAAAACATGCCATTTAGGTGAGATATTCAATCAGAGCCCCCCTCTATCCTGGGGCACGCAAGCAAAGTAAACCAATCAATCCCTCCCCTTGAATTTAAATTCTTGCCGAATGGGGCAAGTTGGGATTAACCGAGAATGGAGCCAACCGTGAGCCCGTCACGAACCTCTTGTCATCTCGATCGACCTTGTTATCTTAATCACGTGAGTTTACCTGGAAATATCCTGAAGTCAGCTGGCTAAACTGTTCTTAATTCTGTTAAGTATTAAATATGTTTCCAACAAAGCCAGGCTTTCTCTAATTATCCAGCCAGTGATCAAAGTGGAGTAATAATAGAGGAAACTTTATTTTACAGAAGAGTGCATAACAGCACTATTACTTACCTTGCACTGAGGCAGGAAAGATGCTTCAAGCATGAAAAGAAGCGTGAAGTTTCTCATCTTAGTGTTGAAAAGGGTCTTATGCAGTTGAAGGTTTTGTCTTCTTACAACCAGCATTGATTTAGGATTCACATTCAACTTACCTTCCAGTGCCTGCAGAATGTGGTGTTAGGATTTTTCCTTTTGCTTCTTTGTAGGTGAACTATTTCTTCCAAGTGGAATGCACGATCTTAGGCCATGACTTTGTTTCAGTGCTCTCCGTTCTATTTGAAATGCCCGGAAGAGTGCATGGGAGACACTCAATGGATATAACTGAACAAATGTGAGAAAAAAAAATGTTCTCCACTGTCTTTTCTATTTGCATTTGAAAAGCAATTACAACATTCTTGATCATTCTTGATGTAGTGACCCAAATTCTGCCCTTCGTGCCCCCAACATTGTACTGAGAGCAACAAGAAATAACCAGATGAGTAAAGACCGTGTCAGAAGTTGGGGTCAGGGGATGAGGAACCTGCCAGAGCTTTCCAGATTTATAATCTCTTGGCTCCCGTGAGCTAAGAGACGCAATTTCCCCCAGATTTTCTATATAGCTCTTAATTTTTTCAAGTAGGTCAGAATTTTACCCTAGCAGAGAGTGGGGGAGAACTCTCGATGTGTTCTCTACTCATGAAAATAAAACTGTGAGTTTCAGTACAAACACCTCTATTATACTGACATGTAGGAGCCATCTCTTTTCCAATGCCATAATTTTAATGCCATGCAAAAAGCACATTTTAAGATGACGTAACTGGAATGAAAAAACAACAAAAACATGAAATAATAAAACCATAAAATATAGCAGAACAAGATCACGGGAAAGAAGCAAAAATACACGGTCCTATTGAGCTCCAGATTCATGTCAGAGCTCAGAGAAGCCCAGCAGAAGCGGTTCCTGGGAACGGAGAGTCAAGTGTGGCACATGTGAGAGCAGCTGTCACTGCCATGTGGCTCCCGAGACCAGGCTGGGCTAAGCCTTTACAGCTCTCTCTGGAGCCTTCTGCTCAGGCAGCCCCCTCTGGAGGGAAGCCTGGAGAGGAGAAGGAGGACGTGACTTGCTAAGTCCAGGAGGACAACCACAGTCCCCGCTGGCCAGTGCCTGCCCCTGCGATCACCAGTGTTCCCAACGGGTCTGAGAGCCATCAGTGGAAGGGTGGGCTCTGGAGCTCACACCATCCTGGGCGCTGGAGCAATGGCAGAATTGTGGGGATGAAAGAGGCAATGTGAGAAGGACAGTGATGCCTCCTCTCAAATTAAGCCTCGAGATCATATTCGTGAAGAACTCTAAGCTAAGGACACAAAATCAATGGGTTTATGCTGGAGTCATTCTAGATGCAATTAAAATAGCAGAATAATAGATACTCAAAAAGGCAAATAAATAACATCCACATAATTGAACAAGAAATTATGAGACAATTGCTATGAATAAACCAAGAACAAGTATATGTGTAAAAAATTAGAAATTTTAAAAATAAAAATTGTAGCCATTGGATAAAGCAATAAAACAAATGATAAATTAGATGAAGCCCTAAATTAGATATATTTCCATGGATCTATTCCATATTCCAGTGTGGCAGCCAAAAACCAGATGTGGTTATTCAGATTTGCATTAATTATAAATAAATTAAAAGTTTATTTTCTCTGTTGCACTAGGCAGATTTCAAATGCGCAATAACTCTGTGGCTTGTAACGGGGGTGCTGCATAGTGTGTGACAGAAGAGACTTCACTCATTGCAGACAGGCTACTGAATGGTGCTGTTCTGGATGATTCCCAAGTGAATGAACAAAACACACACACACACACACACACACACACAATTTTCATCCTATAGTAGCTATTTTAGAGAACAGAGAATGTGTAAGGTTGCTTAATTCATTTTATTTTATTCTCTGTGTAGGAAACTGACAAGGCCCATGTAAAGAAAAAGAAATAGTAGGCTTATATATTTTTTTGAAGCACAAAGAACCTAAAGAAAATGATGCAAATATAATTTAGCAGCATAATTACATATTATAGGAATTCATGCTTTCAACCAACTTTAGAAAAACTAAGAATGACATTTCTTATATAAATGAATTAAAGAGGAAACTATATATCCATCTTTATAGTTGTAGAAAAATACCATTTTTTAAAATAATTTTTGTATAAGCTTTACCACCTAACGCCAACAATAAACACGTAGAAGATATAACTATACATGATATAATTAAATATATGGTGTGTGGATATGTATGTAGCTTTAACATTTATATGTTATCTAAGCTATATATAAATATATACTCAAACATTCAAGAAATATAGATTAACATATCTATTAGATATAGATATCAAAAATCTCAAGATGTTACAGAAAAATCTATAAACATCATGAAAAGATATAAAACTCTGATTAAATACCAATATATGTTAATAGATGAGAATCCTTAAAGTACACAAATTTTAAATGGCCCAATGTTCCGCATTTTGATATCTGCTTTACAGAGAAATATACCCTCAGATAAATTCTTGATGCATGCATAGAATGTACATAATACCATTCATTGTAATAACGCAAAGTGGAGATTTTGTTCAAAAGATACAAACTTTAGTTAGACAGGAGGAAAATGTTCAGGAGAGGCACTGGGCAACACGAAACCTGCAGTTAATAGCAATGTATTGAATACTTGAACATTGCTAAGAGTAGATTTTAAATGTTTTCACCACAACAAATGATAAGTATGTGAGGTAATCGATAAGTTAATTAACTAGATTAAATCATTCCACAATATATACATTTATTAAAACATCATGTTGCATATCATAAATATATACATTTTTATTTGTCAATTAATAAATAAATTTAAATGACAAATGCAAAACAAAACCAAAACAAATGGAGACTTTTGCACTTGGAAAGAAGTGACGTCAGTAAGATGGCTAGCCAGACCCAGAGCTGGCCAGCCCACCGTGTGCATGCATGTGCCCCTGACCTGAGACAGCCTGGTGAGCCCAGCCGCAGCACGGCCTAATCACCACTGAAAGAGACTCTTAGGCTAGGCCAGTAAGACACTCACAAACATCACTAGCATGGATTATAGGTGAAGAAATTACACAGAGGCTACACAGCAGCATCTACCTAAAACTAAGTACCAACTTACACCACAACACCCATCTTACTTCCACCAAACTTACACCACAACACCCATCTATATGAGAAGGTCTTTCCTTAGAGGTAACTGTTTCACTGATTGCATAGACATCAAATAGGAACACATCAAACATGAAAAAGTGAGGGGCACAAACATTTTCCAATAACAGACCCTAATCATAAGAAAATATAGGTGTACAAAGTGCCAGAAAAATAATTCAAAGTAATAATCTTAAGAAAATTCAGGGAGGTATAAAAGAATACAGATAGACAGTTCAATACTATCAGGAAAACAATGTATAATCTGAATGAAAAATTCAACAGAGACGGCTATCATAAAAGAAAAACAAACCGAAATCTTAGAGCTGAAGTACTCAATCAATGAAATTTTAAAAATGCAATGGAGAGGCCGGGCGTGGTGGCTCACGCCTGTAATCCCAGCACTTTGGGAGGCTGAGGCGGGCAGATCACAAGGTCAGGGTATCGAGACTATCCTGGCTAACACGGTGAAACCC
>NW_012103754.1:2035221-2035626 GCF_000951045.1 Mandrillus leucophaeus | reverse complement strand
TGTTCCCAACGGGTCTGAGAGCCATCAGTGGAAGGGTGGGCTCTGGAGCTCACACCATCCTGGGCGCTGGAGCAATGGCAGAATTGTGGGGATGAAAGAGGCAATGTGAGAAGGACAGTGATGCCTCCTCTCAAATTAAGCCTCGAGATCATATTCGTGAAGAACTCTAAGCTAAGGACACAAAATCAATGGGTTTATGCTGGAGTCATTCTAGATGCAATTAAAATAGCAGAATAATAGATACTCAAAAAGGCAAATAAATAACATCCACATAATTGAACAAGAAATTATGAGACAATTGCTATGAATAAACCAAGAACAAGTATATGTGTAAAAAATTAGAAATTTTAAAAATAAAAATTGTAGCCATTGGATAAAGCAATAAAACAAATGATAAATTAGATG
>NW_012103754.1:2029485-2032487 GCF_000951045.1 Mandrillus leucophaeus | reverse complement strand
GGCGACAGAGTGAGACTCCGTCTCAAAAAAAAAGAAAAAAAAAATAATAATAATAATAATAATAAGTATCAATTTTGAATTTGAATAGACTAGTCATCTTGAAAACTGCCAATTTCTTGACTGACGTCTTGTCAGATCTGATGAGTTTATCATTGTTTTTAATCTGCAAATATAGGTGCCAAATACTCGGAAAAGCAGAACCTGGGAGAATTTGCTCTTTTGTTATGTTTTGTTGTGCTCATGAGCTTCACCGCATCTTCCTCACCGACAGCTTCCTTACAAACTCTTTTAAAGACACGTTTATATTGTAGGGCTCAGTTTATTTAAATCAGGTTTGCACTTTCTGTACATCCACTTGATTGGCAGTCACACTTGGATGAGTGGGAGCCCAGACGCAAGGGCCTGGGTGTGGGGACGACGGCATCTTCCATATGTGATGGGGACACGTGGGTGGTGGGCATGGGAGTGATGGCGTCTTCCCTATGTGATGGGGGACTCGTAGGTGGACGGTGTGGGACATGCCCCATATCCCCTGTATGTGATGGGGTCATATAGGTGGGGGGTGTGGGGGTCCCGGCGTCTTCCATATGTGATGGGGACACATGGGTGGTGGGCATGGGAGTGACGGCATCTTCCGTATGTGATGGGAACATGTAGGTGATGGGTGTGGGGGTGACGGCATCTTCTGTGTGTGATGGGGGACAAGTAAGTAGTGGGTGTCGGGGTGCCTAGCATCTTCCCGTGATACAGGACATGTAGGTAGTGGGTGTGGGCATGTGGGCATATTCCCATGTGATGCGGGACATGCCCCGCAGCCTCCGTATGTGATGGGGTCACGTAGGTGGTGAGTGTGGGGGTGACGGCATCTTCCATATGTGATGGGGGTCAGGTAGGTGGTAAGTATGGGGGTCCTGGCATCTTCCCATTTAACGTGGGGCATGTAGGTGGGTGTCGGGGGATCCAGCATCTTCCCATGTGATGTGGGACATGTAGACAGGAAGAGGATGATGCAGCTGATCCGTGTTCATGGATGACACGTTTCTTTAAAGCCATTATGCATCAACGTCCTAATTGTAGCTCCCACCCCAAAGGGCCATCTGTCCCTCCATCAACGTTCTAACTGTAGCTCCCATCCCATAGGGTCATCTGTCCCTCCACCAACGTTCTAACTGTAGCTCCCACCCCAAAGAGTCACCTGTCCCTCCAGCCCCAGGAATACAGGTCTGCATTTTGGAGACTTTCCCTTTAGAAAATCGTCACCATAGCAACACCTAGTCACTGTCAAAATTTCAATCCTTTTATAAAAACCAGAAAGGCTAATTTTAAATCAGCTTTGATTTCATTATGGTTTGGACATTTTATTACCGTATTTCCATCTTACGTTTTAATCACCACACCCTAAGGAATGACTGGACTCATAGTTACTTTATAATTATACAACTACTTGATTTAATCCTCTTCAAATTGGCTAATTTTGATTTAGATTTCTTTACTCAACCAGTATCAAGCAAGACAAATAGTCAGGCCCAGGCAAATAAGGAGCAAATACAGGACTCCATTCGGAGATAATTCAGCACCTGCCATAGAGTAACTGCTAACGCTGGGATGTTCACCGATACAGCCTTTCACTCCTTCCCACCACCATCGCTACCACTTAGAACTGCGGTCGGGCTGTTTCCTGAAAAGCGTGTCGCGATAAAGTGATGGAAACTAGTACTGAGCAAAACCGCGGTGCTGAAAGGATGGTCCTAGGCTCACAGTTCCAAAGAAATTCTGAAAGGAGTGGGACCATCACAAATTATAACAAGTTTAAAGTGCAGTAGCTGAGATGGTTTTATGTTGATGTTGTTCTGCCAGAAGAGACACGCGAAAGAGTCAAGAGGTAAAACAAACTGCAAATAAACGTTAATTAGATGATGAGGCTGGCATTTCAAGTAAGTTGGAAAATAACAGATTAGTCCACGAAACAACCCTGGGACACTTGGCAGCTGCTTCTGTCAGTTAAATGTGTGTGTGAGTGTGTGTGTGTGAGTGTGTGTGAGGGTATGTATGTGAGTGTGTGTGTGCGAGTGTGTGTGTGCAGCTAGATCTCCACCTGACTGCTCAGGACCGACCAATTCCAGAAAATTCAAAAACTGAAAAAAAAAAGGAAAATACTTAATCACTGGTGTGTGTATTTTAAATCTATGTGTGGGAAAGTTTTATTTTTACGCGACATGCAATCCTTTGTTACTGTAAAGTAAAATGCTTATACATTGGACTGCAAACAGTTAAATGTTAATTAGCTTGATTTAATCATTCCATAATGTATATATTTCAAACAATGTCTTGTACAAGATAAATATATACAACTGTATCTGTCCATTAAACATAACCAAAATAATAACAATAAAATAAAATAAAAGCGATGGGATGCCAGTTGACACCAATCAGGAAGGCCAAGACTAAAAAGCTGGTCAGCAGTGCTGGGAGGAGATGTGGACTTGCGTGGGCTCAGGCCACACTGGTGGGCGTAATGGTGCAGCCACTTTGCATAACTGTCCCTCAAAATGTTTATCCTGTGTCCAGCGATTCTTCAACTAGCTTATAACCCAGGAGGAGCCAGAACATCTATTCACACAAAACTGGCATATTATTGACAATAGCCAAAAAGTGGAAATCACACACAAGTCCAGTGTCTGGTGAAAGGACAGACAGGCATGGCGGAGCCACACGGGACAGTAAACAGGAATGGACTCTGGCCCACGCTGCCGTGTGAATGAAGCCTGAAGCTGCTGTGCCATATGGGAGATGTCAGTCATAAAAGCCACATGTCGCGTGGTTCCGTTCCTGGGAAATGTGTGCAACAGACAAATCCGTGGGGACAGAAGGTGAATTAGTTGTTGCCTGGGACTGGGGCAGAGACAGGTGGAAATGGAAAATGACGGCTAATGAGTTAAGGATTTCTTTTTTGAGTGATGAGAATCTTCTAAAATTAGATTGTGGTGGTAATCGCACAACTC
>NW_012103754.1:2024638-2025825 GCF_000951045.1 Mandrillus leucophaeus | reverse complement strand
TTTAAAGACACGTTTATATTGTAGGGCTCAGTTTATTTAAATCAGGTTTGCACTTTCTGTACATCCACTTGATTGGCAGTCACACTTGGATGAGTAGGAGCCCAGATGCAAGTGCCTGGGTGTGGGGACGACGGCATCCTCCATATGTGATGGGGACACGTGGGTGGTGGGCATGGGAGTGACGGCGTCTTCCGTATGTGATGGGTGACTCGTAGGTGGACGGTGTGGGACATGCCCCATATCCCCTGTATGTGATGGGGTCATATAGGTGGCGGGTGTGGGGGTCCCAGCGTCTTCCATATGTGATGGGGACACATGGGTGGTGGGCATGGGAGTGACGGCGTCTTCCGTATGTGATGGGGGACTCGTAGGTGGACGGTGTGGGACATGTCCCATATCCCCTGTATGTGATGGGGTCACATAGGTGGCGGGTGTGGGGGTCCCGGCGTCTTCCATATGTGATGGGGACACATGGGTGGTGGGCATGGGAGTGACGACATCTTCCGTATGTGATGGGGGACTTGTAGGTGGACAGTGTGGGACATGCCCCATATCCCCTGTATGTGATGGGGTCACATAGGTGGTGGGTGTGGGGACGACGGCATCTTCCATATGTGATGGGGACACGTGGGTGGTGGGCATGGGAGTGACGGCATCTTCCGTATGTGATGGGAACATGTAGGTGCTGGGTGTGGGGGTGACAGCATCTTCTGTGTGTGATGGGGGACAAGTAAGTGGTGGGTGTCGGGGTGCCCAGCATCTTCCCATGTGATACAGGACATGTAGGTAGTGGGTGTGGGCATGTGGGCATATTCCCATGTGATGCGGGACATGCCCCACAGCCTCCGTATGTGATGGGGTCATGTAGGTGGTGAGTGTGGGGGTGACAGCATCTTCCATATGTGATGGGGGTCAGGTAGGTGGTGAGTATGGGGGTCCCGGCATCTTCCCATTTAACGTGGGGCATGTAGGTGGGTGTCGGGGGATCCAGCATCTTCCCATGTGATGTGGGACATGTAGACAGGAAGAGGATAATGCAGCTGATCCGTGTTCATGGATGACACGTTTCTTTAAAGCCATTATGCACCAACATCCTAATTGTAGCTCCCACCCCAAAGGGCCATCTGTCCCTCCATCAACGTTCTAACTGTAGCTCCCATCCCATAGGGTCATCTGTCCCTCCACCA
>NW_012103754.1:2017489-2022768 GCF_000951045.1 Mandrillus leucophaeus | reverse complement strand
AGGTTAAAGAAATAATCATGACTTAAAATATAAAATATTAAGTTGATGCAAAAGTAATTAAGGTTTTTGCCATTTGGCAAAACACGTGTCGCCAATCTAATACTTGAAAATATGATGATGAAATGGACATCTATGGACACATTGGAAAATTTGTTGGATGCAGGCAACCTGATTTTAAAGAATATGGTTTTAAATAGTATATTTTACAAGTGTCCAGTAGCACCTGTACACTGATGGAAACAATATATCCTACATTAAGTAACATGGTGGCCACTTGCCCCATGCGACTTTTGAGTGGCTGACGTCTGGCTGGCATGACTGAGGAACCAAACTAAAAGCATTTGTAATTTTAATTTTAATGTAAATAACACATGTCTGTAACACATTATTTGATTAAAATGCTTAGAAATGATTGGACTAGGCCTTCAACTCCCTCATATTTAAAATCAGCATGAAAGACAATAAAAACATGAATAACAAAGACAAAAACAGAAATTTGTGAAATGGAAAATACGTAATCTTTGAGTGATTACCATCAGCCACAACTCAGCTCCTGCAAAGAGTAACCGCCTGGGCACAGGACTGTAATAAAGGGAGGGTGAGGAGGGAGAGGGAGACAGACGTGAGAAGCAGAACCAGGAGGTGAATCGGCCGCCCAGACACTAGCTGATGTCACTTTGGCAGTGCAACAACCAACCTGGGTCTCCTGAGTGTGGGCGAGGACGGAAATGCTGGCTCTGAGCCTAGACGAGGCGTGTGGCTCACAGGAAGGCGTGGGCTCAGATCAGGTCTCGCTGCACAGGCCGAGCACAGTGAGTCCAAGTCACTGGAAGAAACAGGCTGACTCATGGAGGACCCGTCCACAAAGAGATGAGGAACCGCTTTCCTCCTGACATCATACTGGACACGTGCCGCAGATGGATTGGTGTGAAAATGACCTTTTTTAATTTTCAAAAGAAAATGATCCCAGGTTTCCAGCCCACATGCTGCTGCCTCTGCTTTCGTTAGGATTCCTTTCATGTAATCGCTTCTGAAACAGAGAAGCTGAGACACGTCCCATGACCTTTCTCTTAGGTATAGACCATAATCACATGCTCTTTGCTCCCTGGGTTTCAAAACAGCCTTTGGGAGAATCAGTAAACTCTGGGCAGGCCTGACGGGTAGTGGACAGCCATGAAGATTCTGTGTCTTTTATCAGCTTCCCTGGCTACCTGCAGGAGAGACCCCATTCTCCTCCCAGACTCTGCGAACACGTCACCCTAAGACCTTCTCCTTCTCTTTCCTGCCAGGCCACAAGAGGCATCCAGAGCCTACCTGGCGTTCGGCAAGCCTGGATGTGGCACAGCCTTCGGTACTCGACAACAGCGTCAAGACTTGCATTCTTAGGTGAATAAACTCACTCTGTACAAAGCTCCCGCCCCCAGATGCATTACGGCCACTGAACATGGCCTTGGTGACAATGACCGGGTGAGTGCAAGGCGGCATGTTAAGTGCGTGGCATCTTTTATGGCCACGTTCCCACGCTGTGTTTTGTGAGATGGATTCCAGGAAGACGACTTGGTTCCTCTCGGGCCCAAGTGTAACGATCACTAACCCTCTTCGACGCCAGCACTGCATGTTCCCTTTGATGGCTGCTTCTCCCTAGAATCCATGGGGCATCTGCAGCACTCTGGGGAAGACAGGTTGAGTTAGGGCAGCTGGGAGCTGAGGTCAAGTCACTCCAACCAGCACTGAGTACTGTGACTCTGGGTGAGTTACGTTGAATTTC
This sequence comes from Mandrillus leucophaeus, assembly GCF_000951045.1. Classification (NCBI taxonomy): domain Eukaryota; kingdom Metazoa; phylum Chordata; class Mammalia; order Primates; family Cercopithecidae; genus Mandrillus; species Mandrillus leucophaeus. The sequence goes on along the minus strand of NW_012103754.1, from coordinate 2,021,000 downwards.
TACCTGTATTACGTTGTTTATACATTTGTTCATCTTCATCTAAAAATGAAATCTCTTCCCGGCAACTCTCTTCCAGTTTTATCTCCAACGGATAAAAAGCTTCAAAGTCACGGCTTCCATGCTCACCACAGAAACACTGAAAGGCTGGAAGCTGAGGACTGTGTTTTAGATCATCACAGAATTGGGGTCACAGGACCCCCATCACTAGAGAGAGAAACAGTCAGAGTGGCTGGGATGAGAAGTCACAGCTGGACCCCTGGACAGGAGACACAGCGGCTAATTGGCACGTTGCTGGGGCTTGTTGAGGACGAGCTTGAGAGTTGAAAACTCTGGGCGGGGGACACGCTTCCTTGGGTTTTCCTTCCAGGAGCCCCTTCGTGCTCTCAAGTGAAGACTGTTAAAAATCTCGTTCTGCTTCCATCGGTGGGAGGGAAGGTAAAGATGCGATAACACACTCCAGGCCTCTCTGTGACAAACACCCGTCCTCAAGGTGAACTGACTTTCGGGACCATTCCCTGACCTGAGGGGTAACTGAGTGACCAGCCTCGTGCTCCGCTAGCATGAGGGAGTGGGGTAGAGAGGAAAGGGTGTGTATGCGTCCAGGGTCACAGCCAGGGCCCCAGGCACACACACAGCCCAGGATTAGCACTCACTCCGTTTTGTGAAAAATTTATAAAGTGTATGAAGATTTCTGTTTAAGCTGTTGTTTTTAGGAATTACTTGGGGCTTGAGATTTACTTCTAAACTAATTATGTAAAATACATAGGTCAAGCCCTGTACATTGTGCAGACTTGTAGTATATTAACAATCGTAAGAACTCTATTCATTGTATGTTTTAGGGTAGGGTTATGCCATATAATAACTTTTATCTTATGAAATCCATCTGGCTGTCAAGTAGCAACACTTGTATTATAACCTTCTAACAGCACAGATGAAAACAAAGCTCGTAGAAAATACGCATCTCACATGCTGGAAACATGTTTCCCTCCTCTTCTCTTCTTTCGTGTCCCAGATTAATTAGTAATTCTTTGAGGAATGTAGGTGTTGAGATTTCTTTCCAAATAAAAGAGTTTGTTCTGGAGAATATTAAGAGCAATAGTGAAAGAAGGTGTCAGCTCTCATGGAACCAGCAATTACTTACAAAGATATCTGCAGACCCCAAACTGGCCATTTTATGAAAGTGTGAGGAGCGTTCCTTCCAAATCCCAGAGGTGAAGCTGCCAGGCTGACAGCAAAAGGGCAGAGCAATTTATTCTGGTCGAGTTCTCCCAAAGAAAAAGCTAGCGGATGAAACTCTCAACTCTGAAACAGCGGCATTTCTAAAAAACAACAAAAATAACATGTACAAGAAACCACCATTTACACAAATGACAAATCTAAACATTAGCTCTCCCCATATAATTAACGAAAAATGATTAGAAGAAAGCTGCACAAAAGCGCAATCTAAAACCTGTTTCCCCATCCTAAGTAAGAAGTAAAACTGTGCAGCGGCAATTGTAAAACATAGTTGAATTGATAGAAACTCTTTAAATATTGAGCAAAAGATCATTTCCCACAGGATTAATTAGTAATCTGAAAGGCATAGAAAGTTGAAAAACTTTCAAATTGTGTATGTATGTATGTACGTATCTATCTATCTATCTATCTATCTATCTATCTATTTTCCTCAAACTTATACTCTCAGGCCATTCTTTTGCCTATAATAACCAATTCTTGGATAATAAACAGGAAAACAACTTAAAATGGCAAAAAATGTAATATGAAGAAAGAACATTTACAGGATAACAACTTTGGAATGAGGTGTCCCTTAGGATGTCAGCTTCCCAACCACCCCCTTACACACACAGATACACATGCACTCACATGCATGTACACATGAATACAGGCACACACATACACACAGACACACATGCACTCACATGCATATACACATGAATACAGGCACACACATATACAGAGGCACTCACATGCACTCACATGCATGTACACATGAATACACATCATATGTAGGCACACATACAGGCACACACATACACACTTGCACACATATGCACCATGGTGAGGTATCAAGAAGAACATACACAATAGTGAAGGGACCTTTCTTAACAATAATAAGAAGATAATGCGGTAATAGTTTAAACAGTTAATATTATGGCCTCTCAAAATAATCAAAATAACTGTGATGGCCAATTCTAAAAAATGTCGCTGGGTGTGGTGGCTCAAGCCTGTAATCCTAGCACTTTGGGAGGCCGAGGTGGGTGGATCATTAGGTCAGAAGTTTGAGACCAGCCTGGCCAACATAGTGAAACCCTGTCTCTACTAAAAATACAAAAGCTTAGCCGGGCGTGGTGGCGGGAGCATGTAATTGCAGCTACTCGGGAGGCTGAGGCAGGAGAATTGTGTGAACCTGGGAGGTGGAGGTTGCAGTGAGCCAAGATCGCGCCATTGCGCTCCAGCCTGGGCAACAGTGCAAGACACCATCTCAAAAAAATAAATAAATAAAAATAAAAATAAAAAATGCCTCCTCGTCAATGCTGGCACCCATGTGCTGCCATCAGGCTCTGGATGAGCACAAATCAGTTCCTTACACTTTTTTACATGCACTCAAAAGCTCTGTAAAATATAGATTTGTTCAGCATAGTTCATCTGGCTATATATATTGGCATATCTATTGGTGGATATATTGTTGTTATATATACTCGACACACACATGCACATTATATACGATGGTGTGTGTTTGCATATGTATACTTATAAGGCTTATAGATAGATGCATGTATATACTTATATACACTATTATGTAAAATGTCCATGTCTACACACATGCATGTAATAGATACACCTATAAATTTACATACATGTAGACATATGTGTCACATATGCACATGTTCGTGTGGTGTGGGTACTAGTCCCAAATACCTGAAAATCACGTGTGCAAATGAAGATGTGACCAGGACAGTCTCCATCTATTCAGCCAGTGTGTATTGATCATTTACTGACGAGTTCTGGTTTATATAAGGCATATATTTCTATCTGAAAAGGTTTCACAGGAAGTTTTGATTTGACCACATAGGGCAAAGCTATGAAAATCTCATGTCTTTAAGCTGCACTGTAATTTCCACCCTGCAAAACATCTTTCGTTATTCCTTGTGACAAACTAATGGAATACTCTAGTGCATAGCTCTGAAGTTTGACTGACATTATTAGAAGCTGATTTGCAAGCCTCTGACTAAAATTGCAGTCCAAAGAGAGGCATTATCTTCTTGGAGATGTTGTAATAAGCATCTTTCCGGCTGGGTACCGTGGCTCACGCCTGTAATCCCAGCACTTTGGGAGGCCGAAACAGTGGATCACCTAAGGTCAGGAATTTGAGACCAGCCTGATCAATATGGTGAAACCTTGTCTCTACATAAAATATGAAAACTAGCGGGGCATGGTGGCACGTACCTGCAGTGCCAGCTACTCGGGAGGCTGAGGCAGGAGAATCGCTTGAACCCGGGAGGCAGAGGTC
>NW_012103754.1:1982209-2017174 GCF_000951045.1 Mandrillus leucophaeus | reverse complement strand
AGAGTTCTCTCCAGGCCACACCTGACTGCTGTCAAGCAATTTCTGGTTACAGTGAAGCAGCAGCCACCGAGTTTTCTTCGCCCCATCAGCAGACATTTCACAACAGCAACACCAAAACGGTGCCCGGTGGAGTCAGCTCCACCCTCACATGTGCTGACAGCTGCATTCATTTTGATAAGCAATTCACAATGTTTTTCAAGATGTAAAGTTCTATTTTTTGAGTGAGGTTTGCATTATGAGTTGATGGGATGTTTAAAAAGTTCTGACTTGTTCCTGTGAGATTTTCATCTCCTTTCTGTTAACTCGTGGTTGGTTTGGGGCCAACTGCCTGGATGTGTGATCCCTACAGTCACACAGCATCTGCGCTCAGAGGGACACACGCTTGTTTTAATTATTGCAGTTGCTGTAATGCTATTATGACTATAAAATCTGTAATAGTTTTGAAGAAGAGGCTCTTTATTTTGCGCAGGGCCTCTTCCCTGTATAACTGGCTGTGAGTGGGCTACACACCCTGCTACCCTTGTAACTGGACAAGGCTCACACTTGCCTCTCTGTCTTGGCTTCTGGCCAGAGGTCCTGGCAAAGGAGTGTGCTCTCCCTACGTCAAGAGGTCACCTGGAGCTCTCCAGGGGCACATCTAGGCTCTGTGGGACCTGAATCTGGGACAATTCTGGGGTTTTCTTTAGGAAAAACACTGCAGTGTTAAGAATGCTTAGGTACAAAAAGGAATACTTCGAATGAGAAGAGAAATCGCACACATCTCATGGTTTGTGGTATGATAAATGTTACCACTGGAATCATCAATCCCACTCCTGGGTCTGTATCCCAGAAGGGAAGCGAACCAAGTACAGAAAAGTCTGTGCCCGCACGTGTGCAGTAGTGCCATCAATAATGGATGAAAACCCAGAACTGCACCGTGTCCCTAACCCGAGACTAAGTGTGACACGGCCCCTTCAGGCCAAGGAACTCGAGTTGCAGCAAAGAGGAACCAACACAGATGTCCACTCCGATGTCCAGGCAGCGTGAGATTCTCAACGGGCAAGGTTCAGGGTCTGATTCCTGGGGTGCTCTGTGCGATGGCCTCAGATGCCCTCCTTGCAGGCTGTGTCCAGGGTCTGCTGGCCTCTCCTCTGTCCCCTGTATAGAACTCAGGTTCTCACCGTGGCCTGCACAGAGGACACGGTACCTCAAATGTCAGACCGGGTGCTGTAAGCACCATTCCATACAGAGGCCAATGGCGATAGGGCTGCGTGGAGGTGAGTGTTCCATGTCTGAAGGAAATTCCCACCACGATGGGAGTGCCAGGAGAACATGCATCCCTCAAACCCTGAGCCCCATCCTCCCCGTAGTAAACTGAGCATCTTTAAATGGGGGGACATATCTTTGCAAAATTGCACACCTTTGCTCTGAACAAAGTAAGGAAATCCCGGACTAGACACCATTCTAAAAAACAGAACTTGAAACGCATTTGCTAAAATCTTTAACAACTAAAATGTCCATGTGATGAGATCCCATGTGTCCTCTTCTAATGTTCTCTAGATGATTCGTTATGGAGCACATTTTTGAAATATATGAATAAAGATGAACTTTACTTGGAATGAGGTCAGGATGCATGCTGTGAATATCTGCTCTCCACAGAGAAAAACGTTCGCTTTGGGTGTGGGGACAGAGGGGGCCGGCTGTGAAATTCCAGCAAAGGGGTGTGGACGCCCAGAGCGGGCGGGGCTGCTGTGTCGCCCCTGAGGCCCCGGGAGTGAGTGGCCTCAGTGTGTGTTAGGTCCAGGGCCCCCGCTCCTGCCTGCCCCTGGGCATTCTCTGAGAGAACCAATATCCCAGAGAGACTGAGACGTTCTCAGAGCCAGCCAGTCTGCCCCGCGGGACGACACCATTTTCCAGGCGCTGGTGCAAGTGTCTCTGTCCCGGGAAATGCACAGGGCTCCCTCTGAGGAGCTTTCTGATCACAACACGGCGAGCACCAGAGAATTCAGTCTCCCCGGCGCTCCTGCGGGCCTTCTAGGACATCACAATTACACACAACAAACAGAAACCCCTCACTTCTCAAGTACGTTCTGTTTCATCTTTTAAAGCAGTTTTACCCGCATTGAATAAAATATCTCAGTTGCCAATTCCGTGTTATAACACCCACCGTTGTCAGCTGGATGACGAAGGCTCTAACCACCTTCCCACGGTCTTGGGAAAGTGCAGAGTCATCTCCAGGCTCCGATGAGTCGCTGGAATCTGCAGTCCCAGTGCAGCTCTTTGTCCCGGCTCTGAAGTCTGGATTCTGCTGAATTCCTCTTCTCAAATCACAGCCTAGTGCAGCTTGTCACTTCCGTGGCATAAATTAATCTCAGGTAGCACCGACCCCGTGCTTCTAACACCACATTTTCACCTAGAAGGGAAAGGGGTGACTCTCAGAAGCCACCTCTTCCCGGAAGCTGGGGACAGGGTCCGGTAACTGACAGCTAAGGCCCTGCCCTGCAGAAACACCTCCCCGGCTTCCTCTTCCAGCACAGGCCGTCCTGGGCCAGGGCCGAGGGGGCCCAGGTGGTGGCAGGCATATGTGGGCTTCTGGAAACACAGGAGGCCAGCACCCATAGAGACATGCTGAGGATAACGGGCCGGCTTCTCAGATTGGAAGTGGGGTTCACACACAGGGAATGGGGGAAGGCCAGAAGGAAGGCTTGGGATTGAAACTGGAGTTAGAATGAACTCCTGTTTATATAAATAACATAGGTGGTATATAAAATGCATGTGTTTCTCTGTGTGTGTCTGTGTATGTGCAGGTGTTCATAGACACTCTCTCCTGGCTTCTCTCCTCCTCCGCCTCCTCGTCCTTCCTCCTCCTCCTTCCTCCTCCTCCTCCTCTTCTTCTTCCTCTTCTTCCTCTTCCTCTTCTTCCTCTTCCTCCTCTTCCTCTTCCTCCTCTTCCTCTTCCTCCTCTTCCTCTTCCTCCTCTACCTCCTCTTCTTCTTCCTCTTCTTTCTCTTCCTCTTCTTCCTCTTCCTCCTCTTCCTCCTCTACCTCCTCTTCTTCTTCTTCTTCTTCTTCCATAAGCCCTGGGCTTATGGCTGCATCGCTCCCTCCTCTGCCTCTGTCTCCGTGTGGACTTCTCTCTGTGTGTCTCGGAGTCAGACCACCCTGATGTTGTGATGCCTGTCATTGGATTTAGGGCACACTCGGATAATGCAGGACACAGTCATCTCAAAATCCTCCACTGAATTCTACCTGCAAAGGGCCTTTTTCTAGAGAAGTTCATGCTCCCAGCTTCTGGAGGCTGCACAGAACAACGGGACCGAGGCTGAGATGTCTTCAGTGTGTCTGGGCTGGAGGTGGAGGTCAGATGAGAAACTGGGTATTGGCAGGGTCCTGGGGAAGAGTCCTCCCACAAATGCCATCAGGTTCAGAGGAGAAACAGTGACTTCAAGTGGGGGCCCCTGGCAGGCCCCAACCCAGACTGGGTTTCCAGCTTCCCCGTGGCCTGGGCATCCTACGGATGCACGCAGAGGGCACCACACACTCCTGCCTGGCCTCCCCAACTGCAGGTGCTCCTAGCTCTGGCTCTGAGGAGACCTGCATAAGAAAGGCCAGTTCTCTCTGACACTCTTGAGGGCAGGAAAAACAAGGTGAGGCAGAGAGGACCCAGAGTCACAGAGACAGAAGAGACGGGTCAGCTACGTGCCGTGTGTGAGCCTAGGATGGATCCTGGAGTATCACAGAGAAAGTGCCACTGCTGGGACAGTTGGGGGAACGTGCCTGGGTCTGTGGCTTTGGCTCAGAAACAAAACCTGCCGAGGTCAGACAACCGGGGACTTGTGTGGTCACAATCTGAACACAATTGTCGCGGACCTAGAGTTTGTATTTATTCTTCTTCAACCTTAAATATCGAGAAGAGAACCTTAGAAATAGAAACATATAAATTTACCCAGTTCGCTGTCTCCTCGTGCTGTTTCCTAACATTCTGAAAGTCTCAGTCGATCACCTGAAATTCTATCCATCTGCAAAGGTCCGTTGCAAATAACATTTTTCATGGGAAGAGTTGCTATTTATGTGGGGGTTCTTAATTTAAACTCGATACACGTTTCTGCCTTTGAACTGGCATCAGAGTCCATGGCTGCCTTGTTATCACATCACGCTCTTGTGCCTCATGTCCCGTTGATCCGAGAAGACACCCTGTCTTCTTCCCACTCCTGGCCATGCTGCTGCCCTGGCTATTCCTAACTCTGGCTGGATTCCTAAGGCATTTTCTGCAGGCTTCACACAAGCTGCTCGCTCTCTCTGGCATACCCTTCTCCCAGGCGTCTCCATGGCGGAATGTGCCACCACTTCCAAAACCACTCAAACACCACCTTCCCATGAGTCCTGCTAGGACAGACCTGTTTGAAATAGCAACTGACCCGTCCACGGATGCTCCCTGGCTCCCTTGCCCCACCCTGTCTTTTCCGTGAGATTCACGGTCTTCTCCCTTTGCCGTGTTTCCTAAGCCACTGTTTATGGTCTGCTTTGCTCACTGTCCAGTCCCGGCACAAACAGCGGAGTGCGGCATGCAGAAGTCGGACAGGGTCAGCTCAGGGCTGAACTTGCTGAAAGAACAAACTTGTCTTCATCACCTGCGTCTTCCGTTGGAGAGTCTCCATCCTGACCAGTGTTACATAAGCAGGTGGTATTGAAACTAGACCCTCCAGAGTGACGGCCAGTGCACACATGCAACACATGTGCACACACACTCACTAACGCATAGGCACAGCCACAGAAACTCATGCACACTCACACTTGTGCACATGTACACTTGTGCATATATACACCTGCACACACACAAAGACATATGCATGCACACTCATAAAAATACACACACACAATGCATTCTCATACAAAAATACACACAATACACACTCATACAAATACATGCACACACAATGCACACTCCTCCAAATACATATGCACAATGCACACTCGTACAAGAACACACACAATGCACACTCATACAAATGCATGCACACACAGAATAAAAACTCAAATACATACACACAATGCACACTCATAAAAATACATACACACAATGTACACTCATGCAAATACACAAACACAATGCACATTCATACAAATACATGCACACACACAATGCACACTCATAGAAATACATACAGAATGCACATCATACAAATACATGCATGAACACAAACAAGGCACACTCATACAAATACATACACACAATGCACACTCATACAAATACACACACAATGCATACTCATACAAATACACACAATGCACACTTATACAAATGCATACACACACAATGCACACTGACACAATATATACATGCACACACAATGCACACTGATACAAATACAGACATGCACATACACTATGCACACTGATACAAATACACACAGAATGCACAAATACAGGCACACACTATGCAAACTCATACAAATACATACATTCACACACAATACACATTCATACAAATACATACACACACAATACAGTTATATAAATACATACATGCACACACAATGCACACTCAAATACACACACAATGCATACACATACAAATATATACAATGCACAGTCATAAAAACACATTCACAATGCACACTCACACAAATACATACATGCACACACAATGCATACTCATAAAAATATATACACACAATATACACATATATACATGCACACACAATGCTCACTCATATACATACACAATGCACACACATACAAATACACACAATTCACACTCATACAAATACATACACACAATGCACACTCAAACACATACACAATGAAATAAACCATGAGATGGGAGACGTCACCACAGGCTGCATGTGGATGAAAAGGTAACGAGGATACTGGGGTTACTCTACGACAGTGAACGTGGAAAGTTAGATGAAATGGGTAAACTCACTGAAAACACAACTGATAGAAACTGTAACAATAAGAAATCAAAAATCGTAGAGTACAGTATCTACCAAATAATGTGCGGTAACACACACACACACACGAAGTTTCCTAGACCAAATCATGTAGGGGTAAATAATTAGAAATTTAAAGGAGAAATGATGCTAATCCCATACAAACTCCTCTAGGGGATGAGAGTTCGCCTGTGAATACAGCATTGCTGCTAGTCTTGACCACTGTATTTTCACACAGCAACAAACAACAGAAACAGATTAGATGTGATTTGCCTCAGGTGACTAAGAACAAATCCAGATGAAAACGATGGCAGCCTTCTTCCTGAAGACTTGAGGGCATGCTGACTGCACAGGGATGTGTCTTGTTTACGAATGGACGGTGCCACATTGCCAAGGCACGTGTCTCCTACAATGATTTGTGGATTCACTGCCGTTCCCTTAGAGACTGCGCCTTTTCCTCAGGGGCCTGCGTGGGGCGGAACTTCCTGAACTCAGGCCGACTCCTTCAGTGATCGGAAGACCGCAGCGCCCGCACCCTAAGTGGATGTTGTGTTTCGTTCTCTATCTTTGTAGTGTAGTACTCTAGCTTTGGTATTAGGCAGTTCTTATTTCTGTATTTTCAGATCATTTTGTTCATTTTGGTAATTTTAAAAAATCTTTACTACTAAAGTAAAAATGTATTTTACAATTTAAAAAGTCCGATATTAATTTAAAATATATTTTAAAAATCATTTCAATCAGTTAAGCAATGTTGACTTATCGAATAATGTAACTGAAATAATTGCATGCCAATCTGTATGTCAGGGTCCCCAGGACAACCCCAGGATGATGCCCTGGAGAACCCATGTTTTTTATGAAATGCATTCTCGTTTCAAGGATGTGAAGAGAGTGAGGGTCCCCACCCCAGGACTCAGCAGCTCTCACAGTCAGGGCTGTGGTTATCGCAGTGAAAAGCTACAGATTAAGATCAGCACAGGGGAGGGTGCAGGGCACAAAGTTCCGGAGAGGCCAGGCACAGGTTTCCTGTGTCCTCTCCAGTGGGCCGGCAGGACTGCGCCTGATCCTGCCAGCAGCCCTGGGACCACGTGCCTGCCGCTCACTCAACAGGGAGGCCACACAGGCCCCAGTGCCCAAGGATTCGGCCAGAATTTTGCTGGGGTGGGTCCTAGGTGTGTGGAGCTCACACATCACTGACCTGAGACTCCGCCCTCGGTCCCCAGATTTCCCCAGTTCTCCATCTGGATTGATCCATCTAGCCCCACGTACCCTGCATATTTCCAGTGTTATACTCCCTGCTGGGAGCCTCTGTCCCTTTTCTGTTCTCTCCAGACATCCATGAATAATTAGTATTTTCTGCTGCACAATGAGATGGGGCAAGAGATCAAACGCATACCCTTCTTGTAAGTATAGAACCACCAGACAGAAAAAGAAAGAAAGAAAGAATTTCAATATTGGATATCAGGAAGTGAAGAAGAGAGGTGCCTGAGGGAAGTGAAGATACAAGTGAATAACAAATTTCCCAGGTTTGTACCATGGGGGTTGGGGGCTGGGGGGAGATTCTAGGTCAGGAACAGGAAGGGAGCTGGTGCCACAGAGACCAGATGCCCAGAGTGACAGGATATGGAGCCCAGGCAGGAGGTCTGCACAGGACACAGCCTAGGGGCTGCTGGGGGTCCCAGAGAAGGCTGCACAGAGGAGAGAGTGGGGTCTCCTGGGGGTCCCAGAGAGGGAACTGTGCGGAGGAGAGAGTGGGGGCTGCTGAGGGCCTCCTGAGGCTAAATGTGGGGTTTAACCATCATATATGTGCCTGGTTTGGGAACGTGTCCTCCAGATTTACTAAGAGGGACGGTATTTGCAGGTCACGTGTTGAAAACAGTCTCTAATGTCACCACCCGGGTGGGGAGAAAGCCTTTGTGATTCACAGGAATTTTACTCAAGTCGTGAAAGCAGCATTGCTTCAAAACGGGGGCAGAAGAAGTTACTCCGCTCCCTCTTTATAGAACATGTAATTCAGCATCAGGAACACAAAGTGTGTCCAAGTATCTGTGTCTCAGTAAAAAGCTGAAATATATAGGAACTAAAACATAATTCAAGACACAACCAAAGTGAAATTTACAATTTGGCATCTAAGAAAAAGTTTTCAGCAATGCTTTAAAGAAACAGAAAAACACAATGTAAAATGACAGTGACATCAGTGAACAGCAACAGGTGCAGAAACGCCACATGCGGCAGAAGGACAAGATCAGGACAATAAAAGCAGCTGTGAAAACTGTAATGTTTGTTCAGGAAGTTGGGAAAAGCATGGATGTATTAGGAAGGGGCATAGACTATATTTTTCGAAACCCAAATCAAACTTGTAGACATGAAAACTGAAAGGTCTGAGGTTGAAAATCTCCTGTATGTGATGAATACAAGATTAGATACTGCAGAAGAAAAGCTTAGTCAATTTAAAGACGTGGCAAACTAAACCAGTCCAGAGAAAACACAGAGAGAAAAATACTGAAAAAAACGAAAAATGAAAGACAGAGAACAGGGCCCTCGTGAGCTCTGAGAGAAGCACAGGCTCCTGCGAGGTCTGAGATGAGTCCCCCAGGGAGGAAGTGCAGGGGCAGGGATGAAAACATGCAAAAAGTAAGCAGCAAAGATTTCCAAATAGGATTAAAAAGAAAACCCACAAATGCATATGGGTTAATTAAACCCAAGCTCAAGGAAAAAAAGGTATACACAGTTAGATCGTAATAAATAAAACTGCCTGAGTCCAGTTACAAAGAGAAAATCATAACAGCAGTCAGTTGGAGGGGGCACATTGCACCCCCAGAAACAAGAACTATAGGGTCCCTGGGCATTATGGGAGCCAAGTACGGCGCAGCAGCATCTTTGAAATACCCTCAGGAAAAAACAAAACCTGCCAACCTGCACATCTGCTCAAAAAAATGTCTTTCCAGAATGAAGGGAAATTAAGATCTCTCAAAGACAAGCTGAGATCTTGGTCACCAGCTGATCTCTGCTCAGTACATCGTAAAGGAAGGCAGGACGCTGGGGGCATCCCCACCACAGAGCTTCACAGACCTGCGGGAGCCAGTTCATCTGTGAGGGGAGACCACACCCTGGCCTCCGCTGCCTGCCTGTGCCTGGCATAGCGTGGGGTCCGCCTGCCCACTGGGCACACACGTGCTTTTGGAAGATTCCTTTGAGCAAATGTAGTCATTGGAGCTGGGAGGGTTTTTGTGATGTGAGACATTCAGAGCGTGGAAACTTACTTTTCAAATGAGGTCTGTGGACACTTGAGAAACTAAGCATATTTTCTTTGGGGACCACATATTCGCTTTGATATTTTCTTGATACCTTTATTTCAATAATAATCTGAAAAGTTATAAAAGCGATTCTTACTGGATTTTAACCAGCTCTGCCTTCTGTGAGGTTTCTCCATTCCTTTCCTTAATGAACTCAGTCTGAGCCTTTGTGAGTAACAGGTTTGTCATTCACCCTCCAGAGAAACTGGCCCGGTCCACGGGACCAGGACGTGATGCCCTGGGAGGGGATTTTTCCTGTGCCCACTCCGCCATGCTTGGAGACACTGCTGGGATCTCCCTGGCCTCTCAGAGCAGGAGCCTGCAGGCTGTGTCTGCCTTCATCTCTGCAGAGAGCGGCTGGGAGCTCCCACGGCTGTTTATTAAACACAGAACGTGAAGCCCCTGAAGCAGGTCTGTGCATCGCTGGATTCAGTGAAAGTCTTGCCCTCACTGGCTCAAAGCCCCTATTTGGTGGATTTTTAGTGCTGTCTGCTGTGAAACTGTCTGATCAATTTGCCAAGCTGGTGGTCCCCATGGTGCCCGACACAGTGGCCAGGGCTGTTCCGGGAGAGAGTTTACCTGCAATTGTGTCTGGAGAGCGCCTCGTCTTCCTCAGTTCCTCTCCCTGGCCAGGGCGAGGTGTGAGGGTCAGAGAGGAGATCCTCAGCCCCACCCTGGGGTCAAGAGGGCAGCACAGGAGGCTAGGGGGTGCCAGCTTCTGTCAGCTCGAGACGTGGCCTGCTCACCCTCCATGTCCAGGAACCCTCACCGGACTCAGAACAGGCTTGGAACGTGCTCAGGCTCAGAATGTGCTTGTGAACCCAGACTCAGAACGTGCTCGGAACGTGCTCAGGCTCAGGACGTGCAGGGATGGTAAAGCTGCGGCCCCGTTCACCTTCCATTCAGCACTGTCCTAGGTACCCGAGTGTGACTGGCTCTCCCTCTTAGTACATGGCTTTGTGTGTCTCCCTGCAGAAAATCATCCCAATTCTGGCTGTTTTCCAGAGGAATCTGGGATCTGGTGCCACGCTACCTATGCTCTGAAGCCGCCGTGTATCAGTGAGCAGATGAGCTCTGCCTCCTGTGAGCCCTCAGACCCCAGAAGGAAGACTGAGGCACTGAGACACTGAGCCCACCCAGAATAGTGCCCCTAAAAGTCCCCCTTAGGCTTCTGGTCACCCCCTAGGCAGGAGAACCTGGCTACACAGACCCAGGAAATTCAGTGTTTTCAACTTATGTTTCCATCCCTGTGAATTTTCCGGTCTTATGTGAAGTGACAGGAATCTAATAGGGAAAATATTCTTTCAATGAGGTCAGAACACTGAAGGGGAGAGTGGGGTGTTTTTTGAACTTGCTTCTTGCTATTTTTAGATATCATATCCACAAACATTAAATGCATTCCCTGCTTAACATAATTCTGATGCAGTACTTGTGGGTTCGTGGGGTTTGAGATGTGTGTTTACAGAAAGTGACAGATCATTAATCCAAGATTCTCTCCAGGCATGACCTGGTCGCAGGCCCCACAGCGATTTCTCAGGGGTCTGGCTTCTCATCAGGATGTCTGCATGCACAGCTGACTTCCCCGAATAACCTCCACGGTCATCACTGACCTATGCCAACCTGAGTCAACACTGTGGTCTGTAATCTAGCTGGAAATGACAAGTTTTTCATGCCAAAATCTAAAAATAAACCCTTCAATTTTGCTTCTTTCACAGTCATGTTTGTTTAACGTTAAACCTCTAAACTCGTATTTTGTATACATTTCCCTCCACAAGTGGCAAGAATGTGGGGGCTGGCTCTGCCGTCCACAGTATGCTTTCGATGACAGTGGCAGAGAATCTCGCATGAGCTCTAATCATGAAAACATTTTGTTTTACTAATGTAAATCTCAACAAGATGTTAAAATTAACAGTCTCAAATTTTTTCTATTCTATATTGACCATCTACCTGGATATACCCTATTAAAGAAAATATCTGTAGTATTTAGGTCTGTATCAGGAACTGGAAAAGGATTGTGGTTAAATGAAAAATTAATTTCTAACAAAAACAATTGAGGAAACTAGCACTTATTTTATGTTGACTTTGTGTTACACATTTTCATAGACATTATCCTATTTAATACTTAAAACTTTTAAAGGTATAAAAGATATATTAATATTAATACACTATTATCCATTCAACAGAAATTGAGTAGCATATGATATACAATATAATGATTGACTAAGCAAGATTCGAATGCATGTCTTTTTCTGGTTCTAAATACTAAGTTTTAAAAAACATATAAAAATGAATGCTTTTTCAGAACATAAAACAACTAAATTAAGAAAAGCAGACTCTCTAGGTGCCACAAATGAATCAGAGACAGAAGGAACAAAACTCTGTCCTGATGGGTCCTAAACGCTGAGTGGGAGGCGTGAGACAGAGACAGACAGTCTGTGTCGTCTGTGCAGGCGCCAGAAGAACGTGCTCTGCACAGACCTACAGCCGGGAGAGGAAATGCAGAGGCCTGGGCAGTTCAGGGCTGAGACTGTGAAGAGGTGTCAGGGATGGTCCCATGGAGAGGGTGACAAGTGACCTGGGGACGTCTTGAAGGAGATGAGGAAATCGGGGACTCACCTGCCTGGAAGAAGAGTGTTTCAGGCAGAGGCAAGGCATGTGCAAAGGCTTGGAGCTGGTGTGGGATGAGGAACAGAGACCCCCCAGATGGGCCCAGAGACAGAGGGCAGGCGGGGAGTGTGGGGGCAGGACTGCCGGGCTGCAGACCCTGTGGAGCGTTCTGCCTCCATCCCAAGAAGACGAGGAGCCACTGAAGGGCTGGAACTAAGTGGGGGCTTATGTTCTGACTTATGCTTCCAAAGGACTAATCTGGGGGAAAAACATGGCACAGGGGCAAGGAGGAAAGAGAAAGTCCACGTAGGAGGCTCCTGCAGTATCTCAGACGCAGCCCAGGCACAGCCTAGACGGAGCGACCCAGCTGGGACATGAGTGCTGGACGTACAGATTCCATATATGGAATGAGGTTAGGACCTCGAATCACTGAGAGACTTGAGGTGGAGGCATGAGAGAGGTGTCACCGTGGTGCTGGCACTTCCGACTGAGTGACAGGAAAGGGGGATTCACGAGCTTATTAGTCAGGATGCAGCCGCAAGGCTATGGTAATACACAAGCCACTAAATCCCAGTTGCTTAAAATAAGGAAATTGTAACCATAACTCACATAAAGCAAAGCATGAAAGATTCTAGCCAAGTGTCTCACCTGACTGTGGCTCAGGTATCTGGAATCATTTCACAAAACAGATCCTGGGCAGCTGTGGAGAGTCCTCAGTGAGGCCGAGGAGGGGGATGTGGAGCACAGTGATCGTGCACGGTGGGTTGTGTGTGTGTGAAACTCCTCAGTGTGGGCAGGAAAGCTCCTCAGTGTGAGGGGAAGCTTCTCAGTGTGTGTGGGAAGCTCTTCAGTGTCTGGGGGAAGCTCCTCAGTGTGGAGGGGGAAGCTCCTCGGTGTGTATGTGTGAATCGCCTCAGTGTGTGTGAAGCTCCTCACTGTGTGTGGGAAGCTCCTCAGTGTTGTTGGAAAGCTCTTCAGTATGGGAGTGAAGGTCCTCAGTGTGAGGGGGAAGCTTCTCAGTGTGTGTGTGAAGCTCCTCCATGTTGGGGTGAAGCTCCTCAGTGTGGGTGGGAAGTTCTTCAGTGTCGGGGGGAAGCTCCTCAGTGTGGTGGGGAAGCTCCTTGGTGTGGGCAGGAAGCTTCTCAGTGTGTGTGTGTGAATCGCCTCAGTGTGTGTGAAGCTCCTCGTTGTGTGTGGGAAGCTCCTCGGTGTTGTTGGAAAGCTCTTCAGTGTGTGTGTGTCACTCCTCAGTGTGGGGGGGAAGCTCCTCATTGTGTGTGTGAAGCTCCTCCATGTTGGGGTGAAGCTCCTCAGTGTGGGTGGGAAGTTCTTCAGTGTGGGTGGGAAGTTCTTCAGTGTGGGTGGGAAGTTCTTCAGTGTCGGGTGGGAAGCTCCTCAGTGGTGGTGGGGAAGCTCCTCGGTGTGGGCAGGAAGCTTCTCAGTGTGTGTGTGAAGCTCCTCCATGTTGGGGTGAAGCTCCTCAGTGTGGGTGGGAAGCTCCCCGGTGTTGGTAGGAAGCTCCTCCGTGCGTGTGTGAAGCCCTGTAGTGTGTGGGGAGGAAGCTCCTCAGTGTGTGGGTGTAATTCCTTAGTTGGGGGTGAAGCTCCTCAGTGTGTTTGTGAAGCTCCTCAGTGAGGCTGAGGAGGGAGACCAAGAGTACCGTGATTGGGCAGGATGGGTCATGTGTCGGCCTGAAGCTTGTACCTACGTTTATAGGCCAGACATCAACTCATGGACCCATCCAGATAAAATGGAGGTGAGAATACAGAGTTTAGCTTTGTTCCAAAGAGAGAGAGAGGATCTGGATCTTGCTGGAATCTCTCAGTCTCTAAGATGGGAAAACTGAGATGGGAATATTGTAAATGAGAATTTTAAGAGCAGAGTCTCCTTGAGGAAGGACTCTCCCGTGCTGCTAAAGATTCGTATTGTTAGTCTGCCTCTCAGCCTTCCCCAAATGGGCATGTAACCTTTAACAGGGCTTTGGGAAAAAGAAATAATTAGCCATCTCAGGAATTCCCGCACACTGGTCCTGAACTGGCACGAACTGAGGGAATTCTGGAATGTCACTGTGCCCGCCAGGCAGAGCAGGGGCCTGCTGAGGTCAGGCGGTGGAGGGTAGCTCGGGTCTGCCTCACCCTGCGTCCCTGAGCCCGGCTCATGTGTGTCTTTCCCCACAGGCCATGAATAGCTGATGGTAGGAGACATACGCAGTCACTGGCCGTGTGCGCCCAGTGTTTCTGCATCAAAGGTATTTTGATTGGGATATGTAGTAGCTATTCAAGTAGAAATACGGATAAGAAAATTGTCTATTTGAGTATAAGCTTCAGGGGTTAGTCAATTGTAACAAACTTAAGACTCACAAACCAAATGATCCTGGGGTGCCTTGAGTTTGTGGGGCAAGGTTCCCTGGAGGAGGTGGCTCTGGAGAGGGAGTGAGAATCTGAATTGATTTTTTGAATGTTTGGCTGAATGCCAAGCTGAACATGCCAAAGGTAAGACTTTGTATAACCCAATGATACAGGAGCTAAAAAGAAATTCTTTGGGTAGATAATGAGGGTAAAGGAGTCCTTGGCAAGGCTTCCCTTTTAATAAAAAGCAACCTCCAAATCATTTCTTTTCTAACAAAGAACAGCTTGTAAAATCGAGCTGCAGACATTGATAAAGCAGCTGGAAGCTGTATGGGGGAATGTTAGCAGCTGTGCCAATAGAAAAGGGCTACCTGGAAGCCAGGTAAGTTCAACATGAAGGCTCCCTCTTCCCTTTCCTTTGTCATCACATGTACAGTTAAAAAGCAGGCAACATGGCACCTCCCAGGGAGAGAACCTGTCTGCATAATAAAAGATCAGGGTCAGGTGGCCTGCTTCTTTGCATGCCGTGCAAATGGCACACCTGGTCCGACCAATCTTTTGTGCCCCATGTAAATCAGGCCCTGCCTCCTCAAGCTTGTCTATAAAACATCCGCATTTCACCTGGAACTGGAAACCCATTTTCCCCGGGACCCCTCTCCCTGCAGCAGAGAGAGCTTTTCTCCTTCTTTGTATATTAAACTTCCTCTCTTAACCTCACTCTGGTGTGTCCACATCCTAGTTTTCTGTGGCTGTGGGACAAGGAGCCTCAGATATTACCCCAGACAATGATGCCACTTCACTAGCAGAGACCCTCCTGGGAAATGGAAAGTGAATATAGATTTCTGGGGTCTCAAAGTGCCAGGAGATCTTTATATTTCAACCAGGCAGAGAGGAAGTTAATATAAGGCTTTTTAAAATGAGGACACAGAGAGAATAAAGAGAGAAAAATAAACAATCACAGGTGCTGTGATTGTAATACCAAGTACCAAAAATAAAGAACAGTAGAACTGAAGGAGAATAGACTTTGAAAATTAATGGTCAAAATTCCCCAAATTTGGTGAAAAACATTAAAATGCAAGTTGACAAATTGAAAAGTAAGTCCAACAATCCCTTAGCAGTATAAGCACAAATAAAATGACTCTACAATGCATCAGATAAATGTATGGATACATTTCTGAAAACTAAATAGTAAAAAAAAGCTATAGAGCCAAGAAAAGATAAGACTAACTGCTGACTTCTCATGAGAAACAATGCAAGAAGATGACAATGGAATGAGATCTTTCAAGTGCTGCAAGAAAAAAAAAAAAAGTACTGCCAATCCAGAATTCTCCATAGAGTAATAATATCTCTCAAAATTAAATGTAAAATAAAGATATTTTATAAAGCAAATATCTGACAGAATTTATTAACAGCAGTTCTTTCAATAAAGATAAACATGACAGTTATTCAGGATAAACAGAAATTATATGGAACAGAAAGTGGGTCAAGCAGGTCCCTGAGTCCATCTCCTGCTTGTTTTTCTCCTGCAGTTCACGAAGATGCAGTTGGAAGAGAAATACTCAGCACCTGGCAGAACCCCCACTTTGTGATGGAAAATAATGTGGAGTTTCCTAAAAATATAGAAGTGGGGCTTCCATATGACCCAGCAGTTCACCTCGGGGGGCACATCCAAGAGAACTGAAAGCAGCGACTCTGAGATATTTGTGCAACGTGTGCACAGCTGTGTGATTCACAGCAGCCAACAGCAGAAACCACCAAGTGTCTAGGAATTGGTGAGTGGATAAAAATGTGCTGTGTCTGAAAAGGGATCATATCTAGCCTCACAAACGAAGGGAGTTCTGACTGCACATGAATGAACCTGGAGGGCATCTACTAAGTGAAACAAGCCAGTCACAACAGGATGAAAGCTGTGTGGTTCCACTTATAGGAAATCTCTAGAACAGGCAATCACAGCAACAAAAAGCAGAAGTAGAGGTTACCGGGGAGCAGGGGGTGGGCAGTTACTGTTTAAAGGGTACAAAGTTTCAGTTTTGCCAGAAAAAACTACATTCTAGAGATCTGTTTTACAACAATATGAATATATTTAACACTACTGAACTGCACACTTAAAACAGCTGAGATTGTAACTGTGAATCATTTTTTACCACAATAGGAAAGAGGAGATGTGAAGGCACCACTAAGATGAACACTGGACCGGCATCTGGAAACAGGCATGTGCCTCTTCAGTCCGGCTGTTACTGTGCAGGCTTGGGCAACCTGTTGGGAGTGTGGCTGGGTGGTCCGGTTGCCGTGGTTACCTGCAAGTTTACCGCAGCCTCAATAACCCTCCAGAGTGGGCTGAGGTTCGGTGGGGGAGCGCTGCGTGGTGCTCGGCACATGCCTGCTTCTCTGCCGTCCAGTCCAGCCTTGCTTGGGCCACGGTGCCTGGGGTCAGTGCCTTGCCCCTCCTCCCCACGGGAACAAGCACTGCTATTGCCTGAGGTTCCTGGTGGGTGAGTGACCAGCTTCCCCGAGTGGTCACAGACCTAGAAGCAGAGCAGTGTGGGATCCTGGGCCCTGGAGAGTGTCCCTTCTTTCCTGGGACCCACACAGTGCTCATCCCTCTTCAGGGGCCGAGGCCCTTTCCCTCCACTGGTGGCACTGCCATGGTCTAAAGCTGTTCTTGGGCAACCATTTTCTGCTCCACTGAAAACTTCGACTTTCCCCAGAGGGAACAGCATTGGGGCTGGTTTCCCAGCCTCTCTGCCAGGTTTGCTCCTAAGGGCTGGCTCTGTCCCACCACCCTGACTCTGGCCTTTGTGTGGGAGGTCTGTGCAAAAGGCCCACCCGAGACAGCAAACCCTTCTAAAGTCAGGACCCCTAGGATTCTTCAAGAATCGGATGAGGCCTTCAAAATTCATGGACTGTTTAC
The DNA here is from genome assembly GCF_000951045.1 of Mandrillus leucophaeus. Lineage (NCBI taxonomy): Eukaryota > Metazoa > Chordata > Mammalia > Primates > Cercopithecidae > Mandrillus > Mandrillus leucophaeus. Next base: position 2,000,103 of record NW_012103754.1, on the reverse strand, counting down.
CTGATTTCTTATACTCACTCGTATGGTGGACACCCTGTTGGGTTGCCAGACAAATACAAGGCTCGAATTGAATATCTGATAAATAATGAAGAATTTTTGGTATAAGCATATCTTGTGCAATGTCTGGGACTTCCTGTATGAAAAAGGAATTCACTGTTTATCAGAAACTCAAGTTGAACTGGGTGCCCTGTATTCTCATCTGCCTGAACTGGCACCCCTGGCCCTTGTTCCCGATTCCATTTTGAGATGTTTGCAATCACTAAGTGTAAACATTTCAGAATACAAAGTTGTCAGCACTTCTGAAACCCAAGCATGTACACACACACCACTTTAGTTGAAACCAAACTCTTATGTAGTAGATTAGGGACTTGGGTAGATAGTTCCTAAATCACTTGTTAAAATATTCTCGCAATCCTACATAAATATGACTTATTCATGATATATTATTTGTACGTGTTATTAGCAATTGGATTATGTACTTTTGTGGCAACCACAGTTGAGATGAATCCATGGTTTTCTTCTTAGAATGCTTAGTGCTACATTTTGGTGGTAGGAATCTGTGAATACGTTAACAGGCATTGGGAAGATTCTCATCCATGCTTGAGCTGACAAAAGTACTAGTATAGCAGTTAGTTTTCCTTATAGAGTTTAGCCAAAATTCCCATAGTTATCTCTTGGTATTTTTTTTTTTATTTAAACTCTCTGTAGTTGATTATTCAATTTTTCTCTTACAAACTAAGATTTATTTGATTATATTTCCTTTACTAGTTCATGTTAAATGAAACTTAAATTTATCTTTTTAAGGACATAGGTAACATTTTCTTAGAAATACTTAATTTTGTGTTGTAATGACATTTTCTCTCTCATACTCAGGGCTGCACATATATTTTTTCTCCATATTTTCCTTAAGAAAATGCCTTATTTTGGAAGACAGCTTGAAAAATTAGCTTGTGTTTCTTTGCTTTTTCCCCCCCAATTGTGGTATTTATATGGTTTGGGTTTTTTTTCCTTTTTTTTCCTTCTTTTTGAGACAGGATTTTGCTCTGTCACCCAGGCTCGAGAGCAGTGGTGCGATCACAGCTCACTGTAGCCTTGACCTCCTGGGCGCAAGCAATCCTCTCAGTTCAGCCTCCAGAGTAGCTGGGACTACAGGTGAGCGCCACCATGCTGGACCACTTTTCTTGTAGACATGGGTTCTTACTATATTGCCCAGGCTGGTCTAAAACCTCTGGACTCAAGTGATCTTCTTGGGCAGGCCTCCCAAAGTTCTGCGATTGCAAACATGGCCACTGTGTTTGGCCCATTTTAAGCTTTATATACGTTGTTTCCATATGTCTCAACCCTGGCTAGATAATCTAATCATCCATATAGCTTGTAAATATAATGATGCTTGCAGACCATTACTCTTCCCAATTTTCTGGCTTGGACTAGATCTTTGGTGTCTCTTAATTTATTAATGAGTTACTGATAGCCCTCATTTCATGACACACTGAAAGCTTTACCCACAGAAGACACTTTCACTGATTTTAATATATCGTTATTTTAATCACCTCTTTACCTTCCATTCCTCACATTTTCCCGGCATCCATAGAGGCATGCAGTTTAAAGAATTTAAATGATATGCTATTAATACATGCACAGTTATCCCTTGGCATCCACAAAGGATTTGTTCCAGGGCCCTGCAAAGACCAAAATTTGAGGATGCTCAAGTCCCTTATACAAAATGTCATATTATTTGCATATAACCTCTGCACATTCTCCTGTATACTTTAAATCATACTTAGATTACTAATAATACCTAATGCAATTTAAATTTGATGTAAATAGTTGTTACACTGTTTTCTATTTCTATTAATATTTATTGTTGTGTTGTTTCATTTCAAATATTGTCAATATGCAGTTAGATGAAACAGCAGATGCAGAACCCATGGATACAGAGGGCTAGCTGTATATCTTTAAAATATAGAGTATCATTTGTGTAGGTGTGCATGTGTTTTAATTTATAGATAGAAAATGTGTGGTAGAGCTTATTCAATATCTTGCAGTCTTTGTGAATTATTTGTGTTACTCTGTGTGACTCTAAGCTCTCGCCTCTGACTCAAATCACAGCTGATTTTATGAGTGCTCTGCTTTCATCCCACCCTCTGCAAATGATCAGCACCCACTTTACTGTCTCACATGATGCGCTGTTGAAGAGTGCCTTCTTTGTTATTGGTCTCTTCAGGTTTTCTATTTCTTCTTGGATCAATCTTGGTAGGTTGTGTGTGTCCAGGTATTTATCCATTTGCTCTAGATTTTAGAATTTGTGAGTGCATAGTTATTCAGAGTAGTCGCTGATGATCCTTTGTATTTCTGTCTTATTCATTGTAATATCTCCTCTTTCATTTCTGATTTTATTTATTCAGATCTTCTCTTCTTTTCTTAGTCTCACTAATGGTTTCTCAATTTTATTTATCTTTTCAAAACCCAATATTTTATTTAGTTAATATTTTGCATTTTTAGTTTCAATTTTGTTTATTTCTCTTCTGATCTTTATTTTTTTTCCTTCTATTAATTTTGTGTTTGGTTTGTCTGTACTATTCTAGCTCCTTGAGAGGCAGTGTTAGGTGTTCATTTGAAATCTTTCTAGTTTTTTGATGCAGGCATTTATTACTATAAACTTGCCTCTTAATACTGCTTTTCTGGGCCCTATGATTTTTAGTATGTGTGTTTTTATTTAATTTATTTCATGGATTTTATAATTTCATTCTTAATTTCTCCCTTCATCCATTGGTCATTCAAGAACATGATGCTTAATTTCTATGTATTTGTTTTAACACAATATTAGTAAACCAAATCCAACAACACATCAAAAGATAATGCACCATGATTAGTGGATTTACCTCAAGAATGCAAGGATGGTTCGACATATACAAACTGATGGTTCAACATATGCAAATCAATAAGTGTCATATATCACATCAATAGAATGAAGGACAAAAACCATATGATCTCCATATAGATAGAAAAAACACTTGATAAAACTCAGCATCCCTTCATGATAAACTCTCTTAATAAATGATGTATAGGCCAGGCATGGTGGCTCATGCCTATAATCCCAGCACTTTGGAGGCCAAGGTGGGCAGATCACTGGAGGTTAGGAGTTTGAGACCCAACTGGCCAACGTGGAAAAACCCCATCTCTACAAAAAATACAAAATTAGCCGGGCATGCTGGCACACACATGTAGTCCTAGCTACTTGGGAGGCTGAGGTATGAGAATTACTTGAACCCAGGAGGCAGAGGTTTCAGTGAGCCAAGATCACACCACTGCACTCTAGCCTGGGTGACAGAACGAGACCCTTTCTAAAAATAAATAAATAAATGATATATACCTCAAAAGTACCCTAACATTATAAAAGCCAAATATGACAAACCCACATATAACATCATAGTAAACAAGGAAAAGCTGAAAGCTGAAAGCTCTTTCTCTAAGGACTGGAAGAAAACAAAGATTCCCTCTCTCCTCACTCTTATTAAACATAGTACTGGAAGTCCTAGCCAGAGCAATTAGGCAAGAAAAATAAATAAAGGCTATCAAAATTGGAAAGGAGGAAGTCAAATTGTCCCTGTTTGCAGATGACATGACTTATATATAGAAAGACTCTACAAAAAAACTCTTAGGGCTGGGCACAGTGGCTCATGCCTTTAATCCCAGCACTTTGGTAGGCTGAGGTGGGGGGATCACTTGAGGTCAGGAGTTCATGACCAGCCTGGTCAACATGGTAGAACCCTGTCTCTACTAAAAATACAAAAATTAGCTGTGCCTGTAATCCCAGCTGCTCGGGAGGCTGAGACAGGAGAATCGCTTGAACCCAGGAGGTTGCAGTGAGCTGAGATTGCACCATTGCACTCCAGCCTGGATCACAGAACAAGACTCCATCTCAAATAATAATAATAATAATGATAAAAATCTTGGAACTGATAAATCCAGTAAAGTTGCAGAACACAAAATCAATATACAAAAATCAGTAACATGTCTATAAATGAACAATGAACTAGCTGAGAGATAAGTAACACTGGCAATCACATTTCTAACAGCTACAAAAAAAAAATGTAGAAATGAACTTAACCAAGGAAGTTAAATACCTCTATAAGAAAAATGGCAAAACACTGATAAAAAAGTCAAAGAGGACACACACAAATGAAACATTTTCTGCTCATGAACTGGAGAAATATTGTTAAAATGACCAAAGTAATTTACAAATTCAATGCAATCAGTATCAAAATACCAATGACATTTTTCACAGAAATAGAAAAAAAAACCCTAAAATTTTTATGGAACTACAAAAACCCCTGAATTACCAAAAGAAAAAAAAAAACTGGAGACATCAAACTACCAAACTTCAAAATATATTAAAAAGTTGTAGTAACCAAAACACCACAGTTGTGGTACAAAAACATACGCACCGATCAATGGAACAGAATAGAGAACTGAGAAGTTAATCCACGTATCTAGAGCCAACTCATTTTTGAGAAAGTTGCCAAGAGCACTCATCAGGGAAAGGACAGTCTCTTCAATAAATGGTGCTGGGAGAACGGGATATCCTTATGCAGAAAAACTGATTCTGGACTCCCACGTCTCACCTTATATAAAAATCGACTTAAAATAGATCAAAGACCTAAATGTAAGAGTTGAGACTATACAACTACAAGAAGAAAGATTAGTCCAATGCTTTAGGACACTGATCTGAAAAAAAATTTTATGACTAAGACCTCAAAAGTACAGACAACAATAGCAAATATAAGCAAATATAATTGTATCATACTAAGATGTTTCTCCATAGCAAAGAAACAGTCAACAGAGTAAAAAGGCAACTGACACAATGGGAGAAAATAACTGAAAACTGCTCATCCCACAGGGGACTAGCATTTGGAATATACAGGGAGCTCAAACAGCAACACCACCAAACAATCAGACTAAACAATGGGAAAATTATCTGAACAGACAATTCTCAAAAGAAGACATCCATATCACCAACAAATATATTTTTTAATGCTCAACATCATTAATTTTCAGAGAAATGCAAATCAAAACCACAATGAGATATCACCCCAGTTGGGATGACTATAATCTAAAAGACAAAAAATAATAACAAATGCTGGTAAGTATGCAGAGAAAAGAGAATTCTAGTACTGTTGATGGGAATATAAACTAGTATAGCCTGTATGGAAAACAGCATGGAGCTTCCTCAAAGAACTCCCAGTAGAATTAGCATATAATCCTCAATCTCACTACTGGGCTTTCATCCAAAAGAAAGGAAATAACTATATTGGGGAGATATCTGTACCCCCATATTTACTACAGTGCTATTCACAATAGTCAAGATATGGACTCAACTGCTGTCCAACAACAGCTGGATGAATAAAAGAGTATACTATGTATGCATAATGGGGTACTATTTAGCCATAAAAAGAGTGAAACCCTGTCATTTGTGGAAACATAGATGGAACTGCAAGACATTACGTTAAGTGAAATAAACCAGGAACAGAAAGTTAAGCACCACATGTTCTCACTCATACATGGAAGCTAAAAATGTTGATTTCATAAAGAAGAAAGCAGAACAGAGGATACTAGAGGCTGGGAAAGGCAGGGGGAATAGAAGGATAGGGAGAGGTGTGTTAAAGGATACAACATTACAGATTAGATAGAATAAGGTCTAGTGTTCCACAGCTCTAGATGATGACTGTAGTTAACAATAATAGAGGGTTTCAAATAGTCAGATGGAAGATTTTAAATGTTTGCAACACTGAAAATTGAGAAATGTTTGGGATGACGGATATGCTAATTACTCTGATTTGATTACTATACATTATATGTATCAAACAGCACTAAATATGTACAAAGGTGGAAGTGAGCATCTCGGCTTTTATCGTGATTATTAAGTTTCAATATCCCAGTTACTTGTGTCATTTTCATAAGAGTTAAATGATCTTAAAGTTCTCCACCTTAGTGTACTTGACAGCTTTTTTCTAGTGTATATTTTTAAAGTAAATATGACTAAATCTTAAATATAATTCACTGTCAAATAAATCCAGAAAAGTGCAAATATGGTAAAATTGCATATTCTAATATTTGTGCTGATTAGTTGAAAACATTAATTTATTTCAAACATAAATGTATAAAATGATTAATTAATTTAGATAATGACTATTAAATTATTTAAAAGTCTCTTTATTGAAAGCTAACGTCATATTAATGAGTGTGGTCACCTTGAGAACAGTGCTGGGCTCAGAGTTAGGCATGAGTCACACAACACAAGTTAATGCACACAATTCACAGGAACCTGGTCCACCCTTGAGCTCCACCACGTGTGCCTTCTTTATGGGGCAGGGAACTCAGAGGGGTAATTTGAATGGTCACGAGACATCATGCTATAGAGTATCTCTGTTCGAAAGGTGAGATTCTCATCTGTTTGTCTTCATGACATATGATCTCTATCCCCCAAAGTAGTATTGCTTTAAATTGGAAAACTAAACAAGCATTCTCTGAGCAAGAACACCAGTTTTACTGACTTGCGAAATCCTACCAATCTTAGAAAGTTGCCCATGACCATAGGTAATGTCAAAGAACTGAACTTCCCCAATCTGATTATAACTCTGTGCAGTAATCCACAAGCCATGCATATAGTTTATCTGCTTTAATGCATACTTATTGTATTTATTTTCAATCATTTAATTTAAAATGAACACTTCATTAACAATATTTTTACATGTGTCATATTTTTTAGAATAACTAAGAGGTGGGTCCTGTGACAATAAATTTGGGAATAAGTGCTTTCTGCAAGCAAACATCAAGTTGTTTGTTTGCTTGTTTGTTTTCATGCACACAGGATGCAGGGACATTTTCACCTGTGATATTCCTCAAGAGGAAAAGAATTATGGAGATGATTTGAAAATCCCTTTCCCAGTTGTATTCTTGCAGTGTCTGATGTGTTTATTCACAGCACAATGCAGTGGGGTATGCATTTCAGTAAGGACTGCATCATATGCATTTTCCATCAAGCTTTACAAACTGGATAGCTCTACATTTTAATGACTGAATATCCATTTGATGGGTGTACCAGTAACATTTCAATGGAATTTTTCATCTGCAAGGTTTTTTACATTCTTATGAATTATTTCCTTTCATTAAAATTTTATATGTATGACTACTGACTCAAAGATCATTAACAATTTTTCTTGACTTTTATGCATAATGTCAGTTCAAAATTTTATGCTTGGTGGGAACACAGAGGCAGAGAAGACCCGCACACTAAAAGAGCTATTAGCCAGCTAGGAAGAAAATCAGTCCTCATAATCAGCAATTGTGGGTGCTTGTGAATTTATTCCTCACATTTTCTAAAATTTATCACCGGAATTACTTCTTATTCCTCAAGGCTGTGACTTCAAAAAACTGCCAGTTCTTAGAATACGTTATTTCTTTTAGTCTTAGGCTTTTGAGAATGTGTCCTCTTTTCTCTACCTGGAATGCCTTTCTTTTTTGCCAGACTACTTCATATTTCAGAAATTAGCATCATATTTCACATCACGAAGTGTAATGTTACAGTGTTTCATGATGTTATCAGTTCCTCTGTAACACTGTCCCTCGGTGTCTAACTGCCTCCCCTCTCTCTCCCCAGGCCTGCTCATGGCAGCTCCACGGCCACACATGCTCCCCTGAGTAATGAACGCCCGGGTGGAGTCTGTGTTCACCATCAGTGCCTGAGGACAAGGGCCAAGTTGTCTGTGCCTGACTGTGTCTGCACCTGGAGCCTGCGGGGTCTGAGGCCCTGGGCCAGGGAGTCCTCGCCGGGCCTGTGTGACTGTGACCAGCATCCTCAGGCCTCCAGCACAGCCCAGGACTAGGAGCCCCGCCACTCCCCCACCTCTGGGGGAGCTGATCCCCACACCCTGCCAAGGCTTCGGAAGCACAGGGGCTTTCAGAATCTGCCCATTTAAACCCATTCCGCAAAACACCCCTCCCTTGTCCATTTAGTAAGGCCAAACTGCAGTAAAGGAAAACTAGACCCTTGTACCTGCCTCCTGCTTCGGTTTTAGAATTTTCTGCAGGAACAGTAGAGCCCCAGAGTGATATCCACGAGCCACTCAACCCGGACGCCTGTGCTTCTCTCCTGCGGCTTGCTGGCAACCTCCTACTCACGTTGAAGCTTATCTTTTCGAAATACTATCGATATCTTTCTTCCAAGCCATGGCACAATCCGTGCCCAATAAATTAAACCATTCATTTACTAAGTTCCCTCTATTGTAACTTTTAAGTTTTAGTAAATTTTTAATTTGAAGTAAAGTTTTAATTTTATACTAGATTAGTTGTTTACATACCTATTTATCTCAGAAAGGAATTTCATTTAATTTATATTTTATCCCTAGTGTTTGGTATTCCCAGTGTTTTAGTAATCGCAATGTTACTAAAAGAATGATGATGTGGTTAATCTGGACATAAAAAATTAAAATTTGTATTCAATGTAAAAACAAATTGAGTCAATCAGACATATATTTCACGACAAGCCTTCATTTTAAAACTTCATTTATGTATGTGTGTTTGTGGGCGTCACTGTGACCTTCCCTAGTCCTCAAATACTCTCGCTGGCAGACACTGTTTTGCAATAGAAAGGTCTATTATATGCTTCCTTTGAAATAACTGTTTTTTCCACTAATATGATGTTTTAGAGAAAAAAGTCTGTTTGATGAGTTTTGGGTATTTCAGGCAGCTGTCTGAATGGGACTTCTCACGCCTCTCTCCCTCTAACTGGTGGGCTATGTCCTTCTTTCCAAGGCAAGAACAAGATGGAAAAGGAGGAAACTATCAAGAATGACCCCATGTAGTGAAATTATTCCAACACTAATTTATGGGAAACTTCTGAGCCTCAATTTTAAAATATTTATAATAATGTGAAATATTTCCAGGATACAGCATGTGCCAAGCTGTGTCATTTGTCTAAAAGAAACATTCCAATTCATCTCGTGAGTGTTTTCACCTTTAGAATATGTATCTCTTGTTAAACGCAGCTTGTTTTAAAGCGAAGTCTCAAAGAAAGACTGTGCTAAAGAAGGAGGAGGAGCAGGTGGGAGGAGAGGGGAGGGGAGAACGGGGCAGGAAGAAGAAGGATTGTTAGATCTGCGCCACACGTGACTTGAGTCAATCACAGTTAAATACACTGTAATAGCACGCTACAGATTTAAATATGAAAAGCCACCGGGGGTATATACTTAACAAACAAAACATGAATCAAGGCCTTAGGTCTTCTCACAGCAACCACACTCTGCCAGAGTGATGAAGCCGGCTGCAGTGTTCACCTGGCAGCAGCAAAGGAGGCCTGGTCTGCCACGTGGTTCTCCTCCCAGCCTCCGCTAAAGAAGTAATTCAGACGGCAAAAGCACACATTGTTGTTCTTACTTAAAAACCGCGTGGTTAGAGGGTGGGGCTGGGCATCCTCTGCCTCGGGTCGTCTCTGCCATCTCCGCCAGTTCTCAGGGGTTCCTGCTTCCCTGGGCCTCTCTGGTCCTTGCTGGCTCCCGGGGATGTGTGTGGGTCTCCAGGGAAGTGCAGCGTGGACGCCGGCCCTCGGGGAATGAAGGGCACCTTCAGCTGCTGCCCATTAACCGCATGGCCGGGCGGATCGTCCCGTTCCAGCTTGATTCTTAGGAAAGCTGGGTGTCTTCATCAACTTCTCAGCACCTGCATCTTGGACCTTCAGCCTCCAGAACTGTGAGAAAATCAACAGGAATTAATCAGCCCTGTCTGTGGTATTTTGTTGTGCCAGCCCGAGCTGATCGAGATGCTGAGAAAGGAAAAGTCCTCCGTAGTCAGGTCAGGAAAGCTGGTTGCAGAAATCACATGAATGGTGAGTAAATTAGTTCAGGTAAAGACGCAGGTCAGTAAGCTCTACAGAGAAACAGAGCTTCCAGAAGTCCTGGAGACACACAGAAGCTTCCAGAAGTACTGACTATTTCATGAACACAAAACTGGATGTTTTGTGAGCCAGACAAGGACATGGGGACCGTTTGAGCCAGGAGAGTGAAAATTCAGAAAAGCATGAAGGGCACCCATATGGCCCCGCCCTGCCCAGGAACACGGTCCTCTGGCTCAGCTCCCTTTAGCACAGGACGGAAGAGCCAGGAGGAAGGTGTGTGCCAGCCAAACCTGTTTCTTTCAGCTGAAAAATAAAACGCTCCTGTCCCAGAAACTGACACACCATGTCCACTTGCAGCTGATCCCGCAGCCTGGGGGCCAGATCCCCGGGCTCACGGAGGCTGGGATGCATTTTCTCTCTGGGTGTTCATCTGTGCCAAGCAGCGCTGGGGTCTGTGGGCGAGCGAGGATGCCATGTGCATGCTGGATGGCAGTGGGCTCCGTCTTCCTCAGGCCCCTGCCAAAATGAGCCATGACAGGAAAAGTTAGATGCATGCGAAGCACGTGGTAACTAGACGTTGGGCAACGTGGTTGACATACTGGGGCAGTGTCCAAGCAAACGTCTGGGAGTGTTTGTTCTGTGCCACAGACAACAGAAGAGCTCACAGGGGAGGAACTGAGAGCTTCGAGTCCTGCAGCTCTTTGTGGTGCACCCGATGAAGGCCTGGCACTGAGGCTCTGCCTGCCCGAGTCCCCCTGCCTCCTACCTGTGGCATCAGGGTTGGGGGCCACAGACAAGGAATCCATGGAGCCCTGCCAAGGCACCGTGGCAGCTGTGGCTCACACCACCGCAGGAGCCTCAGCCACCGGGAGACAGCGGGGTGTAAGGGGGACTCAGGAGGTATCTGTGCTGCTTCGCTTGTGACAATGACACTCATCGTTTTCCCTTTTCTTCATCTGCCTTTACATCTGCAATATTTCCTCTGTGATATTTGAATTGGGAGAAACAATTTCTTGAGTAGGAGATGTTCTTTAAATTTCATGTCTAAAAATGACAGATGACAGCACAATATTAACTTTATCACAACGTGCATTCCATGGTGTGTTTTTCCCCTAACGCTGATACTGCTAGAAAAACATTTCTGTCTTGATTTGAATATACACTTTTCTCCTGAAGGATTAACAGCTTGAACATTTTGAGGAATGATTTTCAGACTGACTATTGATGAAGTTACTGAACCCACAGCTGTGCGTGTGTCTCCGTGTGTGTTTTCCAAACGCACGTTTCCTGGGAGCAGAAACGCTATAAACTGTCTCTTTTGTCAGCATCAGTACCCAAAATAGCTCATCAGGATCTGAATCAGGAAGAGTTTTATAAGTTTTTGTTACTAATGGGCAGTTCTTTGCAGAAGAAGAGCCTGCCACGTGGAAATTTTCTCTTGCACTGGGATTTGGCTCAGGCCTCAAAACAAACAAAGCCCCGTGACTCGTGCACACACATTATCGAGAAAGAACATGGACATACCTGTGGGGAATTGGCCCAGCGACCCCAGCTTAGTCACTTTCCCTCCCCCTCTCCCCTGGGCCATGTGAGAAGGTGAACCTGTCTCAGGAGAAGGAAGGAGAGAGGACTTGGCTCCCTCCCCTCTGTCTTTTCTTTCACTCACTGACACTAGGGACGTAACTCCAGGGAGAGACAAGTATCCTTGGCTGCAAGCTGGTACGTGGGGCTCCCCTAGAACAATGGTGCGGGAGTACACATGGCACTGGACTCCCGTCTGGGACACAGGAAATGCACCAGCACTTTAGGGAGAGCCCTTGTGCAGTGCCCTGTGAGTGGGTTTCTGTGGCTCCCCTTCTGGGCTCTGTAAATGCCCAAACCCAGCACCTGGACTTAGCCTCATACGCTGGACCGAGCTTCAGCTCAGCCTTGGCCTACTGGGTTCTCTTTCATTTTTCTGCTTCAGAGTCAGTCATGCATGTTGAATATTGCACACAACTGTGCCCTGGATGTTCTATGTGGGTGCATATGACCACAGGCAGGTAAATGGTGCAGGTAACATGGCTATTGGGCAACAGGTTTGCATACAGACATTTTAAAGGATTCTACAGCATATGGGCATTTGAGATTGGATTTGTAACATTTTCCTCAAAATAATTCTTTTTTAATCGCCTATCTCAGAAGCAAGGTCTCCAGATTCAGGGAGCTGCATTAGCCATGAGCCGAACAAGCCTGTCTGGGAGTTCCCTGGTTCCCACCGTTGCTGGCTGGGCCAGTCCTCAGGCTCTGGGTTCGGTTCCTGTCTACCTTCGCTCTGGTCCTTTCCTTCCTCTCTGTCTCTGCTGCATCCTTGGCTCTGTTCATGTCATCTGTTGAGCAGATGATGACCATCGTCTCTAAATTGCTTCCTGTCTTCATTCTCAAATGCCTCTAATTTAGCAAAGTCTCACTAACAAGCAGAGCATCCAAGATGCCTCATGTCTTATTTTCCTTCATTATGCAACTCAGGACTCAGTACCACCTTGTCCACCACATAAGCATCTTCTGCACCCACTTCTTCATGTGTGAGCTTCTTAGGAGTCTTTTGTTTTGAGCACACAGCCCAGCACAGTTTGTGGGGGAGGAGTGATTGCACAATGAAAGGTTTAGTGAGATATCAGAATGTAGAAGAGATAGGGAGATCCATTCCAGCTTGGACATCTTATCCCTGCTTTGAAGTTCCCTGAATTTGAGTTTGAAGAACACCCAATCCCAGTTTCTCCCAGGAATTCCTAGCAAACTCTCAGCTGTCCTGGAGAACCCTGTTCCAGCAGCCTCAGAGGCCCCTGAGTGTTTGTTTTCTCTGGGACCAGAATGGGTGGTTTTCCCACATTTGTACTACACTTAACTGATCCTGGCATGTGGATCTTCTTCCTCTTCTAGCCCAGCCTTGCCACATGCATCTCTGGGGAGGACTGGGGAGCAGCAGCAGATGATTATGTAAGCAAAAGTGCAGACAGAGAAGTAAACTTACCATTCTGGGGTCTAGAGGATGGTGACCCTCTTTTCACAGCTTCACTAAACAGTGCCCCAGTGGGGACACTATGTGGGGGCTATGACCCCAACTTTCCCTTCTACACTGCCCTAGCAGAGGTTCTCCATGAGGGCTCTGCCCCTGCAGCAAACTTCTGCCTGGACATCCAGGCATTTCCACACATTCTCTAAAATCTAGGCAGAGGTTACCTCAGTTGTTGATTTTTGTGCACCTGCAGGCTCAACACCATGTGAAAGCTGCCAATAATTGGGTCTTGCACCCTCTGAAACTACAGTTGAACTGTACCTTGACCCCATTTAGTCACAGCTAGAGCAGCTGGGATGCAGGGCACCAAGGTCTCTGCTTATGAAACTATTTTTTCCTCCTCAGTCTGTGGGCCTATAATGGGAGGGGCTGATGTGAAGGTCTCTGACATGCCCTTGGAGACATTTTTCCTATTGTTTTGGTGATTAACATTTAGCTCCTCATCATTGCTTATGGAAATTTCTGCAGCTGGCTTTTTTTCCTAAAACGTGGGTTTTTCTTTTCTATCACATCATCAGGCTGCAAATATTCCAAACTTGTATGCTCTGCTTCCTCTTGAACACTTTGCTGCTTAGAAATTTCTTCCACCAGATGCCCTAAATCACCTCCCTCAAGTTCAAAGTTACACAGATCTCAAAAGCTTCCAGTCTCTTTGCTAAAGAATAACAAGAGTCATGTTTGCTCCAGTTTCCAACAAGTTCCTCATCTCCATCTGAGACCACCTCAGCCTGGACTTCATTGTCTATATCATTATCAGCACTTTGGTCAAAGTCATTCAGCAAGTCTCTAGGAAGTTCCAAACTTTCCCACTTTTTTCTGTGTTCTTCTGAGCCCCCCCCAAACTGTTCCAGCCTCTGTTACACAGTCCCAAGGTCACTTCCACATTTTCAGGTATCCTTATAGCAGCACCCTATTCTCTGTGGTCCCAATTTACTGTATCAGTCTGTTCTCACAGACTATGAAGAAATACCAGAGACTGGAAAATTTATAAAGGAAAAAGGTTTAATTGACTCACAGTTCCACATGGCTGGGGAAGCCTCAGGAAACTTACAATCATGATGTAAAGGGAAGAAAACATGTTCTTCTTTACATGGTGGTGGGAGAGAGAAATGCAGAGTGGAGGGGGAAAATCCCTCTATAAAATCATCAGATCTTATGAGAACTCACTCACTATCATGAGAACAGGATGGAGGAACACGCTTATGATCTAATCACCTCCCACAAGGTCCCTCCCCCAATACATGGGGATTACAATTGGATTACAATTCAAGATGAGACTTTGGGTGGGGACAGAGCCAAACTATGTCAACTACATTGTATATTACCGGCCTCACTGTGCTAATATTTTGTTTAGTATTTTTTGTATTTGTGGTTATGAATGATATTGTCTGTAATATGCATTCCTTGTAAAATTTTACTGTTAATGTTTTACTTGGCTCATGATAATGGGAAGTTTTTTCTCTTTCTCTGTTCTCCAGAAAAATCTAACCTTGGTTTTATTAAGTAAATATTTTATAGAAATGTTTGATGTATCCATAATGCGCTTCAATTTTTTGTTGTTGTTTCAATTAAAAGGTTTTCAATGTCAAATGCAATTTAGATGATAAGATTATCCATATCTTTATACATATTGTCCTTCAGTCCTTTTTTGCATATATAAATCTATCAGTTACCTGTCACTGAGTAACAAACCCCTCCAAAACTTAGTGGCTACAAAACAGGTATTTTATTTCTTTACAACTCCGTGAGTTATCAGTATGGGCTTGGCTCAGTCAGGGCTCTTCTGTGAGGCTGCTTGTGTTCACCGGGTGGCAGTCACCAGGCAGCTGGCCTCGGCTGTGTGGTCTAGGATAGCTTCATTCCCCATGCTGAGCTGTCAGTGTGGCTGTGCAATGTCTGGTCTAGGGAGAGTGAGCTGGGAGAGCTTGCCTCAGCCCAGGTGGCCCTGCAGGTGCCATAAAGTAGACTGGCTTCTCCCTATGGACAGCTTCCCTGGCAGCAGGAACAGAAGCCACTCCTTCTGGGAAGGCACCTGACATGGGGCTAAACCTGCAGTCAGAGCAGGGGGCTGGGTGCAAGGTGTGCACAGACAGCCCTGAGCAGGATGGCAGAGCTGCAGCCCATGGTACTGCGATTCTAGGATATGAACTTCTACCTACAGTACTGTAGTTACCTCACCTTTTAGTTTAATACTTGCAAGGAATTTTCTATAGGTCGCCCTTCCAGCTCTCTCTCCTGTTTCACTTTCTCTGTCTCATCAGTATGGCCAAAGGTTTATCAATTTCATTAGCCTTTTCAAAGCACCAACTTTTGGCTTTATTGAATATATCTTTTGCATATTTGTTTTTCAGTGATTAATTCCAACTATTATCTACATTATTTCCCTCTCTCTATTGTCTTCATGTTTAATTATGATTAATGTTTATATCACTGATTTTCCAGCCTTTTATTTTCTAAATTAAAAATTTAATTCTGTTAATGTTCTCCTAGCAGTGTTTTAGCCATATTCCTCAAATCCATTGTCTTTTATTATAATGAATTCTAATTAGTTTCACATTATTTCCTAAATTATCTTCAAACCACTAGTTTGAAGCGTAGAAAGATATTCTATTAACCTTTTTCTATCAACTTGCAATTAGTTTGTCTTCTGGTCAGGAAACATATTTATATGAGTTTAATTCTTTTGAAAATGGTTGAGAATTGCTTTATGGTCCCTAACATGGTAAATTTTGGTATAGATTCTGTATGCACATGGATATATAATGCCTCCATGTACATAGAAAATATTTACATATAGATGTACATACATACACATACACAGAGATCTATATATACAATTGGTTTTGTGTTGCTCAACTCAACTATGTCATCTAAATTATTGTGATTTAGTTCTGCCAATTACTGAAAGATTTATGTTAATATTTTCCACTGTGCCTATGTCTTTGTTTATTTCTTCATATGTTACTCTCTATATATTTGTCTTGTTTGTTTTTATACTATGTTAATAGGTCTATAAAACATTTGAGACTGCCTGCTTGATTAAAACTTTATCAATATAAAGTATTCCTTTGAAAGATTATCTTTTGTTAATATAGTTACATCAGTGTTTCTTAGCTTAGTGATTTTATCATGTGTATGTTTTCATTTTTCACTTTTAACCTTTGTGCATTATCATACTTTAAGAGTGACTTATAAACATAATGTGGTTATTTAAACCCATTCTGTCAATAGTTTTCTTTAGGTGAGACCACTTAGTTCATTTACTTTTAATGTAATCATTTATACTATATTTGCTTTCAAATGTTTTGCCTTATTATATTTTAATTTATTTCACCTAAGCTATATTTATTTATTGTCTTATGTTTGCCTTCTTTTATATTGATTATTTTCCATTTTTCTACCATATTCTTTACTATTCTTTCTGTAGTTATTTTATTAAATCCGTTATCCATATGTGATTTACAAAGTTATAAAATAAATCAGTAATTTTGTATTTTCCTAAGCGGTACAAAGAATTTTGTACACTTTAACTCAAGTTACCATTTCTTGACTTTCATGCTATTTTTGTCATGCATTTTATTTCTACAGATTTTTGGTATTGGAACAGAATTCTCCACTGCCTCTAGCATTTCTTCATGTTTTGCAAGCAGAAACATTGAGTTCCTTTTTTTCTGGACTGTTTTTTCAAAGAGTTTGTATAGAGAACAGCCTCAGATTACGAGACAGTGTCTGCCTCTGGAGAAAGAAACATGGTTGCTTACAGCTGGGGAGGTTAGAGACAGTGGTTCTTCTAAAAGCAAAGATCAGGAGCCCTTGCTCTCCACAAGGAAAGATTTATGTTCCCTCAACTCGAGGTGACTTTCCTACATCACAGTCCACACTGAATGTGCAGGGGCCCATGTTAACATTGATGATCTCTTTTATAAACAAACCTACAGATTTTGTAACATTTTAGGTGAATGGATAGGGAAGGTGTTAGCAGCAGCATAACTGTTCTGGGATTTCATTGAATATCTGTAGGTAGTTTTTAAGGAATCATCTCCTTTGGAAGTGGAGCCCAGCAAAACCACTAAAACAGCACGGTCCTGACAATTCTGACATAAGTGAAGAAAAGGTGAAACAGTTTATTCAAGCACCGTACCCTGCAGCTGTCCCCTCCTCCACATACACACACACACACACACACACACACACGCGCCGAAGCTACCTGTTTTCTAAATGTACTTCACATTTAACTTCTACCAGAAACTCTACTAGATGCTAAAGATATGAGAAGCATTAAGATTTGGTGCCTACCTGTAAAATCTTCTATTCTAAGTGTTACAAAGATACATGAAATATCTCTGTATATTCATGGTACAGTAGGGCAGACACACGGATTTCTCACCATTATAGTGGGTGCAAAATGTCAAGCATCAGAAAAAGACTCAAGGTGAAATAGTGCTTATGAAATCGTAGGTGAGATTCCTCCTACACAGTGTGCCAAGGTCTGGGATATCAACGCCCGTCCTTAAAGAGAATCGCCTCCCATGCCAGATGGCTGGAAAGCAAAAGAGAAGATGTGGAGACAAAACTGGAGGAGGAGAGAGGGCTTTATTTGTAGGGACATGAGAAAGAAAGTGAGTGGGATCCCCTCGAAGGCAAAATGAAGTTTGAGTATTCATTTATCAAGGAGCACAGATGTGAACTGCTCAGTGAGAACATTTGTGTCTCTGCAAAATCTAAATGTTGAAATCCTAACCCCAAGGTATTAAGAGGTGGGACATTTGGGAGGTGAGCAGGTCGTTGGATGGGCCCTCATAGGTAAGATTTGTGCTCCTATGGGAGGGACTGCCCAGACCCCGTCTCCTTCCGTCTCCTTCTCTCGTGAGGACACACAGAAGGCATCGTCTGTGTTACAGAAGGAACTGCAGAGACCCCCTCTCCTTCCTGTCTCCTTCTCTC
>NW_012103754.1:1973281-1982154 GCF_000951045.1 Mandrillus leucophaeus | reverse complement strand
CACAGAAGGCATCGTCTGTGTTACAGAAGGAACTGCAGAGACCCCCTCTCCTTCCTGTCTCCTTCTCTCGTGAGGACACACAGAAGGCATCGTCTATGAAGCAGACCATCCCCAGACACCAAATCTGTGGGAGCCTTGCTGTTGCATTTCCAGCCTCCAAGACTGTGAGAAATAAATTTCCATTGTTTATAAGTCACCCAGACTGTGGTATTTTGCTCCAGAAGCCGGAATGGACTAAGATATCAGCCTTGGGCAGAGCAGGTCATGGGAGGTGGTATTGGAGCAATGGAGATGATCTGAACGAGCAGCAATGCTGCAGCTATGCCCTAGTCTTGCCTTGTCAGAGGAGAGAGAAAGAGGAGATACTTGAGAGATTAAGAGCACTTTGGGATCTGTTCAAATGCTGCGCTTTTGCAGCTATTTGAAAAAAGTTAAGTTGAGGTAAATAAAACTCGGTAAATCCCCACCAGTGACATTTTCCAAGTTTATGAAAAAAACTTTATCATGCTAGCGCTGAAAACTGCACATTCCCACATTGCCATAGCCTGGACTCCCATAGAGAGCCCAGGCACAGGGGGAAGCGGATGCCATGCTGCTGGAATTAGGTCTCTTCCCAGAACGACGAGGCTGGAGACCCCGGAAGAGGCAAGAAAGGAGGCAAGTGGAGAAGCTGGATGCCATTGGAATTAGGACTCTTCCCAGAACGACGAGGCTGGAGAGTGAGGAAGAGGCAAGAAAAGAGGGAACTTGTGGTTGCTAGGGAGAAGGTCGGCCGACGGAGTCACTACCGTGTTAAAGCAAGTATCTCCAGGCATTGGAAGAGCCAGGAGCCTGGAATTGTTCCTCAGCGGTGTCAGCCTCCGACGTCCACCTGATTCCCTCAAGCACATGGGGACGCTGGATGCATCCTCTGGCTTTTCCACTCATTCATCTCAGCTGGTTGGATGCAGCTTCTTGATCCCCTCTTTAGTGGGATTCTCACAAGAGTTTGGGCTTTTGTGACATTTGTTTTGGAAAAAAAAAAAAAGGACGCATGAATGAAAACAGAACAGAGGGTGGTTGATGTTTTCAGAGAACACCCAGGCCCTCAGGCATCTCGTTTGCTTCTGCTGTTTTTGTTGTTGAAATCGGGACAGGAAGGAGGGACGTGCTCAGGGAGGAATTTAGGGAGTGGTCCCCGAGAACTCAATGCAAATCCTCACCAGGAACACCCTTCTGAGGACCACGGGTAGGATTCCCTGCTCTTCGTGGAACGTGGCCCACCAGCCGCCTGCATTCCAGGATCTTGGCTCACACAGGGCTGTGGAGCGTTCTCCATGATGCCACGGTTTCGTTTCAGCAGCTCCTCACTGTCGTCCAACGTAGCGCTCTGTTGTCTTCGTGGGTTCTCTCTACCATGGTTTTCTCTTTCTCTAATATGTGACCTTGTTTCAATATCAACTTCTCTCTGCTTCTTTGTTCTTAGTGCTGTTATTTTTCCAACGTCTTAATTAGGCACTTTCCTAATACAGGTGGAGCTACTTTTATGAGATAGAGGCAGTATCTGAATTTTTGTCTATATCCTACAAGAAATGGAATATGTTTTTGTTGTCTAGTGACCCTCTGTGATCCCAACAAAACCTCTGACCTTAAAGTCTAGTTTGTGTGGTGGTAATAGATTTATTCCAGCTTTCTTCAGACTTGTAGCTATGTGATTTACCTTTTCTCAGCCCTATGTCCAAACTTTCTGACAAGCTGTGTCTCTGGTACACAGAATTTAGTAGGGAGAAAGAGGTCACAGTGAGCTGAGATCACGCCACTGCACCTCCAGCTTGGCGACAGAGCTAGACTCTGTCTCAAAAAAAAAAAAAAAAAAAAAAAGGCTCTTGTTGGGAAATTCATTCATTCAATCCCTTATTCTCAGGCCCCATGAAGTGTAGATCTCTGTGCGTCACTCCAGTTCATCGACCTCTGGTTCTGCATTTCTTCATGAGTGAGACTTGAAGGATGCTCCCCTTCCCCTTTTATCTCAGTGCCTTCCTCATGTCAACCTTTGACATGTGCTAATTGGGGCAAAAATCTGACATTTTTGTCCAAAATTATCTTTTTGTCACTGAAAAGTTTAATTTGCCAAGTATAAGAGTCTAGTATGCTAAACTGAAAATATTTTCTCTAAGCACTTTTGAGGGAGAATTCCATGTCTTATGTTTTTATATTGTCATGCTTGAGAAGTCAGCTCTCAAATTCATTGTTATTTTACTTTGGGAAATCTAATTTTTGTTTCCGGATATTTTAAAAATCTTTGTTTGCCTTTGGGATGCTGCAAATTCACTGTAATATGTCTAGATAAATTCCTTTTCTACTTTTCTATGTATGAGACTTAATGTCTTTCAGCCTATTTGCAAACTCCCTAGCCCTTACCTTCATAAATATTCTCAAGGCCCAGTTATTTCATTTCTCCCCACTACAGCCCTATTTGGTTCACATGTGATCTGTTTCTGCCTTTCTCAGTGACTCTTTCTTTCCAAATGTGCAGCGTTTTTCTCACAGCGCCGCCTCCTGGGTCACATCTTTCCTTCTCTCTCAGGTCAGCAGTACACTCCGGGTTGTCTACAATTTGATGCCAAACCTTCCATTTTTAATCTCTACATCAAGAGTTAGTATGCTATGACCTGAAAGCCAAACCTGGCTCATCACCTGTTTTTCTAAATAAAATGTATGAATCATAGCCACTTCCTTTGTTCACATATTGTCTGCACCTGCTCTCAAGCTCCAAAGACAGGGTTGTGTAGTTGCCACAGGGCGTCTGGCCCTTCACTGTGGGGTAGGAGGCAAAGCTTGATTCCAGAGGCGGAACTCAAACACTGGACCAAATTGAGGACTAATTAAAACAGGCCCCAGGGAAACCCCAGAAGCCACGCCCACCAGGGTGCCATGTCAGTTTACTATCACCATGGCAACACCCAGAGGTTCCTGCCCCTTACCATGGCAATGACCCAACAACCCGGAAGTTACCACCCTCATCCTAAACATTTCTCCATGAACTGCCCCTTAATTTTCATGTAATTAAAAGCAGGTATAAATGCACGTGCATCAGTGCCTCTGAGCTGCTACTCTGGGGGCATTGCCGTGGGGTGGCCCTGTGCTGCCAGGACCTGTCCCTCTGCCACTGTTGTGCACGGTGCCTTCAACAAAAGCTGTTCTCTTAACACCACCAGCTCACACCTGATTTCTGTCCTGGGTGAAGTCAAGAACCCTCCCCGGCTAAGCCCCAAGTGTGGGGCTCACCTGCCCTGCATCAACTGTACAACAAAAAGCTTTTCAACTGCGACTTCTATTGTAATTTTAATTCTTCATGTTCTATTTTGTTCTTATTCAGTTCTACTTGGTCACTTTAAAAAATATCTTGCTAGTCATTTTCAGTCTTTTATTTCCTTCAACAATTTAGACGTGTTTATTCTACATTCTGCATCTACTCATCCAGTTTTCTCAAGTCTTTGTAGATCAGTTCTGCTTCTCTCTTGTTCCTGCTAAATCTTGCATGTGCATTTTTTTCTGTTTGGTATTTTAAGAATTTGATGGCAAGCTCATATTCCTTAAAACATAACTTTGGGAATCATTGAAGGAAGGTCTATTTTGCTTTACTATTGGCCTGTTGCAAGGGAAAAACCAGTTTGTACCCCGCTGGATTAAAGTATTCCCCTCAGAAGGGCACATCGGATGTGCGGTGCAGACCCCATGCCTGTGTGCAGGAGGTCTGTGGTTTCACCTTCTGTGAGGAGCTGTTTCTCTGCCAAGTGCCAAGGTTGAAGGCGAGCAACATGCCCCGTTCTCTCCCTGAACGCACAGCTCTGCCCACGGTTTACTCTTACACAGCAGGTGTAGCTCCTCCAGCCTCAGTGTGTTCGTCTCTACCCCTCCATCTTGGGCTGGCTCTGGGCTGGGTTTTCTCCCTATCGTGCCGTTATGTCTGTAGGAAGGAGGCCGCAGCTCAAGTCAGGCACACACCTCAGCTGGCAGCCCCTTCCCCTCTTCTCCGACCTTCCCTCTGGCTGTGTCGTGTCACCCACCTTCCACCCCAGAGACTCTTTGCCCTCTGCTCAGGTCATTCAGAGATTTAATGTCACCTTTATTTTTAGCAGAACAATCAACAGGGCAGCTTTTGCATATAATGCTGTAAACAGACATTCAAATCATGTACTTTTAGTTAAAACATATATTACAGGCTGCTTTTAGCTAAGCCTGTTAAAAATGTTAAAATGGAAGGGGTTTGTGGCTATTAACATGCAATTTTTTTATGTAAATGACATCTGTGGCTCAGACATGTTTAAGTGATTCGGGTAAAATCACAAATTGATTAGTGTTCTAGAGTGTTTAAGCTGAATATGCAATGTAGGAATCCAGGACCCGTGCCTTTCTCCACTTGCACCAACATCAAAGTGAGAGGATTCGTAGAAAAGCCTGAAGGCAGCCACATAATACATGTGAATGGTTACAAAGCACCAGGAAAACAGCAACCGTAATGAGTAATAAAGTTTATTTCTACATATTTCTTTAAGTAATAACAATCATCCCACTGACCAAAAATAGGCTCTTTAAAGGAAAATAATGGCTGTAATTTAAACTGAATCTATAAACCTCTATCTTTCTCATAGGACTATTTTATCTGAATCTCAATATGTAATTTTGCATTTTTCACCCAAAGAAAACCTCCCAGGGCTATCACAAAAATGTTATTCCACATATGCTAATAGCAATTATTGTACTGTGCATATGATACGGCATATTTTAGGGATAATTGAATACCAGAAAAATTACTTTGGGGTGTAAAAATTGTAAAGAGCATATGGTGATATTCAGACAATTTAAACTCTGAGACAGAAATAGCTTTAATAAGGAGGAGCAGAAAAAGTCCCCAATTATACCCAATGAAACGGCCGTCAGACGGTCTGTCTCCTGCACAGAACACCTGTAAGCCGGTGAGGCTGATCTCTGAGTGAGATGTCCCATGGGGTACGATGTCTTTGAGGATGACACTTCAGTTTAGTTCCAGCTGTCAGCATAAACGTGAGCGTTTCTTAATCAAATGCACTTCTATGTAACATTGGCACATTTACAGACTTGGCGTATTTGTTGTGTAACGAAACAGCTAGGTCCTTCATTAATTAAGCTGCAACAGCACAAGAAGCCAGTTAGACGCAGTAAGTGTGTCATCAGCGTGCTGTAAGTGAGTAATTGGAGACGGAGGCGTCTGTCTCTCTGCTTCCTGCAGGAGCTGAGCTTTGTTGACAGAGGAAATCGCCAACCCTTGAGCTTCTCCTTTTATTTCTCTGTTGAAAGCGCACGTTTCTATTCACCCACAGTGTGAGGCCACTGTTATTGTGACCTGGACACTTAAAGCCGAGGGACATGTGCTAAGCGGGTCAGTGTTCCTGCAGGAGGAGCGCGGGGGGGACCTGCAGGTGGCCTGGCTCCCCTCCCACGCACAGGTTGCAGGAAGAGTGGGCCTCTGGGAGCTGGGCCGGGCTGAGAGCTGTCTTCCCTGACAAAGCTGTGCTGCCCGGCACCACCTCAGGTCAGTGGCTTCTCAGAGTAGCCAGAAGGAGGTCTCATGGTTTCTGGATACAGTGGGGACCCTCTAAGGGTGGTGTCTGTCCTGGAGCTCTGCATGGGGCTGCCAGAGACATGTCAGGGCGGCAGAGTGGTCAGACGCCCCTTCTCACAGGCATCACCTCCAGGACACCATCACATTTGAGGCCTGGCACTCACCCCAGGAGCGGGTGCAGAGCTAGCTTGTGGCTGCCAAGATCCTCCACAGTGAGCTGGGGTGGCAGGAGTGGGAGGGGAGGATCTGTGCCCCACACACCTGTCAGGCACGAACCAGCTGAGCACACCCTGGGCACTTCCAGAAGTCTTGCAGAGGGAGTCCAGGGGCAGACATGAGGCTGGACAAGGACAAGGGCATTGACCTGGGTCACCCTCATTTCTCAGGTGTCTCCTGGGAGCCTGGAAGGAGCTCCAGTCCGCACAGGGCAAGGATGGTGCCTGAGCGGCCGAGGCAGACGGTCAAGTGAAGGACCCACGAATTAGGTGAGGCCCAAAGACCCACCCGAGGCCCTTGCTGGTGCCACAACAGACCTGGTAGCGGAAACAACATCGATTCCTCACAGTCCTGGAGGCTGGAAGCCCACGGCCAAGGCTCTGCCAATTCCAGGTCTGGGAAGCCCTTTTCCTGGCTTGCACTTTCTGGTCTGCCTTCTCCCCATGTCCTCCCACAGTGGAGAGAGAGGGAAGGAAAGCAAGTCTGTTCCTATCTTCCTACGAGGACTCAGCCTGTTACCAGGGCGCTACCCTCAGGACCTAAGCAACCCCCAAAAGCCCCCTATTGCGTTACCACGCCCCTGGGGCTCAGGGTTCCAGCACAGGCCTCAGCGGGGCCCACACAGCCCACAGCAGGGCTCGGGGGCAGCTGAGAAGGCGGGTCGTGCGTCAGGGCCGTGGGGATGCAGGGTGTGGGGTCCCAGCATCATCCAGGAGCTCGGGAGTGGCAGCGGCTCCCTGGGCAGGCCCAGGCTCCCACCCGTGGCTGGGGACGGCAATGAGCACCTGGCGCTGTAGGGCCCTGAAGCAACGAGACCTCGGGGCAGAGCCTGGCCACAGGAGCCAGGGGTTGGTCATTATTATCGTAACAGGACCTGGGTGATAGCCCAGAGAGACACCCCTGGAAAGCAGTGGGGATGCTTGAGAGACCAGGTGTCTGCAGGCTGGAATCGATGGGCAGCCCACAAAGAACATACGTAACATTCTGATGGATGGAAGGCAGCGGGCGCTGGGCACGGTGAGGTGGGCAGTCGTCCCAGGAACATGTCAGCCTCTTCGGGCGGCTTCAGACCCAGAGTTCTTTCAGTGAAGAGAGATTCTTGAGCCTGCAGTGGGAAGGTCCCGTAACTATTCCCCACTCCTTCCCCGAAAGTGTCCATGACAACTCGCACGAGTGAGTGGGTCACACCAGGAAAGGAGGACGTCCCGACCTCTTGAGACACGAGGCCCAGCAGACCCTGATACCGGAGACCTGGCCTCGCCCCAAGCAGCCTCGAGGCAGCCGTGTTCAGGGTCAGGAGCCAGCACCGAGGGCTCAGGTGGAGCACAGGCTGTCGGCAGAGCGAGTCGCCGCCCTTCCCCAGGCCCCAGAGCGGCAGGCGGATTGACTACTCGGATTGTTATCAGCAAATATAAATTTAAAATGTCTCAAAAAAGATAAGAGATTTCTCTCCCCTTTTTTTCTAGAGCACTTGCTTCAGAAAAGTTGTAACGGAAAGTTCTTTCTCTACCTCTTTGAAATGCTGTAACTCCATTTTAAAGAAGCTACATAAGCCCCTTGCCAGCTTTAGAACCCAGGGTCATCTTTCCCCAGGACTGGGTGCCCCATCGGAAGCGCGATCCTGCAGGGGCATGTGGATGGTGCCGTCTCCCAGGCTCCATGGGGGGCAGGAAGCTAACTTCTGAGAGTGCCTCACTCCAAGCTGCAGAGCCCCTTCCTGTCATAAAGATAAGAGAGTTTATTTTTCCTTGGAATGAAGCCCGTTAGCAAATGCAGATGGGTGCCATCACCCAGGAATCCAGGAGGAGCTGAGGTGGCGAATGGCGCTGCTGTCCTTCAGCTCTCCAGGGGCCACCACTGTCTTGGGAGCCAGGTGGAAAGGCTGCGTCTGCCTGATGGGGTCCGGGACTCCTTCCATCTTCGCAGCCTTTTAGTGGATTGCCTGGGGCAAGCCTCACATCCTCGGTTAATGCTGATTCAGTCATAAAATCGTTTTCTTCCTCCACCACCTTTGTGGGGAGGTTTTCTGGGTTGAAAGATTTCGATGGCAGTTCTATTTTCCCAACTCCTGTGTTGGGGAACCCAGCTCTCAGGGCAGCGTCAACAGAGGCCCTGACTGGGAGGATTTAGCAGGGCCTCAGGCCAGGGGTCTGTGGTGTCAGATTCAGCAAAGGAGCTCCTTTCCATCTGAATCAGAAAGGAGCGGCAGGAACCTTCTGCACCCAAGGGGAAGGAAAGATTCACAGCCTGACCTGGGGCTCAGTCAGCACCCGGCTCTGCCCAGTGGAGCCCACAGCACCCGGCTCTGCCCAGTGAAGCTCACAGCAGCCCGGCTCTGCCCAGCGGAGTTCACAGCACCTGGCTCTGCCCAGCGGAGCTCACAGCACCTGGCTCTGCCCAGCGGAGCTCACAGGAGCAGAGGCTCTGGAGCGAGCAGAGCCCTGGGCGTGGGGATGAGGTGCTCACCCCTTGATGAATGGCCCTGGCCTGTGGCTGAGCCCTCAAAGGGGCCTTCCTGCCCATCAGAAACAGGAAGTCATGAGGAGCCTTGGGCCCAGATGGACCCCTTCTGAAGTGGAAATGCTGCCTCAAGCATAGAGCCCAGGGCCAGGCCCAGAGTGGGCAGGACCCAGAGAGGGCAGGAGACCCTGTCACCCACGGCGTCCACAGCAGGCAGGAGACCCTGTCACCCACGGCGTCCACAGCAGGCAGGAGACCCTGTCACCCACGGCGTCCACAGCAGGCAGGAGACCCTGTCACCCACGGTGTCTGCCCATTCAGGCTGCTGCCACTGCCCATGGAGAACAGGGTACGTTGAGGTGGAGACACCAGTGGCTCCAGAACCCGCCTGGCGTCCACCCTGTGAAGGGTCCTGTGATTCCAGACCTGCAGCGGCCGCCCCACTTCCGGATGGGTGCAGCAGAGTCCACCTTTTAGGGACTCAAAAGGCCCCCCTGTTCGGCTGCTGAATGGGGCTTTCTCTGGCCAGGTGCAGTAATCTCCTGGGACCCAGGGCTCCCCAGCACGCAGCATTTTGGAAAAGAGCTGGGAGAGAAGAAAGGCTGCATGTTCC
>NW_012103754.1:1969695-1971086 GCF_000951045.1 Mandrillus leucophaeus | reverse complement strand
GGGAGCCAGGTGGAAAGGCTGCGTCTGCCTGATGGGGTCCGGGACTCCTTCCATCTTCGCAGCCTTTTAGTGGATTGCCTGGGGCAAGCCTCACATCCTCGGTTAATGCTGATTCAGTCATAAAATCGTTTTCTTCCTCCACCACCTTTGTGGGGAGGTTTTCTGGGTTGAAAGATTTCGATGGCAGTTCTATTTTCCCAACTCCTGTGTTGGGGAACCCAGCTCTCAGGGCAGCGTCAACAGAGGCCCTGACTGGGAGGATTTAGCAGGGCCTCAGGCCAGGGGTCTGTGGTGTCAGATTCAGCAAAGGAGCTCCTTTCCATCTGAATCAGAAAGGAGCGGCAGGAACCTTCTGCACCCAAGGGGAAGGAAAGATTCACAGCCTGACCTGGGGCTCAGTCAGCACCCGGCTCTGCCCAGTGGAGCCCACAGCACCCGGCTCTGCCCAGTGAAGCTCACAGCAGCCCGGCTCTGCCCAGCGGAGTTCACAGCACCTGGCTCTGCCCAGCGGAGCTCACAGCACCTGGCTCTGCCCAGCGGAGCTCACAGGAGCAGAGGCTCTGGAGCGAGCAGAGCCCTGGGCGTGGGGATGAGGTGCTCACCCCTTGATGAATGGCCCTGGCCTGTGGCTGAGCCCTCAAAGGGGCCTTCCTGCCCATCAGAAACAGGAAGTCATGAGGAGCCTTGGGCCCAGATGGACCCCTTCTGAAGTGGAAATGCTGCCTCAAGCATAGAGCCCAGGGCCAGGCCCAGAGTGGGCAGGACCCAGAGAGGGCAGGAGACCCTGTCACCCACGGCGTCCACAGCAGGCAGGAGACCCTGTCACCCACGGCGTCCACAGCAGGCAGGAGACCCTGTCACCCACGGCGTCCACAGCAGGCAGGAGACCCTGTCACCCACGGTGTCTGCCCATTCAGGCTGCTGCCACTGCCCATGGAGAACAGGGTACGTTGAGGTGGAGACACCAGTGGCTCCAGAACCCGCCTGGCGTCCACCCTGTGAAGGGTCCTGTGATTCCAGACCTGCAGCGGCCGCCCCACTTCCGGATGGGTGCAGCAGAGTCCACCTTTTAGGGACTCAAAAGGCCCCCCTGTTCGGCTGCTGAATGGGGCTTTCTCTGGCCAGGTGCAGTAATCTCCTGGGACCCAGGGCTCCCCAGCACGCAGCATTTTGGAAAAGAGCTGGGAGAGAAGAAAGGCTGCATGTTCCGACAGGGGTCTTGACATTTGTTTTCTCTGCCTTTAGTTAAAGTAATTTTGATCATTTCTAATCTTATGGGAAGATCTTTAGATTGTTCGTGGTGAGTGCAGTGTGGGGAAGCGTGTGCTCACTCCACATCTCCCTCAGAGGTCGATTTTGATCATTTCTAATCTTATGGGAAGATCTTTAGA
>NW_012103754.1:1926968-1963507 GCF_000951045.1 Mandrillus leucophaeus | reverse complement strand
CCTGCCTTCAGTCATCCTTCCTCATCTTCACCTTCCCAGCAGGAAGAAAGAGGAAGATAATTATCTACCAACTTGGCTTAAGAACATTTTTCCTCACCACTTCTAGACAAATTAATGTTGTAGAAATTAGGATACAGAAGTACCTACTGTGGGGCAGTGGAAGTGTAGACTTTGTTCACTTAAGCACAATGCTGAGCCTCAAAGCCAGGCCTATATCTGAGAAGAAGGAGATGGATCTAGGGAGCAAGCTCCATTGTGGGCCCCGGAGCGCACAGCACCCCCTCCCACCTGTACTCAAGGTAAAGCTGTGCAGCCTCCCTCCGGGGTGGGGACGAAGGACTCATCACAGTGAGCGGGGAAATGTGAGGTAATGAAGAGCAGCTGGGGAAATCATTCAGCTGTCGAGGCTTCCGGAATGAGGGTCAGTGGCAGGAGACCTGCAGGCTGCTCTGGGCCTCCGGCGCGGGCCTGTGGCGTGAACGCTGCACCTGCTGCCAAAGTGATTTGGTCGCCTCAATGTGGTTCTCTGTGGTGCCAATTTTCAAATCGCTCTGAGGCTCACCACTGAGTATTAAACGGTGTAATTACTTGGCCTGCCACTGTGGCCTTCAGTGGTATTATGAAAATATCTGGAAACATCATCCATGAGTGTGCATAGACCTTCCCTGTCCCCAGATCTCACTCTCACCTAATGTGAGGGCTCCTCACATTATATGAACACTTTATCTCTTGCTATTTTGCCCTTTCCAGATTTATTATATTTTTTATTAGAAGAGCAGGAACTCTGTATTTGTTATTTATTAAAAGGAGATAAGCAGCCAGAAAATTTGCTTTACATGAAAAAAATCAGCCTATTTGATCAAATTTTAGGGTTTCTCTTTTTTTACTACCAATGATTTTGAAATGTTGAATCACCCAAAAAGAATGACTTTTCTTTAAATATTTATTATTTAGAGTTAACACCCAGATAATGATGGATGACAGACTATCAAGATAGAAATAAGTACCTTAGTTTCCCTTTAAAAACACCTTTATTTCAACATTATTCTTAAAGAGAAATTAAGAAAGCTTGTTTCCAGCAGACAGAATCTACGACGATGACTGAAGAAAACTTTTTCAGATAGAAAGGAAATAACAGAGAAACTTCGAACATTAAGAATAAAAAATTTAATCCAAAGGGCAAATATTCAAGTGAACATAATAGACTGTTCTACTTTTCAATATTTAACATTTTTCTTGACAGTTTAATGCAAAAAAAAATTTAGACTGACTGAGAATGCTTTCTGAATGTGCTGTGCTAATTTTTTTTTTTTTTTTTTTTTTTTTTTTTTTTTTTTTTTTTTTTTTTGAGATGGAGTCTCTCTCTATCGCCCAGGCTGGAGTGCAGTGGTGCAATCTCGGCTCACTGCAACCTCCGCCTCCCAGGCTCGAGCGATTCTCTTGCCTCAGCCTCACGAGTAGCTGGGATTACAGGCGTGTGCCACCATGCCCGGCTAATTTTTATATTTTTAGTAGAGACTAAAAAGATAAAGTCACCATGCTGGCCAGGCTGGTCTCGAACTACTGACCTCAGGTGATCCACCCGCCTCGGCCTCCCAAAGTGCTGGGATTACAGGCATGAGCCACTGCGCGAGCCACCGTGCGAGCACAGCGTGAGCCTGCTGTGCTAATATTAAAGACGGCCGCGTTGTGGAGTAGAGAGAGGAGGCTTCCAGGTGCCACTTACAGTAGCAAACGGCTCTGCTGGGGACTCTGAGAAGCCAGGCATGTGTGTTGTGTCGCAGTTTCCCTCATCTGCAGTTTCATTTTTCACAGTTGCAGTTACCTGCAGTCAACTGTGGCCCCAAAATATTAAATAGAAAATCCCAGAAATAAACGATGTATAAGTTTTAATTTGTGTGCTGTTCTGAGTAGCATAATGTAAATATCACACCATTCCACTCTGTCTGGCATCTCCACACTGTGCACACCACCCTCCAGTTACACATTCAGTAGCCCTCTCAGTCACCAGGCTGAAAAACACAGTATTTATAGCGCTTGATACTATCCATAGCCTCAGGCATCCACCAAGATCATATCCCACATAGATCAGGGGCTACTCTAATTCCATCAACAACTGAATCATACACCCAAGCAGATATACACAAAACGGTGTCAGTAAATTAAACTGAAATACTAAAATAGCATTCAAGTAACTCATAGGAAAACAGGAAAGAGAAAATAGAGAAAAGGAATGACACAATAAAATGATGTAGCAACTTATATCAATAATTGCATGAAACATAAAAGGTCTAGACAAATCAATTAAAAGACAGAGATTTTCCCCCATGTTTTATAATTTTTTAAATGACCCAATTATAGGCTGTCTATAGAAATTTACTTCAAATATGATAAATGTAGATAAAAAGTAATAAGACTGAAAAAGAAGTACCATCAAAAGGAAACTAAAATGGCATTTTTAATAACAGAAAAGCACAGTTCAAAACAAATCACCAGTAATGAATACTATGCAATGAAAAAAAAAATTCACCAAGACCAGTGAATTCCAAGTGTGTATGCACACAGAAAACAACAAAGCTTCAAAATCCAGGAAACGAAAACCTACAGAATCCACAATTATAATCAGGAATTTTAGCGCACGCTCTTCACAACTGATACAACTACTAGATTAAAGACAAAAAATCAAGTAGCAAGGATACAGAACAGAACAACATCATCAACCAGCAGGCCCTGATTATAGCTTGATTACTAGTGACAGCCCAAAACTAGAAACAATATTCAATGTGTAAATCAAGAAACTCAGGGAATTGTCTGCCAGTTCCTTACAAGGTAGAATATCGGAATGTAGATGTGTAAACATATATATCCTATGGCATAGAAATTCCACTCCTAGGTATTGAAGCAAGAAACACAACCACCACATACAGGGTATGCATGCATAGGCAGTCATGCATGCATAGGCAGTCATGCATACATAGGCAGTCATGCATGCACACTTACAAGAGTGTGAATAAAAGTTTTAAAAACAGTAGCCACAAGCTGGAATTAACCCAACTATCAGTGGAAGAGCTGATAAAAGAGGGTATATTTATGCAGTGTAGTAGTGCTGAGCAATACAGTGAATGAACTAGAATATATAGAATTCTATACAGAATTCATTCGAGTAATAAAATGAATGTATACACAGATAGATAGATGACAGGGAGAGACAGAGATATATTCATTGGGATACCATTTTCATATATATATATATATAGAGAGAGAGAGAGAAAGATGATAGATATATATAGATATATTCATTGGAATGCCATTTTTGCATATATATTATACATATATAGAGAGAGAGAAAGATGATAGAGATATACATAGATATATTCATTGGAATGCCATTTTTGCATATATATTATACATATATATAGAGAGAGAGAGGGAGTGAGAGAGGTGATAGATGGAGATAGATATATAGTCATCGGGATACCATTTTTTGCATCTTGCACATCCGTGTTTCAATCTAGTACAATTTTCTGAATGGCTGAAGACTCCTGTTTATTTCCTTCAGTATTTATTCTTTATGAGGATCTTTTGGCAAATAATGCACCCCAGTTTTTCAGTGCCTGAAAATATCTACAACTGCCTATGCTTGAAATATATCTTCCTGGGTTTGGAAATTATAGGTTGTCAGATATTTTTCTTACAACAGTTACAAGTTGGTTTTCATTGTTTCTATGGAAAATTCAGATATCAGGATTATTGATAGGTCTTTGAAAGAAATGTTTTTTGCCCTTACGGCTACTATTTTTTTCCCTTTAAAAAATTACTTTTAGAAGTTTTTCCCTGATGTCCTTTGAAGTAATTTTCTTCATATTGTTTGTTTTTATTTTCTAGAGTGCTTGATGTCTCATAACTTTTCAAAAATCTTTAGCCAGTCTCTCCAATATTGCTTTTGAAATGCTTAGCTAGTGTCTCTTTAACACTGCTTTTTCCTTGTTCTCTCTCTTCTTGCCTTCTCATCTTATTTTCAGGTATTACAGTTATGTGTATGGTATAACTTTCTCCATCATTTATTCTATTTTTGTATTTTCTTTTGTCTCTCAAAACTTCAGAACATTTATTTTGTTTCTATTTCCAGTCTACTTACCCTCTCTGATAGTATATCCAGTTTATTATTAAACATATCTATTGAGTTCTTATTTTCAGTAGCTACCTTTTTCAGTTGTAAAGTTTTAATTATATTATTTTTGTAGATTGCATTTCTCTATTGAAAGTGCCTGTATTTGTGAGCATCTGCACTGCTGCCATTTTAACATTCATGTCTAATAGTCTGTGGAATGTTTTTTATGGCCTGGTTTTCTTCCCCTTGATTTTCTATTATTTGGGTTTTTTTTCTCATGACAGACAGTATTTTATTTTAAGTCCAGCACAGCATATAAAAAGTTTTGTCTGGAATTCTTGTATTTCTCCATGGAGGGCTTGCTTTTTTTCGGGCTTGTTGCTAACACTATGGCATAGGACCTCCTTTCCAGCAGGACTGAGGGGATCCAGGCTGCACTTCAGGTCTGGGGCCCTTCCTCCTCTGGAGGCTCAGTTTCAATCCCAAAGTTAAATCTGAGTGTGACGGAGGCCTGTCCTGCTCCCACCAGACCGAGACCCTGTGTGTGTCTCCAGAGCCCTGCACACAGCTCCACCAGACCGCAACTCTGTGTGTGTCCCCAGAACCCTGCACACAGCTTCCGCGGGCTGTGCGAACACCCCGTCCTTGCAGATGGGCCTTGGTGAGTGCTTCGGGGTCGTGGAATTCAGGGCTCCCTTGTATTTTGTTTCCTGGGATCTTAGATTCTCGCTAATTTTTGCCTGGGTAGCCCCGGACTCCAATTTTGTCTGGTTGCTTTCATGCATGAAGGGAAGTTTTACCCTCTGCTTCTTAACTCTTGGGTTCAAAGGCTCCGGGAAAGTGGCAGGAAGGGCTGGTCCCCAGGGCCTTTCTCTTCTCTCCAGACCCCGCCCGCCTCTCCCCTGACCCAAATCTTGGCTGCCGTGGTGCTTTGCTAAAGCATTTCTAACAGGTTTTTAATTAATCAATTATTTTATATTTGGGTTTCACAGTTCTTAGCAGAAGAGCTAGTCTCATGTAAGCTACAATTCCATGCAAGAAGTGAATGCCTCAGTTTCCCAATTGTGTTCTTTAATCACTTGATTGATTTATTTGCTTGCTTGCATCATTGTTCAATATTTTCAGCTTTTACCATGTTTTCTGAACCCCTATTTTTATTGTCTTCCATGTTTTTTACTATTAAGGAGTGTTCTTTTCTTTTAAAAAGTTCTTCTCTGAGCTGTGCTGGCTCTAGTCCAAGTTTCCTGACATCCCTCACCTGATTCCACCTGATTCCACCTGACTCCATCTGGCCTCACCTCTCACCTTTTATCTACCTGATTCTACCTGTCCTCGTTT
Source organism: Mandrillus leucophaeus (assembly GCF_000951045.1). NCBI lineage: Eukaryota > Metazoa > Chordata > Mammalia > Primates > Cercopithecidae > Mandrillus > Mandrillus leucophaeus. The sequence continues at coordinate 1,958,058 of NW_012103754.1, read as the reverse complement.
CTCACCTGATTTCACCTGTTTCTGCCTAACCTCACCCCTCACCTGATTCCACCTGGCCTCACCCCTCACCTGTTTCTATCTGATTCCACTCGGACTCACTCCTCACCTGATTCCACCTGCCCTCATCCCTCACCTGTTTCCAGCTGGCTGTCTCTCCTTGAATTACTATGTTTGTACTTGGTTATTCTGTCTGCAACAGCTTCATTTTTTTAATTCATAAAACTGTACTTTTATCTGCTGTTAGAACATTTCAAATGTTGGCCTCTCTGTAGGAAGGAAATACCGCCTCCCGCACCTTCTTCCTCACAAGTCCTCTGTGTGGATCGTGGCTGCTTCTCTGCGGCGGCTGCCTATGCCGTGATATCCCCGGGTGGCAGTTTCTCAACTTAAGTAACCAAAGAACAGTTTTTTTACAGGTGGATGTTTTGCAGAAAGGTATTTAAAACTTACATTCATAAAGTCATTAAAGAAGCAGCACCTCCGTTCTTATATAAAGAGTGGTGAAGCAGCTGGAGCTGAGATCCATTCCTCTTGGGAATTCACATAAGGCTTCACACATGAGGTGAGGTTTCCCCTTCACAGAGGAAGAAGCCGGAAGTCCATCCTCGACCCGAACTTCCTTCCCGAACACCCCTGAATATTCTACGTCAACAAACAGCCTCATCCCGTTTTCCATAGTGTCCTCTTCCATACAATCCAACAACTGCAAGAAACAATGATGACACTTTCTCCTGCTTTTACACCTCATAGAAAGAGGGGTGAGCAACGATTTCTTTGAATTAGGTCACTTTTTAATGCATCCCAGTGTTCTGAATTTCTCAAAACACAAAGGAAATATGCCAGGCAGAAAGAGTACCTTGTCTCTACTATTTATAATTGTACACAAGCTAGGGAGGTCTTGCAATTCTTATTAGCTTGATTTTCTTAGTTGTATAAAGCATTTTTTACACAGTTATTCTGAAAAGTGGAGCCAGTGTCTATAAGATGCCAACACAATTCCCAGAAAGCAACTTGAAATCAGTCCTTGGTTCATGGTTTGGAAGGGGTTCTATTTCCACTTTGCCAATAATTGTCCTTGTGACATCAGGCAAGCCCTCCTTCCCTCTGCACCTCTCTGGACCCTACAGCAAATGCACACAATACTGACAGTCACTTTCACCTCGGCAGTCTAGGATTAAAAGTGGCCTGTGCTTTCTCTCTGAAATAGGCAAATGCATGAATCTTGGGCAAGTACTTGGCATTTCATGCCATCTCCCACGTGCCACCCTTGCAGGCCAGGCCTCAGAGTGCTCGTGAATGAGATTTACTTGTTAATTTGCGAAACTGAGCTGACACATTTGGTGGTGCAGAATCTCACAATCCAGGGCACACGAGCGTTTCCTAAGGCATTTGCCACTATCATGCCTGAGGGTCACCCACCCTCTGAAGGCTGAACTTTGCCTTCTGGGGGTTTCATTCATAAGAGAAACTCGAGGCCTGTGAGTGGGACCCACTGCGGCCAATCATTCCACAAAGATTGCTTTTTAACCCGAAGGGAATTGGCAAGTTTCAGGAAAACAAGCAGCTCCTGCCTAAACAAGTCCTGTACTGGGGACGTCAGCGGTGCTGGCACCCGGAGCGGGTGGAAGAGCTGACAGCTTCTTGGACTTGAAAAAAAAGAAAACGCCTCACTTTTTACCTCTCCAGCCTGGAGGTTGACAAGATGCCTGGAGATATGCATGATACACACACAAACACACGTCTCCACCTCCTTTCCATGCAGAAAAGAACGTGTATTTGCCAGGGTTCTCTAGAGGGACAATACTAACAGGATAGATGTGTATATAAAGGGGAGTTTATTACGGAGTATTAACTCACACGATGATTAACCTGACTGTGGTTTTATCAGACCATCTGATTTTTTTTCACTTGAAATTGTGTCAGAACACTGAATTCTGGGCCCCTCAGGTTCCGCGACCCTGTATCCAGGCCGCACAGTGGGAAGAACCAGTTAGTAACAGCGTCCCTGGATGAGGAGCACCCACAGACTCAACCAAGGCCACATCCAGTCAGTGTCTTGCTTTAGTTTTAAAGACAAAACACTCAGCCAGGCGCGGTGGCTCATGTCCATAATCCCAGCACTTTGGGAGGCCAAGGCGGGAGAATCACCTGAGGTCGGGAGTTCAAGACCAGCCTGGTCAACATGGCAAACCCCGTCTCTACTAAAAATACAAAAAATTAGCTGGGCATGGTGGTGGGTGCCTGTAATCCCAGCTAGTGGGGAGGCTGAGGTAGGAGAATCACTAGAACCCAGGAGGCGGAGGCTGCACTGAACTGAGATCACGCCACTGCACTCTAGCCTGGGCAACAGAACAAGACCCTGTCTCAAAAACAACAACAACAAAAAAACAAAAACAAACAAACAAAAAACACTGAGTTCCTTGAGATTTCACACTCTGGTTAAAGGGGTTGTCACATTTCCCTGACTTCCCAGCTTCCCCGCGGTTTGTCAGTTCAGCAGTTTGTAGCTCTGGCGAAGAGTCCCAGCCACAGAAACAGAGCTACTGCTGATAAGAGTTCTCACAGACCAGCATTCATGAGCAACGCCTTTGGGCGCTGTGTATCCAATTGTTCCAAACACTTTAACAAGTGTATTGTTTGATTCCCACTGTGGAGATGAGAAACGTGGAGTTTAGTGGAGCGAGTGATCCCCAGGACACTGGAGTGGAGCGCTGGGGAGGGAAGCCATAATACAGCTGCCCTGCTGCGGGGTGCACCTCCTTCCAGCACTGGCCTACGGGTGAGCGTCTCTTCTTTCCTGAATGTCATCGCCCCATCCTTGAAACAGCTGGTCATTCCTGTCGTAAACCGGTAGTCAGCAGTGCAGGGGCACAGGGTCCCATGACAGCCGCTGGGCTGAGCGCCTGGAAGAAGCTTAGGGGACCCGGAAAGAGGAGCTTGGGCTGGTTTGTGTGAAGGGCGAAGCAATTACGCGCAGGACACCTCAAGGATGGATGCCGCACTGTCGCCACACCTGGTGTTTGCATCCCTCATTCAACAAGCAGCTCCGTTCCCTTCTCAAAATGCTGCCTAAGCCTCAGTTCTTCGGGGAATTGAGTTTTGAAGACTAGTGAGAGGACAAGAGGATTATTATTGCATATTCTCCAGAACAAGGCACTTTCTTCCAAAGTACATCCCATTCGTCTTCCTGCAAAATCTCTCGTTTTGATTTATCTTTCAAGAAGAGAAGACCTGGATGAAGTAAAACTATTCTCCACATGTTCGCGTACACACAGACATCTCTTATATACACATGCACATACATCTATGATACAGATTTTATTTCATACATTAAAAAAGTGGGCAGGCACAGTGGTTTACGCCTATAATCCCAACACTTTAAGAATCTGAAGCCGGAGGACAGCTTGAACCCAGGAATTCAAGATCAGCCTGGGCAACATGGCGAAACGCCTTCTCTATGAAAAATACAAATAAAATTAGCCAGGTGTGGTGATGTGTGCTTGAGTTCTGCCACTGGGGAGGCTGAGGTGGGAAGATTGCTCCCAGAAGTTGGAAGCCACAGTGAGCTGTGATCATGCCACTGCATTCCAGCCTGGCCCCTGGAGCAAGGCTCTGTCTCAAAAACACGTATATTTTCATCTAAAAACATTATGATAAACAGGTAAAAAGAAGAGAAAACTCCCCTGCAATTTCGTTACCCAGTGGTAATCACTGTTCTCGTTTGGTTTAGCATATCTGTAATTTCATTCATGCACATACATACATGAATATTTAGTTCAAAAATATAATTACAGTCTATGTAATAGTATAATTTTATTTATAATAGCTTTAACCTATCAATTTCAATAAGCATTTTTAAGCAGGATTTTTAATAACTGCATGACATAGCAATTTATATAACCTTCCTTCGTTTGCTGCCTTTAATTTTAGCAACGGTATTGAGATGAACAGATCTGTAATATAGATATTACTGAGGATGATTTCGTAGATATGGAATATATATATGTTTGAGAGAAAAACTGCCGCAATGCCTTCCAAAAATATTGCATCACTTTCTGCACCTACAGAAACACCTCCTGAGAATTTCAGTCTCCTTTATTTAGGTCAGTTAAGCCAACACCTCACAGGTGGCATGTGCTGTGTGTGTTTGAGGGTGTGTAATGATGTCTCTGTGTGATGTTATATGTGTGTGTGTATAATGTAGTCAATATTTGCCTACTTTATTGGTAAAAAGAGTAGCTTTTTATCATCTGTTACTGCCAGTGAGATTGCATTCTTTTTTAAAATATTATTTGAATTTTTGGAAATATGGCTTTAGCTTTTCTCTTTTGTGCTTGTTCCCTTCCCCTGAGTAAATCCCAACCAGTTGCTTCCATGCATTTCTTTTTGTTTTATTTTCCTGCTCCCTGTGGTTGGAGATCACGCTCCGCAGTGAATTCTGGGCACATCCACTACAATTGGGAAACGGTAAACACAGGTGCTCACAGCGCTAGACCTGAGCTTTCATCTGTGTCGCTGCCAAGAACACCTCAAGCTTTGAAACTTTATTTAGGTGTCTTCAGACAATTCCTTCCTCATCTGAACATCATTCACTAATTGGTATTTTCCAACAATTGTGGGATATTATCAAGAGCTCATCTTTCTAACAAAGGTATCTTTAATAGGCATATACTGAGATGTATGTAATTTCCATGGAAAAGCAAAGCAAAACAAAAACAAAAACCGCCTGAAGCTTCCCACAGTCCCTCCGATTTTCAAAGGCTGTCAGCAGAGAGCTTTGAGTGCTGCTTATTCCTGCAGGGCAGGAACCAGTTTAGTGTTTCGTCCAAAGGTCTTTTAGCTCCACGTTCTTAGGTCAAGACTATTTCTCCGCACAAATTCACCTGAAAACGGGAAGGACTGCTCTCTGCATCCTTCCAGGTGGGGCCTGAGTGCTTTCAGATGCTGCAGGGAAGCCAGGGCCGCCAGGAAACTCTTAGGACAGAGCAGATGGGCAGGCCCCGGCCTCAGGTGTGTCTTACAATCAGGTCTCTCCGTGAACTGAGGTCAGTGTCTTTGTAAATCAGTCTAGTTACTGCTTGTAGTAGTTACAGAGCAAGAACAGAAAACCATACTTTAATTTCTGTGACCATAAATTAACAACTCTAAATTTTGTTATTTTCTATTCAAAAATGCTAAGATTTCATGTAACAACAATTTGACCTTGCATTGAAACCCCAAAGTATCAAAAAATATTTCCAGGTATTAAATTTACTATCAGAATAGCTACCATGTTTTCTTTTCGTTGGCAAAACAGCACCAATTTTACTGTTAAAAAAAAAAAGCCGGAGGGGCATTTCCAGACGCTGGTGGATCAGCCGTAATTCACCCCGGGTTAATCACTGCTTTTCCTCACCCTCCCACACACCTGGCATTTCCTTTGCCCTGTCAGACCCCAACACAAATGTCCTTAATTAACTCACTAGTTCAACAGAATCGCTATAACTCATTTTACTCTACTAGAATTTCTCCTTTGTGGCATCTAGAAAATAGGTAAAGAAACAAACAAACAAACAAAAACACCTAAATTTAACCAGAACACGTCCCTCAAACACAGCTTAGCATCTGCTGGTTTCTACTAATTTCTTTCTTCACTGTTATTTTTTACCAAAACAAACTGGAAAGTTCCTGGAGGGCAGACGCCCCCTCCAAATCCTGAACACAAGTTCCCCAGCGTCCTGACTGCACGTGGAGCCCTTGGGAGAAGGTTACAACTCTACAGGCCCTTCCCAATGACTTCTGTGGAAGCCACATGGAGGGGCTGAAACTCTCCACGCCCCTGAGGTGAGAAGGGTGCATCGTTCTCATTGACCTGAAGGGGGAGCCCTGAACCCCATTCCCACCACAGGAGCCATCCAGGTCAGCAGGGCTCACCCACACCAGGCTCCGGACACCCCTGGAAATCCTCACCGGACTGGGGCTCAAGACCCCTGAGACCAAGAGCCACACACCCTCAGCCCGGTGTAAGTTTAATTTTTAAACAGCACGCTTTTAAGATGAGAGTGTCCAATAAAGCTGTTTTACTTTAGTAATTAGGGCTTTCTCCTAAAAGAATGTTGAAAACTGTTTGAAGTGGTTTCAAAGTCATCTTAATTTTAGGCTGTCTCAGAAATAGAGACAATTTTCATAATTTTGTTTTTAAAAGTATAGACCTGTCATTCTTCTAGGCACCTTAAGGAAGCAATTTTCTTTAAAAGGTTATGGAACATTTTTTTCCTTCTATCGTGTCTCTTCAAAAAGTACTCAGTTTCAAAGAATAGATAAATATTTTATGTGTGCATTTAAAATATCTATTTTTAATGTTAGGATTGAGATATTTTGTTTTTATTGTTGATGGTATCTGCAGGATGAACATGTAATATGTATTGATACATCTATAGAGAAATGCACACAGATACACATGTGTATGTACATGTATAAGCCTCTATTTGATTTTAACATCAGAGCATCTTTAGAGATCTAGCTTTTGGAAATATGATGTTTATATTCTTGAAATGGTAACTGCAATTCAGGCAGAAGTTCATGGTATGCAGAAGAGAACAGGGGGCAACATGATTTTACTCATTTTTCTGCCCACTGAAGACTGGCCCACCTTGTGTGGGGTTTCATAGACTCTCTCAGCAACTAAGCCAACTAATGACAGAAAAAAACAAAGAGATAATGGCTAAAACCCACTAGACAATATGGATTTAATTATGCATATGGTTTTATAATTAATTAACTACCAGCTCTAGTGCAGGCAAAATAATGATAGTGTAGGGGAAACTCAGAGAGACTGCAGCAATGTAACCCATTTCTAACCAAATAGCCATGTTGTTTTTAAGCATTAATTTCATCAAAGTTATCAAAAGCATCCACTTCTCATATATTTTCCTCATAAGAAAAATACAGCAGACTCTGTTAATAAGCATCAAATCTAATTGGAATCACTAAAAACCAGTCAATAACAACCACCACAACAAAAATGAGCAGCCTGGGTTAAATCAGAAGTGACCTCGCCACGCTCTGTGACTTCAAGTGAAGCTGGAGCAAGTGCATGGCAGGCAGTGGAGGGCCTGGTTCACGAAGAGAGGACGCGAGGTTCAGGGAAAATTGACAAGCGCTTTGATGTTATATGATTAGGTCATGAAAGTGAATGGAGGCTAAGGATGAAAGAATTCTAACTTCAGAGGAATTTAAAGGAGGAAAAATTAAGAGAGAAACAGGCTTCTGTGAAGCACACTGAAATCTGAGAATAGGTTTGGGTCATTGCTATTCCATCCACAGTCATATTTTTTTACACTACTAAAGTGAAATCATTTTGTTAAAGTTTCTTTTTCCTGATGACAAAAGTCACATGGGTGTATTATGTAATATTTAGAAAGCATAGGAAGATATAAGATACCCATCACGTGCACACCACTGTGCAGACATAACCTGGGCTGAGCTCGTTCTCCTTCTGCCTGTATGTGCATGTGTGTAAATATGTATGCACGTGTGGAAATGCGTGTGTGCAAGTGTGTGACTGTGTGTGTATTTAGGTTTACAGTGCTTTGTTTTGTGTTTTATTTGCTTTCTTACAAAACATTACAGCTTGAATGTTTTCTATAACTAAGTAAGTGAAGAGATATTCTGTGACTCTGGGCAGTGAGGCTCAATTCTGCGGCTATAGGAAGGGAGGCTCAATGTTGTCAAGATGCCAGTTCCTCCCAACTTGGCCTGTAGATTTAATGCAACCCCAATCAAAATAACAGCAAGTTATTTTGTGGATATTGACAACCTTATCTTAACGTCTGTACAGAGAGGCAAAAAACTTAGAATTGCCAACTTAATATTGAAAGAGAACACGGTTGGAGGACTGACACTACCTGACCTCAATGCTTAGCATAAACCACAGTCATAAAGATGGTATAGTATTGGCAAAAGACTAGGAAAATAGATCAATGGGCCAGAATAAAGAGCAAAGAAACAGACCCGCAGAGTCAACTGACCATTGCCAAACGAGCGAAGGCCACAAAGTGGAGAAAGTAGTCTTTCCAACAAATAGCGCCCACATGCCAACAATGAATCCAGGCACAGGCCTCGTGCCCTTCCCCAAAATTAACTCCACACGGATAAGAAATTCAAATGGAACACACACAACTATAAAATTCCTATAAGATAACGTAGGAGACAATCTAGATGACCTTGGGTTCAGCAACAACTTCACCAAAGACAGGATCTGTCAAATAAAATAATTGATAAACTGGACTTCATTAAACTTAAATGTTCTTCTCTATAAAAGCAACATTCAGAGAATGAAAAGATAAGTCACAGACTGAGGTAAAATATTTGCAAAGCTTAAAGGACTATTATTAAAAATATATGAATCACTCTAAAAATGCAACTGTAAGAAAACAAACAACCCAATTTAAAAGTGGACAAAAGACCTGAACAGGCACCTCACCAAGGAAGATACAGAGTTGGCAAATCAGCTTAGAAAAATTCTCCATGCCATATCTTCAGGGAATTGCCAATTGAAGCAACAAAAAGATGTCACTGCAAGCCCACTAGAAAAGCTGAAATGCAGACACTGACCACACCAGATGCTGGGGAGGATGTGGAGCAGCAGGAGCACTCACCCACTGCTGGTGGAAACTCACGCTCACCCACTGCTGGTGGAAATTCACGCTCATCCCCTGCTGGTGGAAATTCACGCTCATCCCCTGCTGGTGGAAACTCACGCTCATCCCCTGCTGGTGGAAATTCACGCTCATCCCCTGCTGGTGGAAACTCACGCTCATGCCCTGCTGGTGGAAATTCACGCTCATCCCCTGCTGGTGGAAACTCACGCTCACCCACTGCTGGTGGAAACTCACGCTCATCCCCTGCTGGTGGAAACTCACGCTCATCCCCTGCTGGTGGAAATTCACGCTCATCCCCTGCTGGTGGAAACTCACACTCATCCCACTGCTGGTGGAAACTCACGCTTATCGGCTGCTGGTGTATTCTGAAGTGGTGCAGCCCCTCGCAATACAGTTTGGCAGTTTCTTACAGAACTACACATGCTCTTACCATGTGGTCCAGCAATCACACTCTTCTGTACCTACTCACATGAGCTGAAAACATTTCTACATGAAACCTTGAATGCAGCTATTAATAGCAGCTTTATTCACAGTTGCCTACAATCAGCAGCACCTATGATATCTTTCAGCAGTTGAGAGGAAAAATAAACTGGTTCATCCAGATAATGGAATAGTATTCAGAGATCTAAAAATGAGCAATTATGCCATTAAAAAACATGAAGGAACCTAAAATGTACAAAGTGACAGGAGCCCGTGTGAGAAGGCTGCAGGCTATATGATTTCCACTGCGCCACATTCTGGAGCAGGCAACACTATGGAGACAGTGGAAGGGTCCAGGGTTGCCCGGGACTGGGGAGGGATGAGCTGGTGGAGCACAGGGGATTTCAGGGCAGTGAAAGTCCTCCATGTGACACAGTCATGGTGAATTCTCAACAAAGTGCATTTATCAAAACTTAAAGAATGTGCGACACAAAGAAGGAGCCCTAATGTAAAGTAGGGGCTTCAGTGGATCATGTATTAATATTGGTTTATTGATTATAACAATATATCACATTAATGAGTAATGTTAGTGATTCGGGCGCGTGTGTTTCTTTGGGGTGATTGGAGCACGTGTGTTTCTGTAGGGTGACTGGGGTACGTGTGTTTCTGTGGGGTGACTGGGGCATATGTAATCTCTGGAGTGACTGGAGCACGTATGTTCTGTGGGGTAAGGAGGCATATAGGACTCTGTATTGTCACTCTGTTTTTCCATGAAGCTAAAACTGTTGTAGAAAAAAAGTCTACTTTAAAAAGTGTCCATCTTAAACCTATGTATGCATTTTATGCTGTTAAAAGTTGCCTGATGAATATTTTTTACGATTCACGTACAACTATAAGCTGACCAAGTAGTATATATATATCTGTGACTGGGTTCAGATGTAACTTAAACTGAACTCAGCCGCACACCAGCATGCTGGTGCTACCCGACCCTCAGATCGGCTCTGATACTGTGGGCAAGAAAACCAGGCCCAGGTGCAAGGGTGTAGAAACTATCTCTCCAACAATGCAAGGTCTTCTGGAGACACCGAAACATCTCAGGCTCCCTGCTGCTGTTTGAAATGCCTGGAGGAACCTCACAGTGCAGATCCATGCCAACGTCCACAGGGAGAACAAAGAGAAAAAGTGACTGTCAAAGGTCTCAGCTATGGCTCACTCCTGTAATCCCAGCACTCTGGGAGGCCGAGGCGGGCGGATCACGAGGTCAGGAGATTGAGACCATCCTGGCTAACCTGGTGAAATCCTGTCTCTAGTAAAAATACAGAAAAATTAGCCGGGTGTGGTGGCGGGCGCTTGTAGTCCCAGCTACTCAGGAGGCTGAGGCAGGAGAATGGTGTGAACTGGTGGGCGGCGCTTGCAGTGAGCCAAGATCGTACCACTGCCCTCCAGCCTGGGCGACAGAGTAAGACTGTGTCTCAAAAAAAAAAAAAAGAGGTCTCAGCTAATTCCAAGGTTCAGAATGGCAGCTGGGCTGAGTCCCAAGTACTAAGGATTCTGTTTCTTGTTCTTTCTCCTGTGAGAGGATTGACCACAGAGGCCCTGGAGCCAGTCTGTTGAGGGCAAAGTCTAAGCAGCCCCTTTGCCAGCTTTGCAAACTCAAGCTACTTGCTAAATCTGTTCCATGCCCCCGTTTCTCTGTCTGTAAATTAGAGATCAGGTAGGTCCCTGTATTAAGTTTGCTGAGAAGGTTAAATGTGTTAATGGTTATGGAGTGTTAAGGTCATTTCCCAGCGCATGATACACGCTCAGTAACTGTGAGCCTGGTTATCTTTAGGCCATCGCTGCCCACACTTTTGCTCCTAATAAGGATTTTGGAGGGCACACCTCATCATTTTAGGTGGCCAGTAGACTCCTGGCTTAGTCACTGGCTGATGCCCGTAAATTATGGACCTACTAATAACACAGACATTTACCTCTTTTCCAAGAGTCCCGCCCATTGAAACAGCATCTGCGTTTGATAGATTCTGCATTTGCTAGACAGTTGTCCCATACTAACCTCCTCTCTGCTCACCAGGGCTGGGGCTGGGGTCCAGAACGAGGGAGTCACTGCTGAGTTAGCCCCTGTGGTCTCACCTGCACCTCCTTCTGCTGGTCCATATGTGAGTCCCTCATCCTCTGGCAGGTCTCAGACCCCTACTCTCCCTAGAGCATCCACGTGGTACCAGAAGGACTGGAATTTCCACCCCGGCCTGACCATCGACTCTGCCAGTGGCTCTCATGCTATCTGTAGGAAAGAATATTTTAGTTATGATTTACAATATCTCACAGGCTGATATGTGTATAAAATGCAACAAACATGAATACTAAGCCGTTCAATTAAAATGGGAAATACAAAATGCAAACTTAGATATTTGCTACATTTTAATAAACATAATTATAACCCAAGGTGACATAGAAAAGAAGGAAACATTTTAAGGAAATACACAGGCTGCACAGTGAGGGCCTTCGTATGAGTGATCAGCAGGGCAGAACTGTTTTGGTTTTTCTCACAACCCACCAAACAAAAGGTAACGCGTGCCGCAGCCCACCTTGAAGGAAAGGCGTGCATGTCAATGTTTAAAGTGCTAAGTGAAAAATAAGCTTGATTCTTGCTTGTTCATTTATCTTCTCTACATGGAGTGCCAATCCAACGGGCAAGAGATAACGCATCTCTAAAGAAATTGTATGCTTTGTTTTAACGCATCTCACAGTGGAAACCAATCACACAGTTATGCTGACAGGAGTGAAAGAGAAGAGATGTTCAGGCAATTTCTGCAAACTCAGGATACCAATTCTAACACTTACTCAGGAGGACAAAGGTGGGACTCTATTTAGAAAATTCCCTTTAAATCATTCTTCAGTAGCCAGTTCCTGTGATTTATTCAGTAATATTGTCATTGATTTTAAATTATTTTTCAATAAAATAAATGGATTCCGTATTTTAAGCACCTTCAGGCCACCGTGGACAAGCTGACTGCCGCACACCGCTTGCTGTGAGCTGGTGCCACAGGGTCTGCCCATTGGACAGCACATGGCTCCTGACACTCGCTAGGTGAGGTCGCAGCATCTGAGCTCTCCCGGGTCCGTGAGGAAGAGTGCCCGACCTCAGGCTGGCACATTTGAAAACACTGACTCTCAAGCTCTGTACCTGTCTTCTCCTCCCACTAACACGGTGTGAACGGATGAACACACCACACTTGCTGGCCTCAGACCTTGCTGCACGTCTTAGAGCAACCTTGCCGCTCTGCCACGAGGGAGATAAGTGCAGCCAGTGGGACACCAGACTCGCTGTAAGCCCTGTTTCCTCAGTTTTGAAAGTGGGTACAAAATAGCAACCTCAGAAGACTGCAGTGGAAGCTCAAAGACAGTTACAGCAGCCCCTGCGTTGAGAGGGAGGAAGGAAGAAAAGAAAGGAGGGAAAGAGGAAAGAAAATAGGGAGAGAGGGAAGGAAGGAGGGAGACAGGCAGGAAAGGAAGCCCTGGTCTCTCTTTTCCTCACTCACAATAAGCAGTAGCAGTAGGGAACCCCCACCTGAGACACCTGCCCAGGGTGTCATCCCTGTGCCCCTCGCTGCGTCTGACCTGCCCCTCACGCCTCTGCGGCTGGCCCCATTCTTCTCTTGCATGGAGAAGAACCTGATCCCAGATGCTGGCTTGCCGCCGGCCTCCCTGCTCTCTCTCCTGTAACGGGACAGGCCGTTCCCTGAATGCCCTGCTCTCCTTGGCTCAGGTCTGGGCTGCCCACTGACCTGTCCTAGAGGAGGGCCCAGGCCCTGGACCCACATGGGTCTCCCTCACCTGCAAGAGGTGCCCGGACCCCACCTCCAGCTGGGGAGACCCCCGTGCACCCCAGAGCCTCCCTCCTGGCACTGAGTGCAGGGAAATCTAGAGTGAGGAGAGCAGGCCTGCTCCAAAATGTGAGAGCTGCCACATGCCCGGCTCCTAGTCCCCTCCTTTAGGGGAAGTACCTGACATTCAGAAGAGTAATACGCTGAAAAGACAAATGTGAACCTAATTCATCCTCAGTGAACCAGGAACGGTAAACGTTAATTCTCAGTGGCAATTCAACTTCAATCTAAACTTGGCAGGAAGCAGTTTGAGTCTTGACCGAAGCACATGTCAGACGGTAGCTTCAGACGACAATTATTCTCAGCCTCATGAGCACATGTGACTTAAACTGGATTGACTTAGAGATTACCTACTTGGAAGTCATAAAGCCCTTGACGTGCTAAAAGGGGTAGTAATATGAGGAACTGGGACGTCCTCAGAGAAACCCAGGGCAGGAAGCCAATTCGGGTTCCATGAAGCAGATCGAGGGGCAGTGGCTCTCAGAAGCCTGTGCAGCTGACGGGTCTTCGGAACTTTATTCCCGGGGATCACACTTCCCACCTCCTTTCCCATGTGCGAAGTCCATTCTCCAGGTCCCACTTAGGACACCCACTGCCTGTCTTTGCACATCATTCACGGAAGCGCAAACATGCAGCCCAGCTCACATCTCCACTCCAGCACCAAACACCATCCCAACGAGGCTTTCTGTGCCTCAATTCTAAATTTCTGGACATTTAATTGATGATAATGGGTTTCATTTTTCAGGGTTTACTTGGCCTACCTGGGATGGTAAGCACTTTCTATGCACTGTACCAGGGGATCTCCAGACAGCCCTGGGTTCTGGGGCCGCCTTGCAGGGGAGAAGGCGAAGGTGGGGTTAGGGGCCTTTTCCAATGCTGCAGTAAGTGCCAGATCCACAGTCTGAACCAGATTCAAGAAACTCCAGAGTTCGCTTTCCAAACCAACCTGAGAATTATGCAGGTCCTCACATGCAGCCCCACGCCTGTCTCATTGGTCCCAGGCTATGGCTTTGACCACTTGACCCCAGCGGTGAGCGCATAGGTCACTCACTCACCTGTGGCAGGAACACGGACACAGCCGTAGAGACTGCATCCCTGGGTTTTCCCAGAAGGACCTTGGGTGTGGAGGACGTGGCCCCCACAGGGCATGATCAGAATGTCCAGCACTGTCCAGTTCACTCACTCTGGAGTCCCTCCTTCCCTGGGCTGTTAAAAAGCTATAGTAAGTTCATGAGAACCAGGTTATGTTTGAAAACTCAATTGTCTTACAAAACTCCACGCTCTCTTGACTGTGTAGAAACTTCATTTGAGAACCATGTCTTCAATAAACAAGGCTGTGGTCCATTTTCAGCTCCTGGGAAGCTGAATGGCATTTGTCAGGTCTGTCCTGCTTTAAGGCGAGTGACTCAGGGCTCCTGGGTGTTCTGAGGAATGTAACAGAGTCAGAGTCGGCGCCTGGCGAAGCTGGCAATGAGACAGGGGTTCCAGATGGACGTGCTTCAGAGACAGAAGAGGCCTGCAGCTCCCACGCCTCAGACATCCTGCCGGGCCTGGATTCTGTCTCATTCCAGAGCCTTTAACTGTCTAGTCTCTGCCGGTCAGTGTATCCTACTTTTATCCATGTGCGTGGGCCAGTATTCTTCACCATCTTGCTGCTTTGTGGTCAGGGTTTTGAGCAGATGGTCCTCCCGACGTGCCGGTTCCACCATTTGCTAAAGACCTTGGAGCCATTTTCTAACACAGTGTAGCAGGTACCATGTTTGGGAGCCTTGGTGCTTTCTACTGTGGGCCAGAAAGATAGAAATTGTTAGGAAGTATTAGAACATGCCTTCGTGAATGTTTAGCTGGTTCTAGCCCTGATGTTGACTTGGTCTTTTAAAAACTTGATTTGGAAAAAAAAGTACCCACTCTTTGAAATTCTATTTTTTTTTTTTGTCATTTTTATTCACAGGTCATGCCTGAAAGGCTTCATTTCTCTTTTAAACAGGCCTGTCTGTATTCTACTTCCTAATACTGACTTTTTGCAACTTGAGGCAACTATTTCTCAAAAAGTAAGGACAATTTTTTAAAAGTTTTTGTCTTGAAAATCCCTTCATCATCTCATTTTCAGAATAAGTTGTCCCCTGAACTAATTTGTTACCTGAAATCTTAGGACCAGGCACTTCAACTGATTTAAAAAATAAGAATTTGACTATTTGATACTTTTTTCAGAATGTGAAACTCAATAATGTTTGAGGAAGGCAACAACTTAAAGAAAGTCAAGATGGGTCCATGTTTGATATTTAAAAGATGGTCAGAGTCCCTTTTATAGCAATTTTATCTACTGGTGAGCAAAAGAGGGAAAATAACTTTTCTGTTAGAGATGTTCCTGTTGAAAGGCCTACATTGGCAGTGGAAAGGAAGCTAAATCACAACCTTATTGCACAGTGACCATCAAATAGTAGATAATTATTATCTTTGGACAAATTAATAGTAGATACATAAATCAATGAAAGAATAGTTGAATGAATGATGGAATGAATGAAAGAATAGTTGAATGAATAAGAGAATGAATGGATGAGTGAATAAAAAAACAGATAGATGAATGAAAGAATGGACAAGAGAATGATGAAACTAACGGATGAGTGAATGAAGGAATGGACAAGTGAATGAAGAAATAGATGAATAAATGAAGGAATTTATGCGTGAATCATGTAATAGATGAGAATAAAGGAAGGGATGAATAAATGAAGGAATGAATGAGTGAATGAAGGAATAGATGAGCAAATGAAGAAATGGACAAGAGTATAATCGAATGAATTAATGAGTGAATGAAGGAATGGACAAGTGAATGAAGAAATGGATGAGTGAACAAAGGGATAAATGAGTAAATGAAGGAATGTATGAGTGAATGAAAGAATGGATGAGTGAACGAAGGAGTAGAGGAGTAAATGAAGGAATGGATGAGTGAATGATAGAATAGATGAGAATGAAGGAATGGATGAATGAATGAAAGAATGGATGAGTGTATGAAGAAATAGATGAGTTAATGAAGGAGTGGATGAGAGAATGAAAGAATGGATGAGTGAATGATGGAATAGATAAGAATGAAGGAATGGATGGGTAGATGAAGGAATGGATGACAGAATGATGAAAGGAATGGATGAGCAAATGAAGGAATGAACAAGTGAATGAAGGAATGGATGAGTGAATGAAGGAATGGATGAAAGAATGATGGAATGAATGGATGAGTAAATGAAGGAATGAACAAGTGAATGAAGGAATGGATGAGTGAATGATGCCATAGATGAGAATGAGGGATGGATGAGTGAAAGAAGGAATAAGTGAATGAGTGAATAAAGGAATGGTTTAGTGAATGAAGAAATGTATAAAGGAAAACTACTTTTTCCAAGGAAGTATCCATATTTGTAAAGCCAAATTTTTGTTGTTGTTTTTTCAGAAAGACCACCCTGCTCAGGGAAAACAAGGTGATTTTTAAATATTTTTTTCTGAAATAGATGTGTGAGCAGGATTACTTTAAGATGGATTTATTCAGGATGGCCACACATCTTTTCAAAGTGCTGATGCCCAGACCCTGTCACAGGCATGTGGTTGGCATCTGGTAGGAGATACTTTTAAACTCTTCCTGACTGATTAAGAAATGCAACCAAGGTGGGGATCACAACTTTAAAAAGACACACATTTCAGAACAGCTGCATGTTCAGAGAAATGACACCAGTGTTTTCAACAACCCAAAGGAAACTATGATATTAACCTTTTAAGTTGCAAGGGTCCCAGCCCATCTGTAGGAAACCTGTATGATTGCAGGAGCCGTGTGAACTGCCTGGCTCTTCTGGTGCTGTCCAGAGTCTCATGTGCATCTGTGACCTCTCGGCTGTCCTGGTGCTTTGTGTGCAGGGCTTTCGGCAGAGAATTCTCCTCTCAATAGTTGACACTACTGTTTACCAAAGATCCTGCAGTAGTTTTCTGTCGCTGTTTAACAAATTACTACACATTTAGCAGCTTTTATTGCCTCATTCTGTAGGTCAGAATGTGGGACGGCTCACCTGGGTTCCCTGTTTAGTGTCTCAGAGGCTGGAATTCAGGCACTGCTCTCAGGGAGCACTGGGGGCTTAGTAGCTCTGAGGGTGTTTCGGTTCCTCCAATACTTAGTATCTTCAAATAGCATCAACATATATTTTGCTCACAAACCAGAAAGTTGGTTAGGAGGTTGGAGGTGGCTTCTCTCTGACCCACTTGGCATTCATGGGCCTGACTGGCACTGGGACTGGCATCACCCGAAGGTCTGCCCAGTCTTCCTTGCTGTGTTCCCACCAGGGGCTCCAGCATCAAGGGGCTGGAACAAAGCCCTGGGGGCACTCTTCTCTTTACGTGGTCTCTCCACCTGAGCTCTCCTGCAGGGCCCTGGGGGTGCTTCTCTCTAAGCCGTCTCCCCACCTAAGCTCCCCAGCATGCTACCTTCAGAGCAGCCAGACGCCCTCCATGCTGGCACAGGGGTTCCAAGTCACTTGCTCCCAAGGAGAGAACAAGTGACACAGTCCTGTCTTCCTCTCAGATCTGAAGGAGGGCACCTGGGGGCCTTGCAGTGTCCCTGTTGGTGCAGGCTAGGTGGATTGGGGAGGGTGCCCCAGTCCCCAGTCTCTGGGGCCTGACAGGAGGGAAACAGCCTCCACTCTGTTGGGAGTGGAAGCTACGGCAGGGTGTGCAGGAAATGCATCTGTGGCTGCTCTGGGAATATCGAGTTAGCCTCCTGGGTTTGTAATTATCACCAAATTTGGAAATGTCTAAGCCATTGTTATGTCTGTTTTTCCTCATCACTTTCCCCTTTTACTACAATTCCATGTACATTATATTTAAAATACTGTTCTGAGTGTTGTTCTAAATGGCACTAAGGAACTAGTTCCTCATAAGAGTTAAAGACTTAGCACTAAGGTCGATGTTTTTCTCAATCACTGTTTTACTTTTGATAGTTTCTTTCTTTTTTTTTTTTTTGAGACAAGAGTATCGCTCTGTCGCTCAGGCTGTCATGCAGTGGCGCAATCAGCTCACTGCAAGCTCCGCCTCCCAGGTTCACGCCATTCTCCTGCCTCAGCCTCCCAAGTAGCTGGGACTACAGGCGCCCACCACCACGCTGGGCTAATTTTTTTGTATTTTTAGTAGAGACAGGGTTTCTCCATGTGAGCCAGGATGGTCTCAATCTCCTGACCTCGTGATCCACCCACTTCGGCCTCCCAAAGTGCTGGGATTACAGGCGTGAGCCACCGCGCCTGGCCTTGAGAGTTTCTTTTGCCCTTTCTTCCAGTTCTCCGATCTTTCCTTCCGCCATGTCTAACCTCCTGTTAATTCCATCCACAGTATTCCCCACAGCAAATGTTACATTTTTCATCTCTAGGAGATCCCATTTTCATATTTTCTTTCTCTTCATTGTGTTTGTTTTCTTTAGAGCCTTGAGCTTATTAATAATATTTATAATAACTAAGGTTATGATGTGCTAATTCCATCATCTCTGTCAGCTGGGTGTGTTTTTCATTGCATTTTCTCTGCTAAGGGGGCATTTTCCCCATTTTTCAGACGATACGGAATGTTTTTATTGCGTACTTGGTACTGCGAATACCATGTGAGACGGCCATATTTTATTTTATTTGTTAGGAGACTCAGGCCTTTTTCAGGCTCACAGTTGAATTACTTGTGGGTCAGTGTGGTTTTTTCCAGCCTTGTGATGGCCCGTCCGTCTAGGACTAGTCTGGCCCTTCTAAAACTCCACTCATGACCTGTGTAGTAGGAGGCCTCTCCATTCTTATGGTGAAGTGCAACCTTTCCAGGCCTGTGTGAGCACTGAGATGTTTCAGCCTGAAGATTCCCGGTGTCTTTTTCAGTGATCTTGTGGGCTTTTCACTCAGCATGCTGACCACGGCCCAGGTGAGGACTCATGAGGGCTCCCTGCACGTCACGGGAGTCTGCTGGGCGGCCTCTGCTTCCCAGGGTGCTGCCCACACAGCGTGACCGTCTCAGCTGCCCTGGGTTTTCAGCGCAGTCTCTCCAGCCAGCAGCCCCGGTTCTGTTTACTTTTGCATTTCTGGTCTCTGGGCTGCAGAGTGGAGGCTGTGCCAGGAGGTGAGCGGGTCCATAACGAGGGCTCACTGGGTCTGTCTCCCTTCTCTCCGGAGCCTCCATCATCAGCTGTTTCTATCTGCAAACGTGTGCTTCCCATGTTTTATCCCGTTTTCTATTTTTTTTTAATGGGAGGAGAGTACTTCCTGTAACTTGTCCTTCGAAAGTAGAAGAAGACCTAGAGAATAGGCTTTGTTTTGCTTTGTTTTGTTTCACAGAAGACGGAGTCTAGTGTCTAATCAGCACCCAGCCAACCTTAGCTGAATTCATCTCAAACAGTGCACCGAGAAGCTGATGATGACTTGATTGAAAAATAAAAAAATCGTCAGAAATGAGATTTGTCCTTTTATAGCCCTCATTAGCTATTTGTGCATGGCAAATTAACAAAAGCTAAAAAAGAAAGCCTAAGGAAAAAAATATGTTATTTACTACACTAATGAGTATCTAAGTGTTAAATTCATTGTATTAAATGATGGTAGAATTTGTATTAATTTTTACTTAACTTCTCAGTTCCTGTCAGAAGCAACCTAGATCAAAATCTGTTTACATATCCTCCAAAACGGTGCAAATCGAGGGGAGTAAATAAACTCGTAACTAAGACCTGCAGTGCGGCCAGGAAGTAGACAACGCTGTGATGTGAAGACATGATTACCCGAAACCATCACAGCCGCCCCGCCCTGTGCCGGAGGGTAGAGCTGGGCCAGGACAGTGCTGGGCCTAAGGCATCCAGAAAGACATCAGGATAATATTAGTGAATGCATGGCATCACTTAATACAATTAAATCAAATTAAAGAGTTAATTACACAGAGGCACAGAAGCACCAGCGTACACGTGTGAGACGCTTCACAGAATCATTTGGTGAAATTACTCCCAAAATGGAAATAACCCCAAAGTTCGTCTACAGGAGAAATGGTCAATAAATCATAATGTCATCATCAAAGGAAAGACGACATGTTGATGGGGGCAGTGCCGGGAGCGCGGGAGGTCTGGACTTCAGCAATGCTCCAGTCCAGGGACGGACAGTTGTTCCCTTGGGCCTCCTATGCAGCAGGAAGACTCATTCCTGCAAGAGCTTAATACGGGATAAATCCTCAGTCCCCGGAGCAGCCCTTGATCGGCTTCTTTGTGTTCCAATTCCATCGCTGTTGATATGCCTATAAATTCGTATGTCATTTGCTATAGTTGTTTGTTGAAATTGAGAAGAACATCTCAGAACTCATGTTGCTTTTGAGTTTGTTGTGTATGGAGACATCCATGGGAACTCCACTGAGCAGGACACTAATTGTTTATATCAGCAGATGGTGGACATGGAACTCCAGAATGTGTGCTTACAAATTCCTGTTTGTGTTAGACTCCTCCATTCATGGAAAGAAAACAGCTAGTTATGAATTACTTGTATAAATTACTAAATAATAGTTCATTACATTTTCCAAAAAGAATATAAAATTTCTGTATAATATTTTTTATATTTTTAACATTAACAAATTAAATTTTGTTTTCTTTTTAATACATGATTTAGTGTTTTATAAGAAAATAATTTTAAAAATATATTAAAATAACTTTTGAATATTTTACATTTAATTTGCATTTTCTGTAAAATAGGTAAAGTTCTGAGCACTTTGAAGACAATGTGTTGAATGAGGTAATCCTGTTTTTTCTCATATAAAAGCAAAACATCATAATCTGTGATGCAGCTGAAAGGAAAACAAGAAAAACACATTTTATGGAATAAATACACAGTATAATGCATGAGTTATCAATCTCTTTATTACTCATCCAAATATTGCCAAAACGCTAGTGGAGCCCCGTAAGAGGGATGTTTGAGAGGTTCCATCCCAGATTTCATGTTGCTGACTCTCAATCATTTAGAAACCATCCTCCAGGAGTTTTTACTTTGTCAGTGGAAGCCTTCGTATCAAGGCAGGGGTTCGGATCACCTGTGAGTCTTCCTGCCCAGCGCTTTGTTCCTACGCATTTGGACCCACGGTTGGTCATCTGTGGCCTGGAGATGAGAGCAGAGGCCACACAACAGAGGCCGGCGAACAAGAGAGGAGCCCCTGCCACTGCCCGCAGGTGCCCGCCGGCTTCCTCAGCCACGATGCCGCTCTTTCCTGCACTGATCACAGTTTTAATCAACATCACTAGGACACTTTGCATTTACGTGCACTTCACAGGCCATCTCCTGAACAAACCCCTCTGGAAAGGCTTCAGTTGGTTCTTAATATTCCATGTGAAAAAAAGAAAAGAGAAAACAGAAAAACAAAACACAGGGTCTGGAGAACGCCCCGTCCCCTGTCCCGCCACCCCGGAAGGCACCAAAGACGTGGAGGATCTGGAACTCACGTTTTCTCTCAGATGATTCTGTTCATGGTAATAATAGAAAATATAAGTAACTATTATTAAGGATTCAGCACAGAGAGTCCACACCTGGGGACAATTCCTCCCCGCAGGCTGAGCCCAGCTCTGCTCTCGGCCCGGGGCTCTGTTTCTCATGGGACTTCTGGGGTGTCTGAAGAAAATGTGTGTTGGAAGAATCCATCCTCTGAGTGGTAGAAGCAAAGCAGGTTTTCCGCAGCCACCACAGCAGGGGAGAGGCTTCTCCGGAAAAGGGGGAGGCCGAGCAAGGACAGCCGTGAAAAGGCACACTGCAAGAATCACAAGCTTCTGGGTGGCTGGAGTGGAAGCCAGGCCACAGGTGGAGGGACGCAGCCCTGCGGCCCCTGACGAGCCACTTGCCTCCGAAGACACAGAAGCCCCACAGGCCAGAAGGCTGTCAGCCCAGGGAGATGATGTTCGCCTGGATCAAGGGCAGCCAAAGGCAGGACGGCTTGTCAAAGGCTGCTGAAAATCCCCCAGTGTGAGAAGGCAAAGGCCTGGGGCGGGGCCGGGTGGAGAGATGAGGGGTCTCTCTGTTCAGGCCCTGAGCACCGTCCTGTGCCGTAGAGGGGCTGAGAGGGCGGTAACTGCTCTGTTCCCACAGCATCGTACCCTGTGGAGTCCATGCAGGATCAAGATTTGCAAATGAAACATAAATCAGTAAAATACCACACTTCCCCCAAAACTACACAAAACAGCTAAGTTGATTCACAGCCGAAGCTTCCATGTCTGTCTGGGCTGATGTTGCTCTGTGAGGATACGTTCTCCCGGTTCGTTTAGTACGAATTATTTCTAACCCCAGCAAAGGGAAAGATTGCTTACTATTTCCAACCTTAAAATGACTTCGAGCAACAGCTTTCTTTAACCTTTGCATTCAATCAAGTGTCAGCTTCATGTGAGGCTAAAATCCACATCCCAGAGAGCAGAAAATAACAAGAATACAGCTACTAAAATAACATATGGTGAACAGCACGTCGCACCACCGAAGTCTTGATGTCCTGAATAGAATTTGTGTCTTTGTCAGACACATGATTTGCTAAAAAGAATTCCCTAGGGCAGGCCCTGTTCAGCGCACGACGCGTGGTCTACAGTAGACTCCTTTGAAGCAATTTTAGCACAGTAAGGGCGGTAATTACATAACAATGGACATAACACCGATGACAGGCTGCTAATTTTCTGCAAGTAGAAGTTACTCGTTTTGGGAGAGCTCCCTTTTATTCTCCTCAGAGGGAGGAAAAGGAATGTTTTGTGGACGCTAGAAAACAAGATGCATTGTGTTCTGATTTTCTTTAAAAAAACTTGCACATGTGGTAAAATAAGCATATTGTTTTCAAAAACATTCTCTTGTCCTTAAGTTTGCAATACATTGCCAGAGTCTCAGGATACTGCAGCTCCCACATACTCATTTCCTCCTCGGAGGTGTGTTCTGAATATAAATTGTATTTAAAATAATTTGTGAGCCTGCAGTGTAAGCTCCATCCTTTGCCAACTGGTGGTGTGGAAAGGCAGGGAGCTGCCCCTGTCTTGTGCTCCCCGGGTTGGGAAACTCAAGGGCACACCAGGGCACACCAGGGAGCCAGCATGTGGTGCAGACCCGGGAGGCTGTCGCATCCATGAGAACAGCTGCACCTTCCCTCAGGGTTACAGACGCCTGGCTAAGCCCAGCCCGGGCATCCCGCGAGGCCACTCACTCAGGCAGCACACCTGCCAGCGTCTCTTCTCTTCACAACCTTTTCACGGCTTAGTCTTTCCTACAATATCCAGTGGACAGCACTTTGTGCGGTGGTGAGGACATTCGTGCGCTGCCTGTTTCCTGGCCGTCCGCCATTTCTGACACGAACCCCCGTGGGATGGTCTCAAAGGCTGTTCAGTGACCTGGCGCCGCCCCCCTCGCTTGTGAAATGCCATTTCTCCCCCACTTTCCCAAGTTAGTTTTTCTTCCGGGACTAAATCTAATTTCTTCTCTATTCAATAGCCTCCTCTGACTAATTTAACCCTCATCCATTTCCTTTACTTCTGCTAAATTCCTACAGTCTCAGCAGCTGAGAGGAAAGCCTGGGCGGAGCCCTGGGCCTCTCTGTGTCTCTACGACGTGAGCTGCCGCAGCTGTTTCACTGCTCTGCACCCCGGTGCCCTCACCTATGCAACAGGATGCCACAGTCACCCTCGGCCGGGTGCTGGGAGAGTCAGACCAGGTCAGAGGCCTGCAGCCCCCATGCACTCATCGCCAATCCCCCAAGCTTCCAACACCAGAGCCACGGGACAGAAATGCTGGTATCGGGCTCTAAAATCTCTCCATAGGCTAACAGTTTTGTTGATGAAGACAAGCTGTCACCTCTTCCAACAAGAGGGAAATGTCTGTTGAGTGGATGGAGTCCACCACGAGCAGGTCTGAAGCGGGAGGTGGCAGCGGGCGGCTGATTCTCACTGCTGCTCACTGGACTCAATCATCTGCTTTGGAATACAAATGATGTGCTTCCTACACAGAATGAAAACACTGCATGTGATTTAATGACCTGAGATTAAACATCATGAAACCAGAGTGTGGAAATGAAAAATGCTCCAGGCTGAGGTGGGGCTGTCTGAGGTCTGGGTTCAGCTGCTTCCTCTCAAGGGGATGCGTCACTGTCTGCATCCCTGGAGCAGGCCATGGAGGAGAGGTCAGCACAGGCCACAGGACTCCGGTGTAGGCCTCGGGGGAGGCGAGGAAGCTGGACTAAGCTCTCACTGGGGTTGGTCTGAGGCCCGGCACCTGTGGCTGGAGTGGGCCCCAGGGATGGCCAGTGAGTAGGTGGGTGACAATCAGACCTCACCAGGGGCAGGTTGACCGGGACTCAGACAGTAGCACCAGGGCCACACCAGCTGAGAGGGGCAGGAGAGGAAAACTGAAGTTCCTTACTAGGAACTGAGGGCCGAAGGTGAGCCAGCAGGAGAAGCCAAAAGTAAGGTACATATTTCCTTAGCCAGGGTTTCAACCAGTTCAAGGGGAGAACGTGCCACCATTTATCAGAGAGATGTGTTATCTGTAAAATGTACCACCAAAGATACAAGCAAGACAAGAACGTGGGTGGTCGCTGTGGGCAGGGTCTTTGCAGAGCAGGGCACTGAGGCTCAGGAAGGTTCAGAACCTTCTGGGGGCCAAGGATCCTCCTTGCTCACAAGGGACACCAAGTCCTGGGGTGTGGGACACCCACTCAGGGCCCACGAGAGCCCACCATGAGGACACATAGCCTTTCCACAGCCACAGAGGATCCAGTGGGCAGGAGGCTGGGTGTGGGGTAGGAAAACCAAGCAAGGTCCGAGTTACAGAGAAAAAATACAACAAAAAACAAGACCAAGGTCCCAGGATCTGCGAAGGAAGATACAGACCTAAGGCAGCAGGACAGAGGCAGGTCGGAGAGGTTATTTTGTTTTGATCTGGAAAAAGATTGCCTTTGGTTTAAAAAGGCAAGTCAGACCCTAAAATAAGAATTAATGAGTCCTGGTCCTAGTAATGATGGTTAGAACAGCAAGGATGGGGAGTAAAGGAGATCGTTACAATCAAAAAGTTTTCTATTTCATGTACTTATTTTAAGGAGAGGAAATGTAAATACGAACAGTGAACCTATTCAGACATCCAGGCTTACAGAGCATTTTTATTATAGTTTCCTAAATATTTCTGGCACTGTTCCTGCAACATTAGCTCAGCATCTCCTGAGAAATACAAGAACATCTGTGGTTTAACTAGAAGCAACTTCTAGTCTATTCAGAGCCTGAACCCGAGTCCTGCAGGTACCCACGCCTGCGCCACGTGATACCCATCTGCTGGCCCCTGTGGGAACCACCACAGCAGGTACCCACGCCTGCACCACGTGATACCCATCTGCTGGCCCCTGTGGGAACCACCACAGCAGGGCCTTCTGGTTGCCTCACCTTCCACCCCTGCAGTTTGCCTTTGCAGGTTTAATGGCTCTTCCAACCAAATCCTGTGGGTGACGCAAAGCAGCCCCTCCAGGCAATTCACAAATAATACACTGTAAACATTTAAATAATGAAATACCAAAGCTACTTGATTCCCACAAAAAGATTTTGTTGATTTCTGCTGAATTCTTTGATCCACAGCCAACCTAGGGTTTAAATTTAATGATGATTTGATAAATGGAGTTGTATTCCAAACCATTACCACTTTCCCCAATAAATTAAACTTAAATTTGACATGTGACAGAATGATAAATGGTTTCCCAGCCTCATATAAATTATATGAATGAAATCAAAGCCTCTTTTTACTTCAGAGTCTTGTGTCCTGGAACTTCACTCGCTGGTTACCTTTACTGAATTTGGAAAACAGATTTCAAATACTGAAAACATATGTTGTGGCTTAATAGCCAGAAACCACAGAGGCCCCCAAGGCTGATTCATACCTGGGACACTGTGCTGGCTTCCACAGATCTGCCTTTTATGATGCACTTGGGGTAGCAGAGAAATTCATTATTTAGCTCTGTAAATCTTAGGCTTAAACACATTTTTTCTTCTTAATAGGGTCAAACTCTAATGGATATTATTGAGTTATGAATCTACAGTGCAAATTTCATGTTATATTGTGATTGAATATTTAAGTTAAAATTGGGCATGAATTAACATTTACTCTCATAAGACCAAGTCCCTTAGATAATTAGGGCCAAGTGACCACACTATGCTTCTTTTCATTAAAAAAAATAAAAAATAGTACCTCAGGGTCTCATGGACAGTTAGTAAATTCACAAATTTGCATTTCCACCAGGGATATTTGACATCATCCAACGCTACAAACCCTATTGGCCTCTTCGTAATTGCTTTCTGATGACTGTAGTGCTGCGATAATGAGCCTGGTTATAATTTGCCACACAGCAGGGTTTGTATTTATATGAAATTGTGAATCCACACCCAAAGACTCTCAGATGCCGTCCTGTTCAGACTCCCACAGAACCCGTCACATCTCAGAGGATGGGGAAGGACAGAATGGGGTGGGAAGTACAGAAGTACAGGAGCCAGAACCATCGTGTGAAAGAACCTTCCACTAGACATGGGTGTGGTGACTACTAGTTAGTGCTGGTAAGATTAGTAGTATCAGTGATTGATATGGTTGACTGTGTCCCCACCCAAATCTCATCTTGAATTGTAGTTCCCATAGTCCCCATATGTCTTGGGATGGACCCAGTGGGAGGTAGTTTAATCATGGGGGCAGTTACTCCCATGCTGTTCTCATGATAGTGAGTTCTCACAAGATGTGATCGTTTTAGATGGGGATTTTCCCCCTTGGCTCGGCACTTCTCTCTCCTGCTACCATGTGAAGAAGGACATGTTGCTTCCCCTACCACCATGATGTTAAGTTTCCTGACCCTCCTAAGCCATGCTGAACTGTGAGTCGATTAAACCTCTTTCCTTTCTAAAGTACCCTATCTTGGGTGTGTCTTTATCAGCAGCATGAGAACACACTAGTAAAGCGATAATTACTAAAAGAAAGGACTTTTATGTATTAGAGATTGATAGGAGAACTTTACAGTTGAATACTTGTAACGATTTATGATTTTCATGATCTCATTTATTTATCCTAACTTTTGCATCACTCTTGTTTCATTATCACCAGGCAGGTTGACTTTTCTTGGTCTTCTAGGGAAGAATTTCATGTATTTAATGATCACACCAAGATAAATTACACTGACTATGAAACAGTAGAGAACACAAAGTATTATAGATGTTATGAAGTTTTATTTTTGTCATATAAATACTAAAATTTGATTATAGGCCAGGTGAAGTGGCTCACACCTGTAATCCCAGCACTTTGAGAGGCCCAGTAGGAGGACAGCTTGAGCCCAGGAGGTTAAGACCAGCCTAGGCAACAAAGCGAGACTGTATCTCCACAAAAAATATAAACAAATAAAATTACTCAGGCATGGTGGCACGTGCTTTTGGTCCCAGCTACTCGGGAGGCTGAGGGAGAGGATTCTTTGAGCCCAGAAGTTCAAGGCTGCAGTGAATTAGCTAGTCAGCCAGCCTGGAAAATAGAGCGAGACCCTGTCTCAAACAATAAATTAAGTCAGTAAGTAAATATATAAATATATAAAATTTGACTGTAAGGGAGGTTTTAGCTTGGCTTTCAAGCAAAAGAGGGCTTTTCAAAGGCAAAGATAAAATATTTTAAGGACGAGTAAAGAAATAGAAGTGAGGATTTATAAAGATGCCTCTTTTTTTACGTCCCAGCCCATGGCTTCCTGTGTGACTCAGAGTAACAGCCAAGGCCCCAGCATGGTCTTCGTGGCCTCCGAGCTTCCCTTCCCAGTCTGTGCCATGGCAACACCCCCATTTTCTTCCTCGGGCACATTTCCTTCTCAGGCCCTCTCACTTGTCATTTCTTCTTCGTGGCACCCTCTCTCCCCAAATCCACGCCAGCATTCTTTGAGGTCTCAACCCCAATAACATCTTATGCATGAGACCTTCTCTGAGAACCTCTTATAAAATAACAAAGAGCACACTTTCTCCCCTACAATTTCTAGAGCTCCAGTCTGGAACAGAGGGGCTGCACAGACACCAGGTAGGCTAAATTTGTGGGACTTCCAAAAACTCTTGGAATGATAACTGTACAGTTGACCCTTGAATAACTTGGGGATTAGGGGAGCTGAGCCTTCACACAGTTGAAAATCCACATACAACTTTTTATTTCCCCAAAATGTACCTGCAAATAGCCTACTGTTGACCAAAGTCTTACTGACAACATAAAAAGTTAATGAACACATATTTTATATGTTCTATGCATTACCTACTGTATTCTCCCAAGGAAGCAAGTTGGAGAAAAGAAAATGACATTCAGGAAATCATAAAGAAGAGAAAATGCATTCACCATTAAGTGGAGTGGACCATCATAAAGATCTTCATTCTCGTCTTCATGTTGAGCAGGCTGAGGAGGACGGCGGGGAAGGGGTCTGTCTGGCTGTTTCAGAGATGGTGGAGTGGGTAGAAAACAGGCGTGTAAGGGACCTGCACAGTGTACATCTGTGCTGCACCCAGGCCAACTCCACCCATTCCCTGGAGAAGTCAGGTAGCCCCCAAGGCTTCAGGCACACGGTTTTCTAAGATCTAAGATTAAGGTTCAATATTACGTGTGCTTTGGCATCAGGGGAAATCAAGAGGCCCCAAATGACCTTGCCACTGTCCCCTCCACACTCTGCTCCCTTGGGTGAGACCCCTTAGACAAACACCCCCTCCTCTCAGGGACCAGGCACCAGCCCCTCCTGAGCAGGGAGCCTCACTCAGCTCCTGGCCGGCCGGCAAAACTGTTCAAGTCAGTCAATTCCATCGTTCTTCAGAAGCCAGGCATCACCTCCCCTCCCTCAGGAGCCTGCCTCCCGAGGTCCCGCTGCACACTCACACGGCATGCAGTGTCCCCACTCAGGGCTGTGATTAATAACCTGCTGTCTGTCCATCTGCCCAGAGCCCAGGCTCCTGTGTGTTCTGCCCTTCCCAGGATCCCAGGGCAGGACCTTTCCTCACCCATGGGAAAAAGAGGTGGGGATTAAATACTCTTTCCAAGAAAGGACTCCAAAGTCTATTTCTCGTGCATCTCCTGCTGTGCCTATCTATTCAGGGTAGTCTCTTGTCAGATCCACACAGGGCAGCTTCTCCTTGTTGTTCTCTAACATACCGAGGACAGAGTCCAGCTCAGCACCTGAGGCGACACAGACCCTCCATCAACAGTGGATGGGAAAGTTGACAGATGACCTCCCGAGAAGTCAAAGCAGCCCTGCACAGGCTGCTCTGAGCATAACGCCCAGCCCAGCTCCATAGGTACACGGGTTCTGGGGCAGACAGGGGACCTGCTGTGGGACTCACCAGAGAGGGTGAGGGCAGCCGTGCAAGTGAGCCCACCAGAGCTGCTTTGCTTGGGGTAGGCTGGGGAGACCACCTCTGAGGCCGGAGGGTCAGGGTGGCTTTTCTGGAGACCCTGACCATGAGCCAGCTCAGAGAGGGTCCTGCTGTTCAGCAACTGCCAGGCCTTCAGCATTTAAGCATCTTCACAATATTGTCTTCCTTACACACCTGGCATATTCCTGGTTACCCAATATTCATCTTTGAACTGAATTAATTTAACCATTTAATAGTCTCATAAGAAATTATCCATGAAAATTGTGGGTCTGCTATTTAAATATTTAATTTAATGGTAGGTCAACACTAATTTATGTTTCTGGGAGTCTGACTGAAAAACAAGATGATGCGTGAAAGTTAACGAGTGTCTGAGACGGAGGGTAAATTCTGGAATTTCACATGTTAGGATGTATACACAGAATATATGGAGAATGGCAGGGAAAGAATCATTTGAAGAGAAACCAGCCAGAAATAGCACATGAATTCGAGGACTCTGCATTTTATCCAAGGCCCTGAGACACGGCCACCAACAACAGGTAAGAAGCAGTTCACGGAACCGTACAGCATAAACCACTCCATTTCCCAAAGGACAGCAATGCCCTGGACCAGGCACTGAACTAAGAAGCAGCGGAGGGAAGAAAGGTGCAAATGGAACACAGAGAGGAAATTCAGAGCGGGGGCCCAGGAACTGGGTCTGGACAATGCAGGGTGACCACCCAGAACACCAGCTGGGACTGTGGGACCTGGTGCTGCCCCAGGTTCCCCCCGTGGTGTGGGCCGGCCAAGGCTCCTGGCAACTGAATTTATGCCATTTGACTTCATTAACTCATGTGGCGCAAATATCTCCAGAAGCTGTAACAGATTGCGCACTTTAGGAGTGACATTCCTAAACCCCATGCTTTGTGTGTCACCGTCCTTAAGAGAAGAGGGGCTGATGGTGTGGGGTCTGTGAGGCCGTGGTCAGTCCCTGCATTTCAGGCCCTACAACGCTGCTTACTTTGATCTAAAATATAGCTGAAAGAACCACAGGTTTTTAACTCCAGAAGAGGTTAAATTCCTGACTTTGTTATTACCATCTGTGATCCTGGGCAGAGGACGTCTTCTGTCTGAGTTTTATCAGCCCCAAAGGGCACCGCGTTACTTCAGAGATGGTGGTAAGAGCCCTAAATGAGTGAATGGTGTCCACATCCGAGAAGGACATGGCCCATCCCAGGTCAACCACGCATGGTGATTAGAACTGTGTTAACCATCAGCTTAGGCCCTGTGTGGAATTTCCTTCACTTATGAAAAAATGTAGAAAAAATCATTCTCTTAAACAGTGAATGCATCTGAGTACCTTGGAGGAAATTGCTGAGGGAGCATCCATGTGAAAATCCCCGGCTGCAGCACACACGTGCTCACAGAGTCAGTGCAGCGAACAGGCAGCCTCCGTGCTCCCACATCATTGGGTTAAACACAACGTCATCCTCTTTATTAGACACGTGTGTGGCTTCCAAGGGCTTCAGTGCGAGGAGCCTGTGTGCAGGCTTGGATGTTCCTGCTGCCTGTGCTCTCTGCCACTCTGAGAGTTTCGTTGGGGTTTGTCCACACCACACTGCATGAAAGGATGGGTCTTGGGGTGTCTGGCTCACCTCTTATCTCTAGCACTTTAGTTAATAATTGTCTTTCGAAGGAAGAAACACATGTGAAGAAGGGCCAACAGCTGGTGCAGCGTGAGGCACGTACCTGGTGTGCACAGGGGCTCCCATGCCCGCCACCTGGTGCCAGTGCCCCCCCCC